>NC_143559.1:104431666-104742500 GCF_054136105.1 Typopeltis vanoorti | reverse complement strand
AAGTTAATGATCAAATATCAAGATAAATTCTATTAAGTATAATAATCATAACCATTACCTGTACATAGAGTACCCTGCTGAGAGGTTTGCTGGTGTTAATACGTTCCATTACCGAATCCGAGCCACTGTACTCCAGAGAAACGCTTCCATAAAGTAGAGTTTTGGGAAACATACTGATCATGAATTTGCCATTAAGGATATAATCATTGTTGCTGTCTTTGAGGGCTGAAAAGAATAAAATATTAAATATAAAATACAGAACGAAACAGAAATGAAATGTAAATTTGGTCTGGTAGGCATGATACTTTGGCAATCAAGTTGTACAGCTGATTTGAAGCTGAAATTTGGAGTTTTTTTGTTTTTTTTTAATAATCGGCAGAAAAACTGAAACTACTTACCTTCTTCAATAAACTGATTCTGGACCTCTATAATAGTGAATTCTCTCACAGCGTAATAACTTAAATTTTAAGAATGTCAGGCTTTCGGGTTGAAATATGATTTCTTCCAGAAAGGTTAAAGTATCGAGATGACAGTATCCTACTTATTCTTAAGTGCTTGGGAATATATGGAAATTCTTATTCGATTCCATATCAAAGATTTGTTTTTTTTGCAAGATCGAAAAAAAGGTTACTAAGGACGTAAATATTATGAATGTATTCTCCAGTTGTTTTTCAGGGGAAGCCCGAAGTTTTCTGGGGTGGGTGGAAATCTACATTACTGGAGTTTTCCTGAGACAGGATAATTTATCTTTATTTCGGAAGCACATATATTGTTACCCACGTGCTATACAGGATCAGAATCCTGATTTTCTAACCCAGGACCACGTACTCTTCCGACTACAATACAAAGGCGATCGACACATTAATGAATTAACAGTTGAATATGAAAACTTGAATTTTTAGTGCATATTCACTTTGAATAATTTGGTGAATTATTCCACAACTATCTGTCTGTAGACGATTTACTCTGTAAATATACCACATTTTTCGATCTCTATACACCCTTGGGAGGTGATTTTTTGACACGAATTTCACTGAGAATTGCCTTCTCAGAAATCATTGTATCGAAAGGACAAGGAGTTACATAATTTTAAAGGGTAAAGATTTTATTTTCGTACGCATATTTTATGTACGCTATGTTCAGTTATTACTTCTTGAAATTTCGCAGCGAAATGGGCGAAAATAAAGCTGTTGCTAATTTGAATAGCTTATGTAGAAAAGGAAATCTAAATTTTTTTTTCTTTCCTCTCGGCCGACATTTCAAATTATGCATAACTAGTAATTTAAGTGCCCAGTTATCCTACATCAATTTTTTTTACCCTTACTAATTGAAATGGATTAATAACCATACACACACACAGAGAGCGCGCGCGCTTGAACAGATGTAAAAACACTCACCTAAGTAGTTGTCATCCTTTGTGTTCTGATAGCCGTACTGACGAATATCGAGGTTATTAGCTCCATCAGGGATCATGACAACATGGTGGTAACCTACGTAAAAATAAAAACAATAGTTGAACTATTTTATTACCACTTCTACCTATCATAATAAGCATCTGCTTTCTCATTATAACAGTGATATAACATACAGAGCTGGTATCTTATAATTTATTCGGCCAAGATTAAAGTAAGAATTCCTTATATTATTCGAAAGATAAAAGAGAGAACAATGCACTGTTTAAATTTACAATTTATAGAGGCGAAGAATTTTAGAATTTATTAAGTGTATAAGTTAATCGATCTGCTTTATTTTAGTAGAATTGAGTTTAGCAGATTAACTTTAAAGAGCGAGTGATGGTATTAAACTAAATCTAGCTTAAGATTAAATAGCAAAGGAAATATATCTAAGCAACTCATTCATAATATGCACACCTCAGACTGTTTCAGATTACAATGTTTTAAGAGGTAAAATAGTAATATACATCATAGTTTTAAAATAAAATATTATCAGCTAAACAGCCTTAGCTGATGTAATTTTAAAGGTAAAAGATTATCTTCAAAGCTGTTTAACTGATATCTAGCGTATTTTCTTTAAAAAACTGTGTGACGTATATTATATTAATCGGCCATACTCTATTTGTAATCAGATGCATGCTAGTGGTACTCATTTCGATTGGTTGATGATTAATGTTAAATAGAACAAGAATTAAGAAAAATACTTAACGCTTTATAAGTTAGTGTTACTGAGTTAAAATATAAGCAATTCAAATTAACCAAACGTTAAAATATAAAATATTAAAAAAAATAAAACCAAAGAAGAAATAAAATAGAGATCTATAACAGCATCTTTTTACTGCATCCATGACGCTGAAACATAAATCCAACAAATTCAGACGCAAATTCTAAGGCTACAAAATAGAGGTTTACCTTCAAACCGTTTATATTTTGTCTTCTGATTATCCCATGTTCACGTTTTATAAAATTTTTTTCTTGGAGCACCCTATTTTTCATGAGTTAGTATGTTTTAATGAATTAATCACAATACTAAACCTGCCCTTAAAGTTGTTTGAGGGCAAATTTATGACTCTTCCATAAATAACGTAACGCTACTTTAATAGACGCTCCTCTTTCTCCCGGTGCTTTAAACGTTATGTAACACTTTTATAATCCCGATGAACTAGATTGTTTTTGTAATTTTCTATTTCGATAAAATTTATTATTAGATTCTTTATTCAATATCTTTAGTTTATCAAACCTTGC
The DNA here is from genome assembly GCF_054136105.1 of Typopeltis vanoorti. Taxonomy (NCBI): domain Eukaryota; kingdom Metazoa; phylum Arthropoda; class Arachnida; order Uropygi; family Thelyphonidae; genus Typopeltis; species Typopeltis vanoorti. The sequence goes on along the minus strand of NC_143559.1, from coordinate 104,739,801 downwards.
TGATATGTCTTTCCCCTTTCTCATCCGTCCCTTTGGACGGGCTTGAGTTCCCTAATGAGGGGTTTTACGACGTATTAATGCAGCCAGTTCGTTACTCTTCTGCTGCATCCCCTAAGGGCAAGTATTCATGGCTGTAAATCCACGTGTGCTCATGGGACCGGTTTGCCTGTTCTGCTGGACGAAAAACCCGAAGTTCAGGGTGAAAAACCCTCTAACACCGTATGAGACTGGCTAACTCACCTTTAGTCGAAAGAGACCAGATAAAAGTTCCTCATCATGGACGGAAATCGAACCCAGGTCTTTCCGGCCATACCAACTGAGCAATGGAGGCTCTCGATATATATTAGAAGGATTAAATAGTCAATGAATATACACACACACACACACACACACACACACACACACACTGGCGGAGCTTTATATTCATTAAATACTCCTAGTTCATCAAAATTACAACGTTATAATTCCATTTGCCCCATGAACAACCGTTTCCAATATTTCTTTTTACAGCAGTACATCTGGACTTAATTTTTAGGAATAAATTGAATGTTTCTAATGTTTATTGAATTTCTGAATATGCAAGTTTATTTCTTGTTTTTGAATTATTTGTTTTGAATATATATCTTTTGTTTCTTTATCAAATATATTCCAATTTTGGATGGGTATCCTTATATACTTCTTTAGAATAAGGATTTTTCTAATAACAAGTCTTTAAGCTCAGTGAATTAAGGATCTGAAAGCCTAAGACATTGAAAATTCATGAATAAGCCAAACTCCAATCATGGTTGGCAAGAGCGGCAATAAAGTTTAATTCAATGGATAATAAAGCAATATTCACTATTGCTACAAATTATGTATTTATAAAAAAAGAAAAAGAGAAAACTGAAGATCATATGCTTGATTGGTGAAGTCATGAGATTACAGGATTGTATTAGGAAAAAAATGAAAATATCTTCTGAAAAAAAAATAACCCTTCCTGTTACGTAACATATCTTTAGATCCTCAAACCCATAACTATGATTTCCTAACCTTTCTCCTCGAAGAGTGTTACATGATTTATAAACGATCCCTTATTTGCATATGAGAGGAACCTATACATATTGAAATAAAGGTTGTCGTTGTTTTTTTTGTGATGTTTTGTTAGGATTTATAGAGTTTTATGTATCTTATATCGTTTTATCATATGCTGAACAATTTATTTACAGTTGTGTAACTAAGGTTTAACAAAAAAAAAAGTATGGTAGTTTTTATTAGAATGCTTTCATAATTATGTCTTTTCATCACGTGTGCTCTTGTATTATAACCAAATTTTTGATGATAGTTTATAGAAGACTCACCGTACTCCGTTTTGTTGAATTCTCCCGACACCACCTTGCACGTCGAGTTGTCTCCTCCACAAACTCCACACATATCTATTTTTTTCTCAGATCCTAATGTATGATCACAGCCTGCGGGCTTGAAAAGAGGGAGAAAAGGCATTTAAATGAAACACCTTAAATGAAGTTTAAAACAATAACAACAAAAAAAGCTATAGGCGCTAATTATGTTATTTTCAAATTAACGTTTTCATTAGTTTCATTTTTCTCTGTATAAAACAAAAATCACGCCTAATTAGACGTTGCAAACTACTCAGAATGTCTTCAGGATCGATGAGCGGGTGATTAGCTCTATCCAAAAGGAGGAATAACATCCGATTTATCTCCAATTAATAAAACGTGAAATAGGTCTTCAAATTATTGACGAGATTAGAACGTTGGACCTTTATACTTGATAGGCACTGAATACATTTCAAATAGGAATGCTGTATTCACTGCATGAAACTAAGTACGACTGGGCTTCTTTCATGTAATAAAGAAGTTTTCAAATTGAAAGAAAAAAAAAAAAACAATTTAGGCATAATTTTCAATGCAAATTCACACCCGAAGTTGGTTTAGCCTCTTAGGTCCTCCTACTTATAATTCATTCTGAAAATGAATTATAAATTTGGTACTTTGATATATTTACTTTGTTGTATCTATTTTCATTTTTGGTTTTGATAAGACAATTAATGTTCCTATTCGTACTCGTGTCTTAGATTTTCTCCTGGGTGGACGTTTTCGATAAAATTTAGTATTTTGGATCTATATTAAAATTTGTCACCAGAATTCCAAGTTATGCATGAAAAGGCATTTCTGTGGTCCTCTCAGTATTTCACGTTAGTTAGTGGACTACACCACACCATCTCAATACTAAGTCGTAAGTTTGTTCTCTCTCTCTCTCAGGACTTCCAAAAGTGCATAAAATGAATGATGAATAATGTTTTGAAAAACGTTTTCTAAATTTTTACCTCATGTAATAGATTAAATACGCATATCGAAAACAAATATCTGAATATTATTAGCAGTTATTCAGTTGAATAATAATGAACCGGCATTGAGTCACTTTTATGTTGTCAGAATAAATCGATCCTAAAAACGAAATGACGTTTCTGCGAACATCTTCTGCTTTCGGATTACTTCTGAACACTAGCACCTGTTCAGATTTTTGAAATCGGAACACGTGCTAGCTTTCCACATTCTTTATCATCCCTTCCATTCAGCTATAGTTTTATAGCTGAATGGAAGGGATATTTTAATTTCTATTCGATGTTTTTAAAAATTTACGGCAGTTATGGTGTTTATCTGGCACTATTCAGATATTATTGCAATAAAAGTACTTTGTATTCAAAATGAATTTGACATGAGTATCCACAATCATGAGTAATGCATGGTCACCACTTAAAATTCAGTCTGATGCATTTTTGCTCTAATCAGAGGTTCGTCGCAATCAACTACTCTATTTAATTTTGATTTCGAAGCTACAATGAGTAGGAAGAACGTATTCGAATTTAAATGTGTAATACGAATACTTCAAATCTCTTTCATTTTTCTTCTCAATAGCACTTAAAGTCAAGGGCAAGATAACCGAGAAAGATTCTTATTACTTCTCCTTAAGATATTTCCAGCATCTCGTGTAATATCTATATTCGTGATATTAATCACGTACATTATAGTTTAGAATTAACATATTGCATCCTGTTTATTATAATATGTTTCTCTTATTCAATATGTTTCCCACATTCCTCCTCCTACAAATCATGTGATGCACGTTTTCTACACACGACCACCTTTCCAAAAAACTGCGGATTTGAAATATTACCAGAATTAACTTTTGTTGACTTCGAAGATATTACTCTCTCCAAATTATACTCGAGGAAATTTCCTCTGCTAAACTACTATCTACTTGCACAAAGAGATTCAGACTTACTTATTTATAATGTGCAACATTTGTTTTGCCTCCGCAGTTTTATGCACTGCTTTCGTATTAGCCTAATTTTCTTCACTATTTCCATCATTGCATTTCAAGGCAAGATATGTGATTATTCGCATGAGAAGTTATTTCTTCTAATGTGTATACTGTTTCTAATCAGCTTCTTCCTCTAGTGAGAAGCTGAAGGGAAATGTTCGCATATATACATTTCATTCTCTCCCGGTAGTGAAGGAAACATCTGACAAATAGTAGATAGCGATCGAGATTTTAGACTTACTGATTCAAATTTTAATTTGAAATGACATTTTAAAATATGTTTTGTTATTGTTATTTCCTAAAATCCACGTTTGTTAGCTCGTGTCTTGAAGTGGATCCAGGAATGCATACGCTCATAGATCTCCCCGCTGCATCCTACCCGGATCTAATAATTTAAATAACAAATTGTAATTAAATTTAACCATGACGTAGTGGCTTCATGGTTAAATTTAATCGTTCAATCCCAACAACGATTCTGCTTATTGGATACCTGAAGTGGCTCGAAAAATTTCATGTTTGATTTCTAAGAATGCACACTAGGTTTACAACTTTTTGTGGGAGAGATTCACATAAGAATTTATAACATTCATATAAACCCAGAATGAATGGCTGACCTGAATGAACCAACTACCATAAGTTGGCATAGCACGGTGGCATGAACGCTTGTAAATGTATTTGTGGCAGATGATTTTCATCACTAAATGCGCGGTAGGTTTCGAAATTTGCAATGATAGGATTGTCATAAAGAAGAAATAAAATAATGATTAAAAATCAGCAAATAAGCTTTCTTTGCGGCCCAGAAGTGAAAAGTGAACTATGCACACTTACCATACATATACCATTTACACAGATGTCGTGAGTGACTGGTCCGCAGGGTGTGCCATCCACAACTTTCTCTTTCAGCAGAAAATACGAAGCAGTCTCTGTAGACCGACAATACAGTTTACAGCGATCATGAGGAGCAACTACAAAAGTGGAACATGCATACTTTAGATTCGAGGAACAAATCGCAAAACCGAAAAATTTCATATATCAAATTTTTTAATGTTAGCAATATTTGAATTTTCAGTGTTATATGGTATCGGTTTTCGAGATTTTTTTTTTTTTTGATTATTTGTGTTCAAAATGTATCGCTTAACTCAACTCAAGCAAGTGTAATTTTCTCTCCCCGAAATAAGATGAGTGCCGTTTGATTGACACTCCAGTTAGGAATGTATGGGAGAAACGCTGATGTACAGGGTGTCCCAAAATTCACGCAAGAAGTAATTTTGATAGAAAACACAGGTTTTTAATTAAAAATTGTAATTTCTTATTGATTCATAAAGTATACAGTATAGGGTTATGCATGGAATAGCATATCGGGTAAATGGCCTTCACTGCTTTGCTGGCACATGCGCACTCTTTTGTCGAAATTTTCCATGACCGTTTTGCATAAATGTGGCTGAATTTCGTTGATACAGCGCTCAATTTCCTCCTTCAAGGCGTAGGTGGTCGTGGGCTTGTTGGCATAAGCCTTAGACTTCAAAAAACCCCAAAGAAAAAAGTCCAACGGCGTTAAGTCACATGATCTGGGCGGCCAATTCTGATCACCAAAACAGGAAATTACACGACCAGGAAATGACTCATGCAGTAATTGAATTACTTCTCGGGCTGTATGGCATGTGGCACCGTCTTGTTGAAACCATATGTCGTCCACATCCATATCTTGCAATTTAGGCACAAAAAACTGGATTATCATGTCGTGATAGCGAGCACCATTAACTTATTGCCTTACCAGCCGCATTTTTGATGATGATGCCTCCAGCCCAAAATCCGCACCAAACAGTGACACGTTGTGGATGCATTTGTTTCTCAACAATCACTCGTGGATTTTCTGAACCCCAAATGCGACAATTTTGTCGATTAACGAAGCCATCAAGATGAAAATGAGCCTCATCCCTGAAGATGATTTTGTTCTAAAAATAAGCATCCACTTGTTGTTGTTCCATAATCCATTCAACGAACTCTCTTCGCTGTGTGTGGTCATTTTTAATAACCCTGAACTGTCAGCTGCCACGCTGTCTTTTTTTTTTCTCGTTGGCAACACTTTACCGCACAAATGGTGCTAAATTTAAATCTTGCGTGAATTTTGGGGCACCCTGTATAAGAAAAAGCACCTGTTATTCATTTCCCCATCCCACCCTTGCTCAGTTTTAAAAATTTCTTGAAAAGCACATAAAGAAGTGGAGGAAATTTTTATTCCAAATTTGAAGTCATTCAACGAACCTAAAATCACAGAAAGAAACGTATAAACTTGAGCAAGAAAAATATCTTCTAATATTTTAGTATTTGCTTGTAATTGATGTTATTTAAGTAGATTACTTTAAAAGTGAAAAAATTTAATTCGTGTACATTAAATACATTCGGAAATTTGATAATCAGATGGGTACAAATTAGCATAAAGTTAACTGTGGAAGTAGTTAGTACAAAAAACTGTTATATTTAACTTAATGTTGCACAGCGACTACTCGATTTGAATTCATGCAAGCCTACGTATTTACACCTTCAATTAATGGTTCTAAAGACTGAGGTTTGTACGAGAAGTCATTCCGAGTTTATCTCATCTTTACAAGAATACTTGAGCAGTAGTGGTCAAATCAGATGGCGTATTAAATTTACAGTTAAAAACGGACGCACAACTGTATGTACACATTTTACTGTTTAAATATTAAGGGCAAAATTTGAAATGTACTATTCTGCATGAAGCACATATATTCATATTAGACACATTTACTTATGTTAAAAGAGAAACCAAAATTCAAGCATGTTACGAAAGAAGTAATCAATCTCAACTCTGACTTTTCAAGAAAAGACTGTTTTATAAGAATAACTATTAAGTTCATTGACGTTAGGGTTTTGGTTCCCATATGTGTGTGTGTTCACTAATTATTATAGATGACTTACTGACAACAAATCAGAGTCTATACTGTCATAACAGCTGTATAAATAATTTTATACAATTGTTATATAGTGCTTAGCATTCTACTGAGTGGGATTGAGGTGACATTAGCACCTTCGCTTTCTAATCTAGATGTTATGTTCAAATTCTATTATCATAAATGTCTTTAGACTGTACTAGGTTTTTGTTGCTTGCTCGCTGGGAGGTCCGATATGGTTCGAAAAAAGCAATCTTCCATCTTGTTTCTACAACAGAATTCCTGGATTATCTAACCCTTGGCTCCGTCTGTGGTACTACACGTATTCTTTTATCAATCCCAAGGAAGATTGAAACCTATATTCTATAGGTTTTAATCTTCCTTAGGATTGATAAAAGAACCAGTTCGGAACAGTGCTGTCAGATTAGCGCGCATATGAGTTCACAATATAATTTTCCGAACATATTCTGTTGGAAAAAATATCACCAATTGATCAATTGCAACTGGACATTACTGATAATTGCTGTTCACTTTCAGGAAAATTTTGATATACTGTATATTGATGGTGGTCAGTCAGGATGGGTTAAATTATTATCATTATGGTCAAACCAATTGTGGCCTCATGCATCTTATAGGTGTAAAGAGCAATAAGTCAAGTAAGTCATGGTCAAACCAAGACTTCAATGTGGATTTCGTTTGATCTTAATGGATATACCGGTGCGGTTATTACTGTTATTTTTAATGGTGGTGGCTGACAAAAGTTGGAGAATTATGTTGATTATCTAATTTTTTAAACAGCTTACATCGATTTGTTTGTCAGTATGTTATGTCAATAATCACAGGAAATGACATGTTTTACATGTCCAACTATTATACAAAGTAAAGGGGTAAAAGAAGATACACAGAATGTACTAACGTACTCCCTGAATAATGGGGTAGCCAGTGAACACCGGAAGGCAGATCAGGAAAGTTAAAGGTCATTCCATTGAAAGCTGAACATTGCTCTTCTCGAAAATCTCTGAGTCCTGGAGGACAATCCTAAAATAAAAAATAAAATAAAAAACATTAAATAAATCTTAAGCACATATCTGAAGCCTTAGTTTATGGCTTCTGGGATTCACAAAGAGGATAAAGTAAACTTATAATTACCTACATATCGTGTCTAAAGTAATAAATAACAAAACATGAACTAATAAGGATCACACACACACACGAAACTAGCTGAAAACATCAAATGAAATTACATTTCAGAACAGGAAGAGGAGATTTTTTCATAATAATAAAGAAAATCTTCCATTAGTAAAATAATAGCGATTTACATAATAAAAGCTCGCACTTACATCAGTATTACAGGAGCGGTATTTCACTCTTTTTCCTACACAGTAGCGCCCTCCATTGGTAGGTCTGAAAAGGAAATTATAGAGAAACAAGTTTAGCAGTTTGTAAATAATAATTAAAACTTACTAAGCACACATTAGAAATTTGTTTCGATTATACTCGTACGACATTTTAATGACAAATTATATAATTGAGAGATTTCAAAGTGAAATGGGAAAATCAGATATCAATTACAGGGCCCAAGTTTAACACAAGCAAAGAAAACTAAAGACGCTTTCTATTTACCTTCTGCTAACGCGCTTCAGACAATTATTTTATCTTATTTTATCAATTATTTTTATTTATTCTTATCAGTAAGTTTGTATATTTGCGGATGCAGAGTTACTTAGTGCAGTTTCATCGCTTCCCCCCACTTCCCTTCCACGTTTTAGAAGAGTTGCGCAAGAATGGATAACACGTTTTTCCTTCAAAGGCAGCATTGCACATAGCACCTGTTAGGAATACTGTGGCTGAACTTTGATACTCTATACTTACTAAAATATATCAGATATTTGATCAATGATTTTAAAAGCATCTTAATTGTATGAAATGGCCTGTTTATGATATATTTACTTCAATTTTTCCTAGTTATATTTATAATAAATTTAGTTTAATTCTTTATCCAAGTGTAAGCAAACAAAGTTGCACCTGAAAATATCTTCAGGACTGAGGTAAGGTAGTGCGACACCAAGCAACTCCGAGCAAAGGTGGACCAAGCTCTCATCACTCCTTGTCTTAGTATCTCCCATAATGCAAAGCACATCTCCTTGCAGATATGTATACGGCTATGCACTAAGGGAATGGCCACTACTCAGATCGGTTTCGACCTTTATTGAGGTCTCATCAGTGGGGGAAGACCCAAACGTGGAGATACTAAGGCAGAAGCAATAGGAGAGGTCATATTTACCTGTACAAGTTGCCAACAGGTGTACCACCTTATTATTAAATTACTCTGGATTTAGAGAAAGATCTTTCTCTAAATTCTAAATATTACTCTGGATTTAGAGAAAGACCTTTCTCTAAATCCAGAGTAATTCAATGATAAGGTGGTACACCTGTTGGCAACTTGTACAGGTAAATATGACCTCTCCTATTGCTTCTGCCTTAGTATCTCTACGTTTGGGTCTCCTCCCCCCCCCACTGACGAGACCTCAATAAAGGTCGAAACCTATCTGAGTAGTGGCCCTTCCCTTGGTGCATAGCAGTATACATGTCTGCAAAGGGATGTGCTTTGCATTATGGGAGATTCTGAGACAAGGAGTGATGAGAGCTTGGTCCACCTTTGCTCGGAGTTGCACTACCTTACCTCAGTCCTGAAGATATTTTCAGGTGCAAACTTTGTTTGCTTACACTTGGATAAAATATTAAGCTAAATTTATTATAGCCTAACCAAGTGCAAAATAAACTTCCAACATGTTATATTTATCTTTCTTTCTTTAGTAATATAGTTGGAGCGAGCTGAGATTACTATGACATGTGTTTGAGATTGTGATTAGTAGCTTCCGAGTAAAAGTTTTGCTTCTTTTATCCATGCAAAATACCGATCTTATATCATGTTCAGTTAACTAGATGAAGATACTGATGTATTGATTTTATGAGAGTTCATCTTTTCATTTTATTAGGTTTCAATCTAGTACTTTATTATAAATATCAAAGCCACTAGATGGCAGCACTATCCGAACTCCTGGTATGTAATTGAAACATGCTTACCTAGTATTATTATATTTACGGCTATTTTGCCTGCTTCTGTTTAGGAGTGCCCAACAGAAGCAGGCAAAATAGCCGTAAATATAATAGTTTGTTAAGAGGAGTAACATGGGATTTTCCCAGAAATAATATCCATACTTACCTAGGATTGTCACATTCTCTTATGGCTTGTTGTATTCCTCCACCACAACTACGAGAACACTGACCGTAGCTCTGCCAGTCACCCCATTGGCCATTAATAGGTTCTAAAGTAGAAGATCTCCGACGAACGCATTCACCTTGCCGACACCACTAGAAGACAAGAAGATGATTGCTCTATGATTTATTCATAATCGGATATTACTAAATCGCAATCATTGACATGTAGGATGACATTGCATTTAAAAATACTTCCTGTGTTTTGAACTAGAATACATTTACTCTTATAGTATAATATTCTTCAGTCAATATTCTGTTATGTATACAGTTCTCACAAAATACCATAAGCATGGAATTCACGAAGAGGGAGAAGAACAGGTAACGGAGCTTCCCAAAAAATTCGAATGCAGAATATATCAAAAAAGTTAAGAATTAGTGCAGAATGACGAACACTTCTAAGTGATTAAAACATTAGATTCGTTGTATCGTTTAAATAAATACAACATGAAATTTTAATTTTTACTGGTATGCCAATGTTAAATTGAAAGTTTGCTTTATATCATTTTATGATTTTTGAATCAATATGAGTAATACTTTTTACCAAAGACTTGCCCCGTTTGCTTGGAAAAATAATATAGCAAGAATGCAAGATAATAGATGGGCAAAGAAATAAAGAAGATACACCAAAGGGAAAGAGAAAGATCGATCAAAAAATCCATTCTTTGCATATTTTGATACTACAAGTAGTTATTACTTGCTCGGTGTATTAAAAATGTAAGGAAAAATTTACTTTTTTGATAATATGCATAAGATCTTTAAACACTATGATTTAAAATATGCTATGTTCATATCATTTCCCAATCGTCTTGGATGGAATCTATCCCTCCAACAAGCAGTACTTTTTGATCCGCACTGTGGGAACCCTTTCCATCCCTCTCTGTCTAGTTGCACGTCTCAGTAAGTGCAACCTGCGCAGAATGCTTCGTCTGATGATATATCGTTTACTGTGTAAATCTAGAATCAGTAGTACAGTGTAAATGAATAGGATTAACATAGCTCCATATATGAAATAATAATAAAAAAATGGTTACAAGATGAAACCATTTTGCGACAATGCTGATAAAGACTCATAAGCAGACCTTCGTGTGTACTTTCTGCCGGTCTCATCTTTCCTTTTGCCCGTTGTTAACGCATTTTAACGGGTTTTTACTATAGCATATTAATCTGCATTCAGTTTTAATCCAGACTGGATAGTTTATCGTTATTTTACATAGAATATCAATTACATAAACGACCTACAGTATTTATTACTTGCAGTTCCATCATTGCTTCTACTTTTCTTCTGGCACTATGCCAAGAGGGAAATATATACCTGGTAGACATCAAACTTGCACATATTCTATGCATTATTATTATTATTATTATCTGAGACTCCAGGGAGTCAAGGACTCATCGAGGGAGGCTATGACTCACCCATACCTGCTGTCATACCTTCCCTTAAATTCATTCACACTAGATGCACTCTCTACTTTCCCTTAAAGGCAAACTATTCCACTCATTCACTGCTCTACTCTTCGAGAGAAAAACCTAGCTCTCATCTCTTGACTGCAAATAAATTTGACTTCCATGGATATCCCCGTGTTCTCTCCCCACCTTCCATATGACGTAAGATTTCATCTGATGATATCCTATAACACCCATTCAAAAGTTTGTAGACCTCTTTCTCCTGTTAGCTAGAGTCTGCAATCCACAAATATATAATACTTATATTCGTATATATTGTCGGAAGGAAATGAAATGCTAAATAAATAAATTAATAGTCAGCGGTAAGAACAAAATGGAATAAATATATCGAAAGAACAACTTATTAGCATAACGATTAAAGATGGAAACTAAAAGGTAAAGACCAGTAGGAAGACCGAATAAAGTATAATGACACAGAAAATGAAAATTTCTGGCTGATACCTCATATGTACGATAGGCGAAATTGTTGGCAGTACTTTTGTTTAAGGAATCATGTAATATATCTTGATATTAAATAAAGCCTAGAATGTGCAATAAAGAATGCCTTTGGAAACATTATATATTTCATTTATAATTTTGCAGTTGATACAATTATCAATACACTGAGCAGGTAATATCTACTGTATCAAAATCTGCAAAGAATGGAACTAACACATTTTTTATATTTGTATAAACCATCACGAAAGAAAAGGCCTTTGTAATAAATGTGTTAGTCCCATTCTTTGCCATTATATCGACTACATTATTATATCAATATTTCATATAAAATATTTTTGTAGTTGTTTTGATTGTAATTACGGCAGAAGCAACTAAAGGTTCAGTCATACCGATTTGCTTGCTATGCGGAATGTAAACCTGTCGCTTCCATATGAAACTAGATACTTCACCCTCAACTGTGAAAAGTCTTCAGGGAGTTTCCTCACTTCCTGCATGGGATTTGAACTCCGGAAAGACATTAGGTACTCGATGTGTTTTCAGAGTTTCCGCAAACACACTATCGAGACTTTTTTTTTTTTTGCCAAAGTATCAGTATTAACTAAATTAGTATTAAGAAATGTATTATTGAGACAGTTTCAGATATTACGGGTATCGTTTATATACCTAAACAACAGTTTAGGTATATAAATGAGTTGCGTTTAAAATATATTCTTGTAAAAATTATTAGGACATCGCAAATCTTCCTGGAATACTGCACACTACTGACAAAATACATGATACGCGAAACACAGGAAATTATAAAGGCAAGGTTGCACGCGAATTCAATGTCGTTGTGCAACACTGGAAACAGTGGAATTAAGTGACTTCCAGATAGGAACTAACATGGGCTTTCATATTAATTATCATCCACTTCTTGTAATCATATGAGTAGAGAATCTGATATTAACTATGGCTGACATCATTCAAATACAGAAACGAAGTTTTGAAAAGAAACCACAGAAACAAACACAGTAAACTGACGAAAAGGGTCAATGTTCCTTCCTCTTTTCGTGCATAATTAGATCATTAATGAATTTTTTCTAATTAGGAGTTCAAGGACATCCAACTGTTTGGGTTTGTGCAAGAAGAATATGTATTAACACTACTGCGTTAGTTTCCATGGGGGGGGGGGGGAGGCTACTGCACACAACTCAGTCATCGCCCCATTGAAAGTTTGGATTACATTTATGTGATGCAGATCTCCCCGCAACTGGACTGTAGACCGTTAGAAAGATATGGAATGATGAAACATGATATACAGTTTTCAGATCAAACGGACGTTTTCAGGTATGGCAGCTGTAGAGATCGATATGTACCAATGAGTATCGTCCCACCTTTTAAAAGCATGGTGGCGATGTGCAAGTGATTCTCCCGGTTTAGTTTAGAACCACCTGTAATGCCCAAAAAATAAAACCGAACGTTATGGATAATTTTATAAGTAATTTTGTAAAATGTCTAAAATGTACATTGGAAACAACTCAGTTGAGCATCAACATGTTAATACGTAATGCCATCTGTATATGGCTATAGAGATGCGATTTGAGGAAATTGGAGTGCAAAGGTTTCATTGATCTACATCTGAATCGAGTTAGAATGTCTGCTGAGGAGGCGAGCCCAACAAACGCATCCAGCTGACTGCTATTTTGGTAGAGGCATGAGCTAAAATACTCATCCGTGTTTATGAACATTTGGCGGAAAGTCTAACCAAGAAGAGTTGCATCTGTAATCGCGATCAAAGGGTATATATATCGACGTTTGCGAAATGCTCGTGTCCAATAACCTTTGGAACATGCTTGTAGTGTATGCTATATTTGAAATTTCATATAGTTCGCACTCACTGTGACTTGAATACGATTTAAATCTTTCTGGAAGATATCAAATATTTATCACTATCTGTGATTGCTGCATTTCTCACTGTTATACTCAAATTTTTCCTAGCTCTGTTAATTATAAAACTTGTATAATGTCTAATTTTGTATAATAGTATTCACCATTATACAAAAGTTGAATAGAATCACAGAATAAGGTAATAAACTTCTGTATGTAAAACAGTTTAAGATCTATGATTTCAAGAAACTGGGGTGGGGGAACGGTATGTTCGTTCTCTGCCTCTCTGAATAACAATTGGATATATCAATAACGAAGTAACATCATTCATTTTTGGCATCTTCTTTCGAAGCATCCAGTTAGAGCATTCGAAGCAGAAAAAAAATCAACGGAGAGGTGTTTTTTCTTCTTCATCCTATTTCGTAATATGACCATCATCATGTCTATTTATGAGAGTAATTTCATATTTTAAATGCGTGATTTGTAATAGTGACATTTCGCTGTTCTGTATTCTTGCATTGTATTTACTCTATACTGCATTTTGGACCGAAACAATTACGATATACGTTGAATGAGCTGAATTCAATGCTTTATTCTTGTTTTTCTGTAAAATAAACCATGCTGCTGCCGATAAATGAATCTAATTTAATGAAACTCCAGAGAACGGATAGTTTTCATAATACTAACATACACCGTTAATTGTATTTCATTTAATTTTTTGCGGTTTGATTGCTATGGCAAAAATATGGCCATTGCTCTACCCAGAATATGTTGTATATCTCTGGCTTTCCTGCCAGTCATTCATCGTCAGCGATATTACAGCTCTCTGTGAGCTCTGACATCTTCAAGAATTTTCCACCAACTCGTCTTATTCATGGCTGCTTTGCTCCACTTTTAACACCTGCTTTGATGACTGGTGTTAAAAGCTGGCCTGGGATGTACTGCATTAGTACATCCCAGCCTTGTTCTCCCTGGCAGTCTAGACTATAGGGTTTGGCCTGTAGTAATCTCTCCTTGGCATATCGTCTTCTGTCATTCTAACAATGTGACTAGCCCAAAGTTTTTTTGTTTTTTTTTAAATGTCTGGTTTCCACTGACGAGGAGTTATTATACATTTTGTAGCGCAGGAGGAATAGGAGTTTTTTTGCCATTTTTAATCAGTTTTATATATATTTGCATTTTTTTTTCTTACATAGTCCGGAAATCCGGCTCTAGAGACAAAACATGGACTTTTTTCCGAGCCACTTCAGGCCTCCAAGTAAGCGGGAGGTGGTCTCACACCTGGCGATGAAGCTCACCTCCTACCTAAAGACAATTACAAACATCCACGCCCATGGCGGGATTCACGCGACCTGTCTGTTGGAGAGCGGGTACGCTAACCACTCGGCCAACCAGGGCCTGCACCTTGATGCTTTAATTACTGAAATTATACATCGCTGAAAGAGATCTGACTGTACCTTATTAGATCTAGCTCTTCTTGTCCATCATTACATAGTCCATATATCCATCCATCTTAACTATCTCAAAAATACATAGACTGTAAATATCAGTTTTAGATATATTCCGGGTTTCTGATTCAAATAGTATTAAAATTTTATATAAATGACATTTAGCTTTTTCTCCAAAGTAATTGAGATTTAAAATATTATAGTAGTCTATAATAACTTGCATTTGTCGCCAACGTTCTACCTTTAAGTTTATTTCTATATTAATGTTATTTTTGACTAGAAAATCATGGTATGTAAAGCTGTCCACTCTTTCAAAGTAAAGTTATCAATCAATCCGTATTTCTTCTTGGCAATGTTTCTTTCGTTTGCCAAACATATTTACCATTTTAGTTAGTAACTAAGCCTACCTTTTCCAGGCATTTCGAAGGATTTAAAAGCTTCTTTTGTTCCATAATCGTTGGAAGCCTTCCAAATAATACTAAAATGGTAAATATGTTTGGCAAACGAAAGAAACATTGCCAAGAAGGAATACGGATTGATAACTTTACTTTGAAAGAGTATTATAGAATAAACAATTATTCGACAATTATAGAATAAACTTTAGTGATGTAAGTCCCCAAGTGTTAGCTCATCCTCGTTCGTTCAACATCCGAGTAATGCACCATAAAAAGGTGAGCATTAGCCATCGGATCTACTTTATACCCTCAAGATATTCCTATTGAGAGTATAGAGTAGAAACGAATACCTACGTTATTTTTTACTGCCTGGAATTTGATGGCGTCGAAACTTAGTTATTACAGCCGAGTAAACTGACTCGGCTGTAATAACATTTAATATAAGTTTAAAAAAAAAATTTACACGTTTCTACCATATTCTATTATAAAATATCATTACTTTTAAAGCAGAAATTTATCAGACATTTTCTTATCAAAATTATAAATTAAAAGAATCAGGAATGATAAAAATAAAATGTAAATTGCTTTTGCTTATACTATCTGTTTTTATTTCTTTAAATAATGAACTTCCTGTACGACTTTAAATTAATATCTAGAATTTAAGAAAATTTACATCCCTTGAAATATAGTCGGCAGAGAGATCAGGAACAAAAAAAAAAAAAAAAAAAATTAGGTGTAATAATTAATGTAATTAATTATTACACCTAATGACTATTATAATTAATGTACTTAGGCATTATTTGAGTGTATTAAATCCATTTCAAGTGAGCTCAACGACCTTTGAGTATAGTAAAATACTTCCCTCTGAAAGGGAAGTATTTTAAGCCATATTATGATGTTAACTTGTATTGTGCCGAGACTGACCTTGGTACCGCCACATTCAGTGCCGTCAGCCCATGGCATGTGCTGAGTCCGACAACCGCCTTGGGTAAGATCATCCATGGTGCACCATAGTCGTTTACACACTGGCATGTACGGACAGATCTTTGACCCCTGTCCAAAAACCAGTTGACATTGACGGTCACGATCGTATAACTGACCTGGTTGTCTTTTGAATTCATCTGCACTCTGCAGCAAGTTTTCTCCGGGCTCATCAACTAGACAGTCGCCATATCCAGCACTAAAAGGGAAAGGAGAATAGAAAGGCTTCAGTTAAATGAGAAAATAAGACAGGAAATTAAAATCTTGTTAATTACTGCTATTGTAGAGTTAGGAGTTTTTTTTTATATATTTATGTATGTATACGCTAACGTAAAGTAAGGAACTTTCTTACTCCAAGAAACTTGTGATGTAATGGCGGCTGCAAGAAGACCAACTCCATGGGTGACTGTTGTAATCTAACATACGAGCCATAACGTGCAGTGTCTGCTTCTCCTTTTGATGTCGAGTACACTTCCTGTCATCGTCATGTGGGATACTCAGTCTGCGAGAAAGTAAACACATTCGGACAACTTAATGACTGTTATTGATGCCGAGCTAAATATGGTATTAAGGATAACTAAGTTCAATGTTCTGAATGTACGTTCATTGCACTTGAAGATATCTTAATTTCAATTTCAAATTAAATTATCCTTTGTTCAAGTTATTTGCTCTGCCAGTTTACTATTTGAGAATTAAAGAAGAGCTTACAAATTGTGGCATGTTAAGTAAATTTGTATCTCACTCTTTTACTTTTGCTACCTATCATAATAATTTATAAGCAAATGATGGGCTGTGTTACATCTCTCTCTCACGTATGATGAAAGATATCCCACCCGTGATCCCAAAATAAAATGAAAGGTTAACCTATCATTAATTTTATATTGTAATTACAATAATTTTAATATTTATCCACAAGTCAGATACAATTCAATCACACAATTCATGATATATAGTGACATTTTTAAAATATTAACTTTTTTTGTTTATACGTTGATGAAAAAAAATAATCTTTACGGTTTACACCATCTTTTTCCTCTTCGTCCTTCTAATTTGACCTTGTACTTATGAGTCAGTCATACTGTGGGACTATTTGCATCGCAAACATTTAAATAGTGTTCAAACCAACTTATGAATTTGAGAGCTGGATTAGAAATACAACTCTTGTTCAAAGACTGGAGACCACAGATATGAGAGTCCTGAGAAATATTAGAGGACTGAACACATGGCATTAATGACACCTATCACATTAAAAATGAGGATATTAGGAAAGAACTTAACATCCAGGAATGTGTTAGCAGAGCTAATCTCAGGTGGTTTGGCCACTTAAACAGAATGGGAGAGGAAATATTAGAAAACAAGTATTCTTTTCCAGGATGACAAGAAAAAACCCAGAAGACCAAGATGTAGATGGATCGATACAGTAAAACGTGTTTTAGAAGACAAATATAAGATTCGATAATATTGGAATGTTGACGGATAACAGGCTAATTTAGCGGAAAATTGTTGATAGGAAGTTAGTAATGATGTAACTTTTTCACGTGGTACTATCATAATATCCTATACACCTCTGAGGGTACATGTCAGACATTTAATAATGATATTTATTATTTCTTTTTATCTTTATTATATTTTTATCACACCTTTCTTGCAAATTATGTAGTAGTTGTTGCTTACGCAAAACTGCATAGTTTTGCGTAAGCAACGACTACTTCAAGGGGACTACTGGTACTCGGTAGTCCCCTTACCACATGCTAAATATTAAAGAAACTTTATATACGTCACTCACCCAATAAAGGGTGTACGTTAGTACCAAGGGAAGAAGGACCAAGGATTTTGTGCATTTCTTGATTTTATATTTTATGCATATTTATTAATATTATTGTATTTTTCTTCCATAATCATTGTTTGAAGAAGTGCGAATTAAAAAAAAGTCCCAATCTTAATCCAACAGAGTGCCTTTGGGAAGGGATAGAACGCGGGTGGAAGGGAAGACCATCGAGCATTTTGGAGGAATGGTCCGCGCCTGTTTATCAACATTCAGCAGAAAGTTTACCCAAGAAAGTTAATAAACAGTATAGTAGTGTTTCACGAGTGTTTGTTTACACAATTTTGCGACAGTGCTCATTCAGTCAATATCGAATGAATATCATTCATAAATATCGGTATATACATGTAGACCTTTTTTTAATGTGACTCCCAATCACGAAGGTTATAAACCTATAGTACATTTGTATTTAGGATAGGCTAAGTTTTTTTTATGTTATTTTATTAATTTTATATATTTTTTGTAATTTTATTTTTTCCGGAAAACCCGTTCCAGAGTCCAAAAATAGGACTTTTTCAAACCAATTTAGGTTTCCAAGTAAGTTGGGATACTGGTTTTACAGTGATCAAGGAAATTCATCTCCTATCTCAAAGACGGTCAAAAAACATCAATGTCCACGGTGCGATTAATCGAATCCGCAGCTTGTTGGTTGGAGAGTGGATACACTAGCTATTCGATCAACCACTCTGGCAATTTTTTTGCAAGGAGAATTAAAGTTTCTGGAAAGCAATAGGTCTAAGCGGCTCTGTGGGGCTTGCTACACCTTTGGTGCAAGTTGAATCGGTGTATACTGCTATATTTAAAACATAATCCTACGTAGAACTTATTTTTCCTTGTTTTTTTAAAGCCATATTTTGAGGTTTTTTTACCTAACAGATTTCGCCGCAATCCTTGAAAAGGAAATCAAGTAGAAACTAAGTGAAAAAAGTCAGACAACACCAAGTTTAACACAGAAAGTCGTATAGATGATTAAACTAGTAATGCAACTACAGATATGAATCGAGCTTCCTTCGACTTCTGGATAAAAATTGTGTGAATTAAGAGGATCTGTATTTGAATCAAATATCAAATACAGATTATAGATTAAAAGTATTCATTTAATCAAATCATTATAATAAAGAAAGGAAATAATTATCAAAAGCTTACTGTAACGGTCTTAGTGTTTCTGGAAATAAACTGAATTATAGAAAGTTCCCAAAATTTTTATCCAGAAGTCGAAGGATGCTCGATTCTGTACAATGAATTTTTTCCTGAAGACTCGAATTTGGACAGTAGTGTGAATTCTTTCAACGAAATCAGCGTTAATTTCGACGAAGGAGAGGTGACAGTGCTGCCATGTTAACGAAGGCTTCCTTGTGAATTGGCTTAGTTGCTGTTATGTTATTAGGGAATTTAGACGTGTCTAGAAGGATTTATGAATTGAACAAAGTTTATTTTTAAAAATTCATGAGACCGCCTATATTCATTCCTCCTGCGGAAATGCGGATGGAACGAATATCGCCAAGAGTTGAACTACAGTGATCACACTTACTTTTATATAAAAAAGGAGGGTAGGGCTGGAAGATTTTGAATGATGATAAATTCTCCAATCAACAAACCAGAAGGGAAAACAGCGAGAATTTACTTAATGAAATTATGTTTAGACATAAGCATATCCACGTAGCACAATTCCTGCCGCTTACTTGAAAAAGTGCTAAAATGAAATTATCAAATGAAAGCAGGAGTACGTCAAACACTTTGCGTTTAAGGAGTTTTATAATGGGAAGGGATATTACTTTCACTTGTTCGATATAAAGTTGATTGCAATCAAAATGTTTTCACTAATATCATCGAATGGCATTTCTCAGATTCGAATTTAATTCGTTTTCATTAAATACCGGAGTTCAAAGTTGTTTCTTTTATGTCCACATGAAAAACTAACTTATCAGGTTTTAATTCGATGTTTCCCCACCCCCTGTTATTTATATCCACAAGTTATATTTAATACAAACTATAATAAAATTTCAATTTCTGAAAAACCACTCACTGTTTTTTAAGGCATATTACTACCTTAAAATCATGCAGTACGATAATACGATAATGCAGTAGTTATCAAAGAAATGTGTGCAATCGGTATGTTCAAATATAGTAAACTAGAACTGAACCCCACAACAAATATTCATGAACACAATTAGCTGTCAGCTATTTAGTTTCTCCGGCAAATAGTCCAGTAGACTGCTTCAATTTCTATCGCTTTTTAATTATGAATGAATAAGTTCCATTTGTAACTTTTTTTTTTTTTTTTTTTGCAGAACCTAATTTAGAACTGAAAATTCTTTCAGAAGTTCTTCGATCTACCGACATAATTATTTATAAACAACGTTGGTGCAGGTGTTCTTATATTTCCCTGGGCATCCTGCTATGAGGAATGCGTCATGTGTTGGTGTCGTATTTTCCGTCATCTTAATCACAGGTGGTCCTGACCGACGGAAGGTTGGGGAAACAAGTGCACAGGAAACCTCCAGACGGAAGAGAACAACAAGGAAAGCCATAGAATAAACACAAGCGCAAGGCTATACAATCAAAGAAGGCGAGGGGAAGAATGAGTCACACGTTGTCTCCTCCGTTATATGTACATTACGGTTTGTAATGGCCACAGCATGTGGGTGCATTGCCTTGAGTTTCTTCTTAGATGTTTTACTACCTGGGAACTAGTACTCTTCAGTGGTTTTGTACTGACGTTAGGCTAACAGAAACAACTGTGATTGTGCAGAATGGCAGGTGTCATGTAGAGTATGGTTTCAACTGCGTAACCAATTGGTAAAAACTCAAACAATATTTATGTCAGGTTTCTATAGACTTTCAAAAATACGTATATGCAATTTGCGCAGAGTACAAATAATTGACTGAGATGTCTATTATTTTCACATGTTTTCACAAATCTTCACGATGTCTATCATTTAACTCACAGATTACACAGATCACATTTGAATATAATATAATTATATAAATTTAAAAGCAAACAAACTATGAGCAGTAAAAGTAGACCAAGGCTTACTATTGTTTAATATTAGTTCACCTGCAAGTAATATGCAATGATATATTAGCTCATAATCCAGTATTATCTATCCTGTACTGGAAATTATCCGATATGAATGAATCTTCACGGTCTGTTTACTATCCAGTTTCACTCGCTTCTTTTCTTTCTAAATCAGTGGAGAAAACAAATTACACTCAATTTCTAGTTTAAAAGATTGAAGAAATTTCTTCAATTTCTTGAATCTTCAACTAACAAATGACCACGAATGTGGATTCCACCGCTGTCGATCAACTGGGATCGTGCTTCGTTACCTTTCTTTCAGGGAATGCTAAATGGTTGCTCTTGATATCTCTAAATCATTTGATAGGTTTGGCACAAAGACCTATTATAAGTAAGATTGAATCTTATGGTCAACTGGATTGCCAACTTCCTGAACGCACATTACGTGCACTGGTGGTCAGATCTTTATCCCAAACTTTGTAATTAATGTTAGTGTTCTAAAAGGCCCTGTTTTTTCACCTACTCTCTTCTGAGTACCAACAACTTTCAGCTGACTGCAAATACAGTTTTTACTAATTGGAGTACGCTGCACTCCTTTGTCATTTGAGAAGCTTTGCACTAAAATCATCAAAACAAACCTGCAGAATATCGACTTCTACAATTGTGAATTCTGATCTCCAAAATCATTTTTCAATAGATCTCTGATAAATTTGTTAATTTCAGTGGCATTAAAACTCAATCCTCTTATATCTCACAAAAGATTCTTCTTTGAGTCTTACTTTTTTTTTTACAACACTCAAATCTCTAGACAAGATGAGATTTCTCTTGTTGAGATTATACTAATTTCAAATCTCACTTAGCAAACCTATTGTAAATATCGCGTTCTCAGCATACAAAAACTTAGATTTCATTTTTCGCTTGTTACGTTACTTTACTTCGGAACACCTATTAACCTTCATATCACAAATCTGTCCAAACATTGAACACTATTCTCACATTTGGAGTAGCATATTTGAAAGCTCCCTACAATTACTTGACTCAGTACATAAGAGAACAGTTAAGTTGATTAATGACTCATCTTTCACGCAGAGGTAAAGTAACACAGCGAGCGAAAGAGGAAACCTCATTTTAAGGTGCTGAGGACGAGTATTTGTAATAAGTTTGCCAAGTGAGATTTAGAGTAATCCCAAGAGAAATATCATCTTGTCTAGAGATTTTGGCATTGCTAAAAAGTAAAAATCAAAGAAAAGGCGTTTTTTTATGCCGTACACTTCATGAAATTATTCACTCTTGAATTGACTTATCTACTGGTGGAAGACTGATAATAGCAATTACTGATATGAATCATGAGAATGAAATAGCAAGAAACGTGTGCAGTGACAGTAATAATTTTGCAGCTCCTTGCTAACAGAAATATACAAAATAAATACATTCATTCACCATCAAATATACCCAACAACAGAAACATTTTTATAGTTGGATTATTTTTGCATTGAAACCTTTTTCTGCATGCTTGAGGATGCAAATTTTCTAACTAATAATTTTTCACTCTTTCTCACCTCACGGTTTCTTTTTATATTACTTATCTTAGGATCACAACATCAATAATTAATGTTGCTAACAAATCTAGTCACTTTGGACTTTTCCAAGATTGTTGAGTTTACGCGTTTCCATCTCCTGTACGGAAAGGTACATTTATGTTTATTTTGTTTATCACAGAAATAACAAGCCTACGTCTATTAAGTTGGGGGCTACGGATCTTGCCATCACTGCCACACCTATAACGTGCATTCATATTTCGAGCAGCTAATCATTACTCACTGATTGAAAGTTTTGACAGCTGAAAGTTCTCAAACGTATAACATCTCGATAACTGTGACATAGTGTATTAAAAACAGGGAGTAACACTAATTGAAAATTACTTCCTAACTATCTTTAAAGTATCACAAATGTCTCATACCTAACACTCTCATATATCTACACACGATATTTGCATGATAAAACCACATTATCTAGTTTTAAATACCCCCAATTATCCATTCCTCCACCCATTCGCGGCCCAGGTGAGTTCATGACAAGACGTTATCTACACTGCTCCCTTTGCCCTTAATGACGGAATATTAGAAATCAAAATCTACCCACACACACGCAGAGTAGCTCCCTGTTCTAAGTAGATAATTTCACGCAACATTATCTATCTGTTTGAGTCATGGAATAGCACAGTTCTTGTATGTGGGTTTTGGCCTCTGGGCTGCACTGATTAACAGATTTATCTATTGTATCTAATAGCAGCGCACCAACTCTGCCTACACCTTGTCCTGGCTCAGGACAATCGTTTTTTTATTCAAACAGGAGTTGTACGTTTAAGTTAACCATGACATTTACAAAAATGAATGCAAGAAACTTAAAATAGTTTTAACGATAACAAGTTCCGAATGAGCTAATATACAGATGAAGTCTCTTACACATGACCAAGTTCGTGTGCTATAGTGAAGGCTGCACTGAGTCCGTTATCTTCCACGATGGCACAACTACTATAATAGTCGCAAACCATTCCTGATTGAGCCAGTCCTGAAAAATAAATAGTAAATGTGCTTATTGTCGTGTAATACCGATCATACTTTTAATGCTCAGTAAAAGTAAGATGCCATAGTTAACTGAAGTAAGATGGTCGGCTATAACGCATTATTCATATACGACAGTTAGCCAGTCATTTTACTTCAACATAAATTAAGAAACAACTGAAATTGCAAGATATTACAAATACGGAAAATGAATATCCTTCTCATACTTCATAGGATTTCATCTATTGAAACATTGATATTCTATTTATGGAGTTACGAGAAGAGCATTTTATGCAAGATAAAAATCAATAGACGTGACCATTTTTCATGCCTAAATTTCCCTAAAATACGATACTGAATGACTAATTTTGTGAGAATAGCAACATATGTTGGGCAGCGACTCTCAAATCCCAGATTGTGACCGAACTTTGGGGTGAGATTTGTTTTCTGGTGGATCGTGAACACTAAATAGGTACTTCATAGGCTAAGCCATTTAATGTGAACTAAACTAGTGCTTTGCTTTCACTGTTCAACAGTTTTGATCAGTATAAAAATTCAGACAAAAATAACATTGTTATTTTTGTCTGAATCAAAGCTAAACTGTTGAATTAAAAAACTCACAAACATTAGTTACTAAAATCAACAACTAATATATTAACACCTTCCAAATGACAATGATATGTTATTCAGCGCATATTATTTCAAATAATTTGAAATAATATTATTTATTTTATCATTTGTATCGCAAATTGGAAATCGAATGAGATTTCCAATTAGATCATGGATAAAATCCTTTGAGAACTATTACAGCCAGATAATCATACACGAAATCACTGATTCGTTTTGTTTAGAACTGTTTGAATACATATTACTCCAATGACTAGCAAATTCTTGGTTGTTAGTGAGTGAAACATGGCGAAAAGAAAGCTTGTGAAAGATCTCATTTTCTATGAATGCCACACGTGACTTGTAAAGGGCACAGGTCGGATTATTTCACGGATATTCACCTCTGACCTTGTAGAGAGTGGGAACTGTCAGTGTTTCCTAAATAAATTCAGTGAGGCTTTCGCCGTGAGGTGAGCATGGCTGCGATCGTTTCTCAGTTTGTGACGGAGGTTGGAGTGCATTGCGGAGAGACATCCGCGTGTTCCATACCGATCTAGTAGTTTCGCCTCGGGTGGTAACGCTGTTTTCAGAGCGATTCGTTCCTCTTGTGCTATACGCCCGTAAGGGTCATGCAGTACAAGGCTACAAGAAGAAAAGCAGGTTAAGTAATTGGGAAAGGTCGCCCGAGAGGAATTTGTTGTACAGCAGCAACTTCAACTATTTTTGTTATTTATTATTATTATTTTTTTTTCATGGCTTGAACTGTTAACTTCATCGTCTTCTGTCAAGATTAATTGGCTGAACCAGGCAATGCTAATTATATCTAGAAAGTAACTTTGGGAATATTTCTGGAGTTTAACAATGCTTTTAAGATTTTTTTAAATGATAATTTTGATTAATATTGCTGAGACAATCGGTAAAAATGTTTCTGTTTCAGTTATTTTAAATTTATCTGTAATTTCTGAATGATTTATCTCAAATATCGATCGATAGGGTTACAATTTCTTGAGATACCATTATTGGAGCAATACGTTTCACCTTTCTCAACAAGCGTCAGCTATTTCGCTAGTCGTCTTATATACTGCATGTAGTATATAAGACAAAACTACAGCAATCCCTCGATTAGTGCACCTAATGCGTTCTTTAAAACAGGCGCATTAATCGAAAACGCACTAATCGAATATAATAACCTATGGGAAAAAGTATAATTCGTTCCTCAGATTTGACCCTTATTTTTTTTTTTTTATATATAAAAGAATTAGGGTATGTCTCAGGGTCTAGTTAAAGGAAAACCATGAAGCTGAAAGACAATAAAACATATTCAGAATATATAAATTTATTATTCTACTTCTTAACAAGAATTGAGCTAACGTAGTTTGGCGAACAGTTTGTTTCTTTTTTTCATACAACCGACGGTATTTCTCTATTGCCTCTTCTACTCTTCTGCAAATTTTACTGCTTCTCTCTTCATCAGGATCAGCCTCAAAGCATTGCTGCTTAAAAACTTCGATTGCATGAAAAATATTTTCAAATTGATTCTGTGAAATCTCTTTTGGCTGACTATCAGTGGTTAAATTTTCTTCATATTTTTTGGGATATTCCCGCTGTGCATCTAAATTTAGCAGGTCGGAATCACTCAGTTCTTCAGAATGAGATGTAATTAATTCTTGGACGTTATCATTGAAGGGGAGAAAGAAATGAAAGACGTACGAATTGGTCGCCAACACACGAAATCACGTGCTTGATAGATAAAATTTTCCAACTTATACAAGCAAAATAGTTACCACTTTAAAAACTACAATGTTCATAAAAGAGAAGTTAATTTTCCGATTAACTTCTCTTTTATGGGATGAGTTGTTTATTGTAATAATAAACAACTCATCCCAGGAGACGGATTGATTACCCTATTATCGGAATGAATTCTCCTTTTTGTAACATGAGTAGAAGTGTCGAAGGGTCTCGAATCTGTGGGCGTACTATAGCAGACGACATAAATTTTGACTGTACAAATTTGGAACATAGTGTACATGGAAGTAGTGTAGTATGCCATTAAAATGAACTTTGTAAAATGTTTTAAATCGGTAACTAAATTATTTCGTATTGGTGAGTGATTTTTTTAAAATAGTTAGCCGTAAAAATCTATAGATAGAAAATTTTTAAAATCTGTAACATTTATTTTTAAGATGTATATAGGCGTGCGCACTAATCGAATCTGGGTATCGAAAAGAATGACGCACTAATCGAGGGATTACTGTACAGCAAATACAACTAAAAATGATCGTATGCATAAAAAAGTTGATAATGACATTCTTGTATAACACTGTACAAACTTAGAGCTGTTTTTTTTCGGCATAAGAACTGTAGTCAAAATTTTATTTTGTCCAATTTTGTTATTAAAATAGTCTAGTTGGAACAACTCAAACTTTAATAGCGATTTTAAATGATGAATTTCATCAAGCTAGAAAGCAATGAGCATTTTTACAATAAAATACTCCAAATTATAGCAAAATCAAAAATATATTATAATTTGAAACTAATGCACTAATAAAACTGGAATTATAACAAGTGGGATATGACTGTAGACATAAAAGGCGCATTTCTTCATCGCATTCTTGTATGGTGACACCCGAAATCGAGAAAGAAAGGAAAAAAAATTATCCATTGGACGGATATGAAGCTAAGACTGATTTAACAACTGATTTACTGCACTGAAGCGCACGAAAATTTTATAATTTAAATTCGTTTTCAGAATAAAACGGTACAGTTATGGGGCTGGGAAATCTTAAAATTACATTTTTATTCCCAGCAAAGCTTGAATTATAGCAAAAAACTTATCAAGCAGAATTTAACTAGCATGCTTTAACAATGAAAATTATTTTAATATACTACGCTCTACACCAAATGCTCATTAAGCTGATGGTCTTATACTGTTTATATACAATACGTTGAAACTGCTGCAATGTTTACATCAAAGTTTCGTTATTCAAAGCACTATCAGGTAGTGGTACTTGATAATTTTGTCTTTCTCCAGTTTTTCCCATTATAAATGTTATAATTGAAAAGATTTGTTAGCAATTTTGAATATTAATGATCATCATCAACTTGTTGAATATGTATCCCCAAAGGAGGTACAGGGTAATACTACGATGGTACTCCATGCAAATGTTTACATTATTACTAACTTCCTATCAACGATTTTCTTCTAAATTACTGCATCTATCCACCTACATCTTGGTCTTCTCTGCCCCCCCCCCCCACTCTCCGGCTATCCTGGCATTAAACACTTGCTTTGTTAACATTTCTCTCCCATTCTGTTTAAATTATCACACCACCTAAGCGTAGTTCTGCTTACACATTCCTGAAT
Source organism: Typopeltis vanoorti (assembly GCF_054136105.1). Classification (NCBI taxonomy): domain Eukaryota; kingdom Metazoa; phylum Arthropoda; class Arachnida; order Uropygi; family Thelyphonidae; genus Typopeltis; species Typopeltis vanoorti. Next base: position 104,712,310 of record NC_143559.1, on the reverse strand, counting down.
GCTAAAAATGTCAAGGTTCTTCCTAACATCTTCATTTTAAATATGATTCTACCATTGATACTATCTGTTAACCCATATCCGTGATCAGCTGTCATTGATCAAGTGTTTTATTTCTAACTCCGTTTTCAGATCCATAAGTTAAAACTGGTTTAAACAGCCTTGTACAGTATACTGCTACTTTAGTGTTCTGAGCAATTTCTCTTATTCTATATACATTTATTCAGTTGACTCCCTACCATACCAGCTTTGCTACTTCCGTTGCCTATTTCCATATTTAATTTGATATATCTTCACTTAAAATTGTGCCCAAATAGCTGAAATGTTTTACTGCTCTTCCCATTCAGGAGATTTGATATTTTCAACGTTCCTGCCTGCTTTCACGGTGTATTTTTATTGCTGATTTTCATACTAAATTTGTTATAGCAGTAATTAGCTTAGAGAATCCTAAAGACTTGTACTGGATTTATTTAAGAGCATAACATAATCTGCATGAAATACAGAGCAGCGATGAACAACATTTTCAATTTTGAGATCTGGCATTAGGCCTGATCTCAAAATTGAAGTAATGCGCACCCTGGTCTCACACCTGATTTTACATCAAACCTTGTTGCTGTTTCCCCCCCCCCCCCTTTCAATTCTAACCGTTGACTCACAACTCAAATACGCACTACGTCTAGATAAATATAACATCCATTTACACTATATAATTGTAGCATTTTTAGCAGATTTTCTCTTGGCACCTTGTCCTATGCCTTTTCTAGATCTACAAAACTTACAGATCCTTGTTGTTTCATAATTTCTCAACTACTGTATTTGTCTTTTCATCCTGAAAACCTCTATTTGTCCCGAACACAACTTGATCTTCAAGTTCCCTTTCAATAATTTTTCTTTGCCTCTTTTTTAAGTACGCTTGCATTAATCTTACCCAAAACTACGTAGAGAAATTCCTCTGCAATTCTCACATTCTTTTATTTCTTTTTTATAGATGAGTAGAGTGCTCTAATCTCCCGGAATTCGACCTTTCGATCAGGACTCTGAATTCTGCAATACTGTAGCCACTGTAAAACTGTTATACCTCCACATATTTGAGGATTTCTGGTTGTATATCATCTTCTGCTGTTGCCTTTTTCACATTTTGAATTTTTAATAGCTTTTTCTACCTTCAGCATCAATATATATACTTCTAATTGCATTCATTGTGAATATTTTCTGCTACTGTTCTATCATTTCTTGTTTCATTTAGCAAAGTTTCAAAATAATAATACTCTACACATTTAAAATATCTGTCTCCAGTTTACATGCTTTATCATTGATTCCTTTTACAGTACTCTTTCTTCGGTATGTAACTCTTTTCGATAGTCTCGAGGACATTTTGCCCGTTTTATGATTTTTGTTTAGCTACTTTTACACATTATTTTTGCTTTCTGATATTTGAATCTGTATTCTCTCTCAGAACACATAGTGACTTATTTAAGGACCTTTCGACAAGCTTTCTTCTTTTCCATAGGCCTCCAGTTTTTTACCACGGAATTCTGATTTTTCAGTCCTTTCAGACAACTTTAACACATGTTTCTCTCTCTCTCTCTCTCTCTCTCTGACTGACTCATTGTTTTCTTCAGAGTCTGTCAGCGGGTCTCCATGATTTGGGTTTTATTTTCAAACTCTTTAAAATAATATTTGTATGTTTGCTAGCCAGTTCACATTTGAAAGTTGCTCAAACTTCAGATTCTTTAAAATTTTTGTACATATCTTTTTCTTTTCAATATGAAATGTTTTTATTCTGCTCAACATTAAATGATTACTTCTTATTTAAAATCCCCTGCATACTCTTTCGACATGAAAAAGCATGACAATATTGCTGTTAAAAATAGCATAGCAAATGACTTATTTCTTGTGTCTTCTCTCCAAGCGGATACGAGCACATCTTTATATCGAGACACTGTTAGTGACTAGTCAGTGTCCTGAATAGAAATTCAGCAGATATTACAATTATTAACATAGTTTGCTCTTTTATCCAAATTTTCCGAATACATATATCTGGTAATCATTTCCACCTCTATTGTTTAGATCTCTAACAAGGGCTAATTTTTTTCTTTGCCTTCTCTTAACTCGAAAAATTCTTGCACTTCTTTTTTAGAACGTTCTGTGGGATCACTGTGCAATTCTCTATTTTGATGTTTGTCCACATCACTTGATTGAAAGGCAAGCAATACCAAGCAAGAAGATTATCCTCGTGTTTAGTGGTGAATACTATAGTGATTCCCTCCCCCAATCATATTTGGCTGAATATAACATCGTTTAGCATTTATTGAAAAAAATCTGAATTGTTTTTTTTTCATGACCACCAATTATGTGCACTTGGTACTTAATGTCTTCGACAGTTCTACTTCTTTTCCGTTGATACTTTTACTCTAATGGCTATCTTGAATTCTTCTGATTGAGTTTGTTCCATTGACGAAAACGAATTGATCGAAACCAATTAAACCAACCCACATGGATATCTTGTGTGCATCGTAAATCTTAAATTTCATTTAGCCAGTTCTATCCAGCTAGAGCTGAATTACTGCAATACATAAGTTGCGACAATTTTTTCGACTGCAAAAGATCTGATGGAAACAAGGGCGGATAGGTTTTTTGTTTGGATTCCAAGTACCAAATTTGATTAAAATATATCCCAACAGAGTGCCAGAATAACTTGTTTATGGACAGAGATAAACGGACGATTTCAATTTTTGCGGCAAATAAAACCAGTATTGAACGGTACGTAATGAATGATTTTTATTTTACGTGACTTGGAAAAGTTAACTGCTGGCATGCGATATTTGTGGATAATCCCAAAAATAGCGTTGAAAGCAAATTGTCTATTAGCATAATAGTCAAACTGTATCCACGAGATACGCACTCGTGTTCTCCAAACATTTATGTGCGAAACCTTCGGCCAAAAAAAAAAAAAAAAAATTCTATATTATATAAATAAGCCAGATTTAAAACTATTTTTTAATTATATAACAACAAAAGCCTGGCAGCTCGATAATGACAATGCCCTTTGGTTGGAAAGTCCAGGGTTGAAGAAGGTTGCGTGAACAAGCTAAAAGAACCTGTTTACATAAGCACGCAATTTATAGTTTGTGTAAATCACTTGTATGAGCAATTCAGAGAAAATATATTCGAATGTTTCGGAAACCAAGTATACTTGGTCGTAGAGCTTAGAAGTCTGGTAAATGTAAATATAAAATCAAATATAAAAATGAAACTATTCTGGCTTTAAAATCAAATAAAAATATTCCATACGATAACACTTGCTTATATATTTCTCCAGTCAATCACTTAAAGTGAATGAAGATTCTTTTAGAAAATTTTAATGGTTTTCTTTTAGAAAACCCTAGTCAAATTTCTTGTTATTACAAGTACTCAAATATTAAATAGCTGTTGTCATAGCGAATAACATTACTTTATGTTAGGGAGGGGGGGGGGCTGTAGGAAACATTTCAATTCTGAAGTTGTACAAGTCTCTAAGGATGAATACTGAAATTTATTACAGTTTAGTAGTCAGTCACCGACTGAACTATATATTTTAATAAATCTGAATTTCACTTCTGAATCGGCAGCATGCCGTTTTATCATGAATGAAACTAAAACATCATTCTTGTGAAAATATTCTGTCCATTGATAGAAAGTCCAAATTCCATTTTTAGGGATCAGAACCAGTGACGGTGGACAATTTCCAGTTAAATTACCAGAATAAAATTGAGAACTCTTTTTCAGCTCGTGTATTTATACGAAAATACTACTATTAACAACAATATATTTAATAATTGATTAATTATCAGAAATTAAAGAAAAAAGACACTTTAATCTTAATTTTGGCTAAAGTATATTAGAAGGTAAAAATTTTAGCGAAATGTAAATTTGAAAATTTCTATAAGATTTATGTTTTAGTTAATGCAGTTTTTTTAGTCTAAAAGTGAATTTTTTTATATTTTCCTCAGTAGTCTATTCCTATTTTTTTTTACGAGAATTCCGCTCACAAAAGGAAAAAACCTATCGTACGTTTAATACCTTGAGTGAGATAAAGGTTAGATAAACCGGAAATCTTGCTCTATTGACTAAGCTTAGAACTTTAAATCTCCATAAATAGAATGTGTCACACTCGCATGAAATTCATCGTCATAATTTCTCAATCGATTATATTATCTTTGACAATATGACATTCATTTATATGCATTACTAACGGTGGAATTGCTGAAAAGCCGGCAATGCAAAGCCGAGAGAGAGAACTTCAAAATTTGGAGAGCATGACAAAAAAAGTATTGCCAGTGTGTTATTATAATAACTTCAAATTCCACGAAAGAAAACGAATCTGGATTACAACTAAAATAACAGTAAGTGTGTAACTTCCTTGTTCTTTGCACATCAAAAAGCTGTTATGTTTTTTTTAAAATTTTTTAGTCTTAAATTTTCAAACCCTACACTAATTTAAGGGCAGCATTCCCTCCTGAGCTGAAAGTTTCGAATATTTGTAAACAAAACTATTTTAAAATAGGATTAATTAGAGTGAACTATGTTACATTTTGTCGGCCTGGTTAATCGACTGGTTAATACCTTTTTTGCCGAATGGATTTTGCGACTGTTTTTAGATAGAAGTTCGTCGGTTCGAGACCACTACCCCGCTTATTGGAGACCTCAAGTGGATCGAAGAAGTTCCATATTTATTCTCTAGAGCAGGTTTCCAGATTATGTAAAAATAAATAAAAATCCTTAGCCCGTCGACGATACTAATATAGTATAACGTTCGTGTGTGGGAATAATGATGAATGAAAATGTTAATCATATTGAAAATGTGTTGATATTTTCCAAACATAAATGAAAGATTGTTCTGTTGAATTAGGTAAGAACACCAACCACTAATGATTATACGGCAACCTTGGGTGGTATTTTCAACCTTTCGCGACACCGTTAGTATGCTGACGGTTAAATAATCCGGAGAACTCTGATATAGAGAACATGGTACTTTTTCAAGCATCCAAATAATTGGAGCGGTGAAAATCATGTACTTAAATTTATTAAAGTAAATGATTTAGATTGTTAATGCTATCCACTTGGACGATCTTGACACAACTGAAAATTTAGTTGCACACCATAAGAAAACTCATATTTGATTTATTGTAAATATACGAATTATTCCTTCGCTAATTGTTTTCGGTTCGAACTACAAGTCGTCTTTGCCAACTACTCATTATGACAGACAAAGCAAAAAAAAAAGTTGCTATTTAAGCGACCTGTTCTGGGAAATATGTATGCAATGTGATTTACTATATATTTTTTTAAGCAATATTATTTATAAACTGGCTGTGTCTCTAACTTATGCAATCACAATGCTACGGATAAACCTGTTAAGCTTTTCCAAAAATTAACTTTTCATTTTCATTTCATTTTACAGCAGCTTCCGGCATTCTCCGATCAAGCTGCATTCCAATTTTTTTTTTAGACAGATAGTTTTCGTGTTTTTTTATCTCCCCCCCGAAGAAGAATGATTTGAACAAACATGCTTAAAACAGTACAATAAAGAAATAAAATATGTAAACTCACCTAAGGTGTCGCAGGCACGTGGATATCGACACAAATCCTCCCTGAAAACAAGTCAATAAAAATTACATAGTTATGGGACATTTGTTGCACTATTTGCATTTGAAAATTTACTTAGAACAGAGAATTACATTCTCTTAATTGAAATGTTTGGGTTTATTAAAATGTGGAGTGCAGAATACAATAAAAGTCATTTATAACAATATTCAATAAATCTAAAAACATTTGTTTTACTTTTATTGAATTTTACTATTTTAGTATACTCACGTCTGACTATCACGTACAATCACGGTATGTGCCCGTTATAGTTGATAAAAAGAGTCCCATTTGGGATTAACACTGCCTTTTATATTTATTTATTTCAGAGACTTGGCTTTCTCATTCTTGCATTTTTGTGTCAGCTGCTGAGATCGTGTCACTTTTTTTTTTTTACATGCTTGTCAGAATTTCTGCTTATTACAGCTCGGTTTATTTAAAGTTCTATGAGAAAACTTCCCTAGAAAAATAGAACTTCCTTACTTTTTTCTTGATGATTGAATTGAGATGGTGGTAGGCTGTATTGACTTCACTTTATTTTATTCTAATTAATAATAAAACGTCCCATGGAAGGTGTGTGTGGGGTTCATGTGGCTGAAATTTCTCAGGGTTCACTTGTAAGGATCCCGGATGCAAGAAAAACAATGCGCGAGCAAAAATGTATTATGTCAAAAGGAGATAGATTTATTTCACATTATAGACCTGTTTTAACATTCACTTCGTAAAAATACTTGGCTTGATAAAATTTTCTCAGTCAAAACGATGCACATTTATCCTTATTATTTATATTATAGTGAGAACTGAAGGGAATAACTGTCCCTCATAAATAAATAAGTCGGTTGGCAAAGTTGTTCATATTGTAAGTATTATACTTCATTTTCATTCATAATTATAGATATTTTAATTTGGAAATGACGATTCCACTATTGGCCAACTTCAGACATGTTCGGAATTTTTCCAAAACTATTTTCTTTTGCTAAAGAATTATTAAGAGCCATGAATCAACTGTGGGTAGAGTTATTTATGTTAAGGACGTTAACATCAGTAGCAATGAAGTAGGAAAGGGGGATAGAAAGAGATTGCATAGGAGGCGTAGGTGGAGGACTGCTTATGCTGTGTCTAATCCCATTATTTAGGCTAATACAATTAAAGAGCAATCTGCTTATTTAACAGTTAAGTGTAATTTAGGTTAAACAGGCAAAAACACTTTCGTGAGGTTAACTTTTGCGCTATTCCCCGATGTTTAAAGTTTGGATGAAATATTGATAGTTAAAAAGTTCAGTGACAATGAACGAAGGCAATAATTCTGAATACAGAAACACCATCTTGGGAATTGTGCTATTGTTGATCTGGTCAGTACTAGTCATAATTAACATAATCATACAATTCCTGGAAACAGAAGATATAGATTAAGGACGGTTATAGCGATTATTTTCTAAGGCAGAAATATGAATAAGTTGCATACTAAAGCTTTTTATCGGTATTGTACCAATCAATTAATTGTTCTGATGGTTTATTATTATTATTATTATTAGAGACACGTAATATTAAAGGCACCCTTTTAAGTAACTGTTCTTGTAGGAAATTAAGTCTTTATTTATTAAGTTATTAATAACAAATTTCATTAGATATTACTTTTCCTTGTTGCAAATATACGTATTTTATAATTTCATTTTGAGTTTCCGCAGATTTGAACAGTGCTCAGTGAGATTCTCTCTACTGATCTAAAATTATGAAATCAGTATTAACAAGAAAATAAATAGTTATTTTTTCCCCCACCAGCTGAAGTGACAGGTGTAGAATCGTGCTTATATATCAGGTACGACCAAAGCAGGAAATAAGCTTGTTTGTGAAGGTCAAATGCAAGAACTGTTTGCACCTGCTAAAATGCAAACTGATTATGATGTCACTAAGAGTTAAAATAATTCATACATTAACTTTACAGTATTTTTCGTGACTTTTTTTATTGATAACATTGTCCAAGAATAAGCTAACCGACTTTTCTAGCCAAGTTAAGAGGCCAACTACTCACGCGAACTGTAAACATGGCTGCGTTGTCATAATACAATCTGTCCTGCTTGATTAAGTGGCACGTCACTTCCCGTTTCTTCTCACGGACTACAGATAATTCTTCTGGCCGCAATCCAACGCCCTTGAAGGATGCAAAACACGATCGTTAACCCTTCACCCACGCCTGGAATGTTCCATGACACAAATAGTAATAACATACACACTGACATCAATGCGAAGTGTGGCGCTTGACATTCAAAGTTGCAACGTCATCCAGGTAAAAGTGCTCGAAAAACTTTCATTTATTTGCGGTCGTTCTTATCTTCACTGTTAGTTTGACGTGAAAATAATATATATATGCTCGAATAAGAAGCATCAGCTATAAAATACTGGCTAATGAAAACACTGGATTACGTTACATAGGAATGATGGAGTCAGGCTATCTGTGGATGGATCTCTAAGAGTCGAAACACTTGTTGTCCTTCACTTATCAATAATGACAGCAAATAAGGACGTAACCGGTTTATTTGTATGGCTGCTATAACAATTTATTCGTTTTGAATTTACCATAATGCAAGGTAATCCCAAAATTAATGTCATTTTTGGTAAATTTTCCATTCACTAATGAATGATGTACGTTACTTCCTACACCCTTCTTAATTCTGTTCTATTTGAAATGTAGAATTAAGTAAAATGGTCTCATTCGTTACTGAATATAAAAAAAAAAAATAATGTAATCAGCTTTGAGAAGAAATGACTTACAACATTGAATGTTAGTGCTATTTTGAATTACAGAATTTGTTTTTGATGCTCCGTTTAAGATATATTCAAACAGTTCGGGGTATTGTAAACTGTGCCATAAAAATGAAATAGTTTGAATACCTGTTTTACATCAATAAAAGATAAATATCAGTAAAATAATTGAAGTACAACTAGAAGACCGTTATAACCATAGTTCGTAACTGTTAGAAAAAACAAAAAAATGCACATTATAACCAAATAAACAGAAGGGAAAAATATCCATGCATCAAACAGTAAAAAAGTTTATTTCATATAATTACACCGCAATAATTTTAATTAAAGGAAACAGTGCATTTATCTTACTGATCGCTTTTAAGGGTATATTAAAAGATTACTAGAATTGTTATATCTCGTAGTATGTGTTCCATATATTACGTGTGTTCCCGTGTACAATAATTGTAGCAATAACAACCCATTTGATTAACAACGATGTATTGCGTACATACTTTTTTCTACACGCATTGTACAGTTCCTCTAGTAGTCTCTATATTATCGCTTACAGTATATAGCGATTGTATTATATTTGTAGTATTACTTTTATTATAACCAAAGATTACATTACTACTGTATAGCTGACTATCGTATTGAATTAATTAAGACTGAATTTCCCCAGTTCGTAATGGATCTTTGGTTATGGACAAAAGTGAAACATTAATATACTGGGTGTATTATACAAAAATAGTAATGATATTTGTTTCAATAATGAAATACCGTGAATTGGCATATTGAAAAAAAAATTATAAAACCGGAGGAAGAAAAGTCACGCAAATAACTTGATTAACGTAGAATTTTCGCCTAAGTACCATAGGTATCGTCCACACAAGATCACAGAATGGCAATTAAACATTAACAGAGGTACATTAAGTTAAGATGAAATTATTCACCTCTTTTAGAATTGTCTGATGTTTAATTGTCATTCTGTGATCTTGTACTGACGATGCCTACGATACTTAGGCGAAATTCTACACTAATAAAGTTATTTACGTAACTTTTCCTCCAGTTTTATAATTATTTTCAATAGTAATGATAGGCAGTGCCACGTTTTTTTTTTTTTAATTTATAAGTTTAAATAGCTACCTGGTGAGTAATATCGCTGTGTCATGGTGATAAGGATGGGTATCGTCCTGGTAATTATGTTGTTGCTGCCAATTGCAGAATCTTCTTAGAGTCATGGGGGCACTGGAGTAGATAACATCTCTGTCCTGAAAAAGAAATCTATGAGCCATCTCCTCTTATTGAACTTATCTGTCTGCATAAATGGAATATCATTTTATTAGCAGATTAATACAATTTACTGATATACAGTGGAACCAATAGAACCCCCCCCCCCCAAAAAAAAACGATGCTTCCTTAAGACCAAGACATTAAATCAGTGTGTAAACTCATTTCTGGTTTTTGAGGGAAGAAGTCATGCAGGTGTCATAGGTATCAAAACTTTTTCTTTAATCTTGCATTGCATAATTCTCTCTCACAAAGCACACACTGCTACATGCAATTTTAAAATGCACTTACCTCCTCCTCACTCATAACAATTAGCTTCACTACAGCAATGTTGATATTGTTGCCAATGGACGGATCCTTGTAGATTAGGGCCACCTGTGGGAATTTTTGCATATTACATTATGAATTTCGCCAACATCAAAATTAATTAATCCTGGATAGGTTTATGATACAGTGGTAATTATATTGGCATTATTGCTCTTGTACATCGCATTCATCCATATTACCTACAAGTATGATATACGGAAAAGGCAATACTATGAAATAACCGAAGTTTATCCTTGTGTTTATTGGAGCAGGGAAAGTTGTTTCTACCGCACTTACACTAAATAATACTGGCGTCCATATATACCCTAAAACAGACACGTTATAGTACAACTGCTGTACATCATACCCATAGATAACGATGGAATAAATACATTAAAAATCCAATCTAAATTTCAAGTAGTGATTAAAGCACACATAGAAAAACAAGAACATAAGATATTACTGTAAACTCTGCGATGTTATGCTTAAAATTACTAGGAGGTATTAATAGTAGCAGTCTAATCTTGTAATTTATTGGTATATTAACTCAGCCACTCTTTAACCTACAAGACGTGATGAATATTTATGACACGTAAGTCAATCTACGGGACTTTGATCTCCTGATAAGGATATCCCCGCTTCGTCTGGTCCTTGTCCCTAGCAGGTTCGGTGCTTAAGGCGTGTTTCACCTTTAGTAGTAATTATCTAAATTTAGAGAATGACAAAAAGTTTTTTTTTTTTTTTAATACAGCAGGTTAAATAGTTAAAAACTATGACACGAATAATAATAATAATAATAAAAATCATTTATATTTTTCGCATATTTTATGTGAATCCCACCCACGAAGGGTTGCAACAAATCTCGTACATTTAGCGTCGTGGGTGGGGCTAAGGGTTTGAATATTTCTCGTTAATACTGTTTTATTTTATTTATTTTTGAAGAGAGGTTGCCTTTTATTCCAACGCAATTGTCAAGAAACTTGATTTTAATATTCGATGTTTGCTTGGACACTGTATTCATTGTGAGGATAGTGTTGCTCTAGAGAAATATCGGATGTTAAATAATTTATTAGCTTTATTTAGAAATAAAGTTCAAACTGCGTGTTTCTTAATCAGTTTATTTGCCATATTGTGATGCATACCATATTATATTTTTCATCCTTAAATGAATCAAGATTACTCAGTTAAGTAGATTACTCAACTGTGGTAGGAGCCCACAAAACTTTTAGCAAAATTTTATGCTACTAATTCTGAACAACAAAACTTAATATTAAGCTTGAAAAGTAAGCGAACGACATTAATTATCCTCCTATTTCTATTTAAATTTATATAATCGTTTTCGCTACTTATGAAATATAAAAAAATTATGTTAACTTACCGTTGACATTAAAGTTAAAACGTAATGGCGTAGATTATCTCCATGGTACCGAGCCATTTTGCTGTCAGCCACCACCAAGACTTCTAGATGAAGTTCGCGAGATACAGACCGTCTTGCCCTCGAATGTAAGAAACTGACGATGTCTTTTCCTGTGTAATAATCCTTGAAATGCTTCAGTGGTCTTGCTTTGCTGTTTACTTTATGGGCGAATTCTATTAATATAAATAAGAAGCCATTTAAATAGAGGGAGGAGTTTATTCAAACGGAGGTGTAGTTATGAAATGTTTATAAAATTTAAACTTAGTCTTTTCATTCAAAAAATACTGTACTTTGTTTCTGGAAGTTAGCTAGCACTTTGTTGAAAGCATGTTGAAAAGCACCATCAACAATTCTCAATTTCACAGCGACTTTAAAAAAAGAATCATTTGCTATGCAAGTATAAAATATCCGGTAAAATGATTTCATGAAAAAAAAAATCGCTAGAATTATTTAACGTTCATATGAAAAGTGGACAACTCGTACCTCAGTAAATAGTGATCGTTGTCTCCTTACTCGGAGAAGTGTGTGTGTGTGTGTGTGTGTGAGAGAGGACTCATCTACAGCCTTATCATTCACAAATCTCTCAGGAGTGTGATAAACGCTGAAACTCTCACAGAAGTCCTCAAAGTTGAGCAGGTATTTTTTTTTATGACAGACAGAAGGAAGGAATGAGGAGTACATGCGAGAGAACGTATGGATTTACTATTTGGATTAAACAGCAGTGGGAATACCGAATTGTGCAAAGGATGTGATGCTCCTAAACAGATCAACCGCACTAATCATTTTGAATAAATTTGCTGCAGTAATGACGGTGATGATGAATGGCTTAAGTTAATCTTACCCATGAAAGGTTCGCGACCTTATAAGAACATCAATGCCGTGGTTGGGCTAAAAGTTGGATAATCTGGAAATTCTAGAAACCAAACATGGGACTTTAAGCCAGTTCAGGCCATCAGTAAGTAGGGTGATGACTTCCTCTACACTTTAAAGCATTCACAAGTATCCATGCTACAGCGGAATTCGAACAATGTCTGTAAGATGGAGGGTGAAGACGCCATCCATTGCATGTGTTTTTCCCAACTAGGACAGTGAAACGATGACATCGCTAGTTTTATACCTACATTTTCACAAATGTCTGCAATGCACTGGGTTGCAGAAAACATCTCCTCTCTACCGAGCAAAGGCACTTAAAAAGGCATTGAGATTTGTACCTGATATATCATCGGAATCTTATGATTTTCTTACCGTACAGATGAGGCATCAGGTTATCCGTTCGGTACAAAGCAAATGATTTATTGAATTATACAAACCTGCGATGCCTTTGAGACATGTCCTAAAGTGAAGTTAGCACCATTACATGATTACCTGTTCGTAGAACGACTTTGACGAAGCTAGTGAATTTCCTATTATGGCTTTCATTAAAATTCCGAAAATGTGAAAATTCAAGGAGGGAAAAATCAGGCATTCCCAACTATACCTCAGTGCGCGGCATAAGCATCCATCCTCCCAACAAAGACGCCAAATCACTATGAATTTTAAATACCCTCAAAGTTGTGTTAACACTTCTTTCCATTATATGAATTAAATACGATTTAATTCATATAATTTAATTCATATTTGTGATATTTCGTGACCAATCTATCACGCATCGGTACCTTCGGTGGGTTTTATGAACATTCTACTGACCGAATTCCTGGATTGTTGCGATGCTAGCTCAAGAATATTGAGATAACTAAAGGCGATGATGTTGAATATGAGTGGGAAAAATGTATGGTTGAGTTGTTTGGAATTACGGAAGACAACTAAGGCTAAGGGCAGTATTATCTATGTTAAATTGCATGCGTTTTCCTGCCCGGTTTGCAGGACTAAAACTCTTCCTCCGTATGAAGGAGAACTCGCCTTCCACTGAGGTATGATTGGGAATGCCCGATTTTCCCTCCTCGAATTTTCACATTTTCGGAATTTTAATGAAAGCCATAATAGGAAATTCACAAGCTTCATCAAAGTCGTTCTACGAACAGGTAATCGTGTAATGGTGCTAACTTCACTTTAGGACATGTCTCAAAGGCTTTGCAGGTTTGTATAGATCAATAAATCTTTTGTCCTATTTTCGACTTGTCCACTTTTCATTTAAACGACCCCCCCCCCCCCCCATAGATCATTGAAATATCATTTATAAGCTTCGATTCGATGATTCATACGCCATAGGAATGAATGAAGCATTAAGGTTATCGATAACTACCATGCTGCACAGCTCGAAATTTGATTCAATCTCGCAGGACCTTGAATATATTCACCTCTCAATTAATTGCAAAGTGTATTCTAAAAAAAAAAAAAATCGTATCATTAATCGTATGTGAAGGAAAACAAAACAAGGTAGGCGACATAAGTCCGTGTCATTGTTAAATATGAATGACGTTACTTTAACAATGTAATTAGTCATATGGAACTCATTAAACACTAATTTAAGACGTCTATCGCATCTGTCAAGGTCTTAGTTGAAGTTACCTTCTTAATAGTCGACTTATGACTCACCGAGAAACACTTCGGGGAATGAACTGGGAGGGTGAGAACCCTGATTAAACAGATAACTGAATAACCTTGTAGCTTACTACAAATCGTGTCCTGTCCAAAAAGAACTCGTTCGAAAGTTATAAATTGGTTTGTGTTTATTTTAATGGACAAAGCTCTCTCTTTTAGTTGGGGTGGGGGGATCTATAAACGTACCCGGAAAGAGGAAATTTAACGGTCTGTAATGAACTGTAATTATCCTCATGTGAGAAGTCTAGTCTAATCGTGGCCCAAATGACCTTGCAGTCCACCAGAATGACTTTTGTTTTTAAAGATGTCTTTACGCTGTTTGAACATATAACGGTAACAACAATAACTTGGAATAATTACTTAAACGACTTCAGGAAACAGATTTATACACTGTGGCTTTTGAGTAAACAATCCTTTCAAGTGGAATTCGTAGTTTCATTAATTGCCATTTTATTGTTCTACTTTTATGAATTTTTTTTTAATATACGGAAACATAAAACTAATTTATCATGTTGACAAAAAATTAATGTACACAAACGGTATGCATTAATATTTTATCTTCAAACTCACCAATACAACTAAATTATATAAGTAAAGTATTACTTTGGTAACATGCCATTTCCCAGGGAATAAAAATTTAGACGTTATAATCGGAGATTATTGCACTTATTGATTACGATGATCGTTCCGTCACACGGAGAACACAACCCATTTTATTTATAATCACACGTATTTTCTCATTATATTGGTGTGCTTTTCCTCTTTTGGAAAGAGTGATTATCAGTGAGAAATACGTATTTGGTTTTATGTTTGTTTTATGTCCTATTTTGAAAAGTACCACGTTGATCCAGAATTCTCGATCAAACAGTATGCAAACCATTTCATGTTTCTTATAAGTAGGACGGCGGTTGCACACTGGTGGTGTAACCTACAAGATATTTAAACAACCCATTCCACAACAGGGTTCAAAACCCATATCCTATTTGCAAAGCGAAATATTATCAATTCCACTAACTAGCCAGCAACTAATGTACAGATTTTATGTTTCTGTTATTTAATTCAACATTTTCAATACCATTTTGGTGTGATTTCTTGAAGGAAGAGCCGATCTCCCGATCATTATCCTCTATGGATATCGCCAGACTCATAAGGCCTAAAGTCGTATTGCTTTTTTGCAATTCGTTCACGGATCAAAACATTTCATTTTTATTTAAGTGTACATCTTTTCCATACTAATGTTCATTGGTGTGTTAAATGGAAATATGGATTACATTCAAAGAATGTCTTGAATCCAACAATATACGAAGAAATAGTTGTTAATATATGCTAAATTAACCAAAGGAATAAGTTACATGTGTTATATCTGAGTGTTCTTGGGATGGATTTGTATGGTTATTTGAGTGATGAGAAACTACCATTGCTGAGAAAGACTAACTCGCCGTTAGTACAAAAACCCTTATATAGCCTCTTTTCCCCTATGGGCATGTCTTTCTAGCTGTATTACGGATAATTTGCATTTCTGTTTCTCTCTCTGTCTCTCACAGTCCGAGTCCTGAGGTACTGTATTATTTAATTTCCACTCATATGGAATGGATCACATATCCACACAAAGACATAGTTTGTCTTGTTTTAATAAGAATTACGGTCGAAGGAACTAAGGCTATGAGGCCAATGTATTATGCTTGTTAGACATGTAGCTAATTCCTTCCGGTTAATAGTAACATTGCAGAATACCTGATTATGGTCTGGATTTATAATGACAGGAGATGAAGATATAGAATCTTCTTGCCGAAGAAGCCGCTTGTTGGAATCCAACGCAGGCACGTTGGATTTCTTTTCCCAATAAGCTCGTGACAGGGATTTTTACATTAATCGCATTAGAATTGAAGACCATTTCCATTTGTACTGTTGTAATTAAATTGGGAGAAAAGCAGAGAGAGAGGTTGGAGCAACAGACGAAACATCTAAGACTGAGACTGCAAATGTCATTTCTGTTACTTGCATGTACTCGGATGGCTTGTTTTGTGGGATGAAAAACCTTGCACCTTGGTACATCTGTAAAATATTCCTTACGTCGAAAGTATTACTAGATTTCAAACAACCAAATTTTTAATACTAGTTATATGCAATTTTGTTACTAACGAGGGTTAGGAGAAGGTTTTGAATTCTTGTAAAACTAATTCAGAACTTCAATGTTTGAATCTTAGTTGGTGTAATTAAGGTCATTAAATTTACTAAAGACAAATCAAAACTTTATAACTTATGAAATCCATCTATATGTTCATTAATTCCCATAACTGATGAACTAATCTTATAGAAGAAAATTCTTGTGCTGGAATGTATTATCTGTAGTTGAACGTGCAAGGTTTTTGATTTGCCAAAATCAGTATTTACACAGTTTAACTTTTCTGGAAAAATGAAGCAAGTGTCAGCTAAAAGATTACGAAATATGGTAGAAAATCCTATAATACAGATAACAATGTTAAAAAGCAGTGTTAATTTTAACATTACAACAGAATAATATGGAAATACCTAAATCATTTATTTCGGTATTTCCGAATTATTTTTATTCCAGCCAAAGACAAAATGGGTTCGTCGATGACGTGAGCAGTTTTCTCTAAAATAAAATGGATCTTTCAATCGAAAGGCAATACATTTCAAATAAGAAAGTCTACACCTGAACACATACAACCAAATCCAGTCATAAATATTGGGCGGTACAAATGGCCTATAGAAGACTCGAGTACAAGTTGAGAAGAGGGTTCAAAGAATCAGTGACCTGGTTCTAGGGGAATTGCTTAAGATAGAAATTGGGTTTGGAAGCCGAGAAAAATATCGGAAACTGGTATTTAAGAACCGTAAAATTATCGGAATCCTAAATATATACAATGCAAATTGAAGTTGTAACCTTAAGGCGATGTGCTGGGATTATTTAAGATCAGTATCCTCTCCCCACACACTGTAGTCACAGAAAAATATGTAAAAACTGAATACTTTTGAGCAAAGTCCAACGGAATTTATCCCCAAGATGAATTATATTATTTATCAAAGTGTATTTATAAATGTATAGCATTTCTACAAATGTAGAATATATATATATATATATATATATATATATATATATATATTAGGGTTACCAAGTAATTTTATAAACTTAGTTATTTTACTCCTAATCCCAAGTAAGCAAACAGTTAAGTTTGCTCCTGAACGTAGTTCAAGTCTCAAGGTGGTGCAACACCAGGGCAACTCATTGTAAAGGTGGATAAAGTTCCGATCACTATGCTTAGTATTTTCCATAATGTAAAGCACTTCTCACTAAGAGATGTAGTATACTGCAATACATTATGGGTGGGGTCACTACCCAGACCGGTTTCAACCTTTTTCGAGGTCTCCTCAGTGAGTAGCTAGACCCTAAATACCAAGGTTTTAGTAATACAGAGCCTTATCAACTTTACCTATACAAGTTGCTACAAGGTGTTTTTATTCTGAATAAGAATCTCTGGAGGAGATATAGATGTAAATAAGTTTTTTTACATTGGGAATAATGTATATTATAATATTTTATAATATACATTATTCCCAATGCAAAAATGTATATTATAATATTTTATAATATACATTATTCCCAATGTAAAAATGTATATTATAATATTTTATAATATACATTTATATTTATAATATCGAATATTTATAATATTCGAGTATCTAGCTCTATATCTCATTTTCCATCATTCGTGAATGGACTCAAGGTATTTAAACTTCTCCACCTGCCTCATTGGGACTCCACTTACATGTAGAGTGCACTGGGATGGTTGTCTTGAGACCACAAATGATTCAGTTTTGGCTACACTGATCTTCATTCCGGCGTCTGCACAAACAGCTACAAACCTATCCAGGGTGCGCTGGAGGCCATCTGTGGAAGAGCTAAGCAGAACTAGGTCATCTGCAAAAATCAGACGTCCAATGCTACATCTTCCAATTCTGACACACTCACTGCATCGGCTGTGCTTATCAATCCAGTCCATAAATATTATGAAAAGGAGGGGTGACAGAACACACCCTTGGCGGAGGCCAACGGAGAGTGTGAAAGGTTCAGACTTTGTGCTGTTTACCCTGACACAAAACTCTGGGCATTCATACAGGGACTTGATGGCAGCTAATAGTTGGCCATCCACTCCATACTCCTGTACTACTTGCCAAAGCTTATCCCGGGGAACCCGGTCATATGCCTTCTCCAAGTCCACAAAACATGTGTAGACATTCTTGGTATATTCCCAAGATTTCTCAAAGACTTGCCTTAAAGTGAAGATTTGGTCAGTTGTGCTTCTACCAGGACGAAAGCCACATTGTTCTTCCTGGAACTTTGACTCAACTATGCTCCTGCACCGTCTTTCCAAGCACCTAGCATACACTTTCCCAGGCAGGCTGAGCAGAAAGATGCCACGATGGTTACTGCAATCCTTCTGGTCTCCTTTCTTGAAGGCTGGTATTATTATGCCTGTCTGCCATTGCTTTGGTGCTCGCCGAGATATCCAAGTAGCCTGACACACCCGAGTCAGCCAGAGAACACAGTCTCGATTTAAGGCTTTTAGCAATTCGGGCCGAATTTCATCATCGCCAGCAGCCTTGCCCGATTTTAGCGATTTTATTGCTAAATGGACCTCTCCTGCTGTGAGACTAGTCATTGCCCCGCTCTGCACCTCTTGGATGTCCACAACTGCTGGGCCACCCGGGTTAAGAAGGCTCTCAAAGTATTCTCTCCATATGTGGAGGATATCCTTCTCGGTTGTTAAAAGTGCACCATCAGAGGCCTAAATTGCCCTTGCTGTGCACGATTTTCTCCCTCGAAGGTGGCGGATGGTCTGCCAGAATACTTTGTTTGCATTTGCATAGGATGAGTCTAATCTTTCTCCAAAGGATTCCCAAGCCTTCTGCTTTGCTGTCTTTACTGCCTCAGCAGCAGCTTTTCGTGCCTCAGCATACCGCAAACGCATCTCAGGTGACCTGACCCTAAGCCATGTTAGGTAGGACTCCTTTTTTGCCCGGACAGTGTTTTGGACTTCTTGGTTCCACCAAGGTGTCCTTTTCTCACTGCCCGTTGCCACGCCGAGCCGCTTTCTGCCACAGCATGAGTGCAGAGGCAGTGGCAGCTGTTCTGAACAGCTTCCACTCCTCCTCAACATCTGCAGTATGCTTGGGAATCTCTTTGAACCTGGAGGAAATGTCATCTTCAAAATTCTTCCTCACAGCCTCATTTTCCAATGCCTCTCATTTCACGCGGTATAACTGCTTAGGCCTACTAGCGTTGATGGTAGCATCTGGTTTCTGAAGCCATACAGTGCACACAACGTGGTGGTCAGTTGACAGTTCTGCCCCTCTTCTCACACTAACGTCCAACACTGAGGAAAATAGGTCTGCTGAGACTATAAAGAAGTCAATCAGTGACCTTTGTTCTAGTGTATTCCTGTACCAGGTATACTTATGGACTTCTCGGTGCTGGAAGAAGGTATTCATTATGAACAAGCTGTTAGTACAGCAGAAGTCCAATAATTTCAACCCATTCGCGTTAAGGTCAGGGGCGCCGTTCCTCCCAACCACACCCCTCAATGTCTGGTCATCTGTTCCAACATGTGCATTGAAGTCACCCATCAGCAGGACTGATTCCATGTCTGCCACCCTGTCAAAAGCAGCATCCACTTCCTCTAGGAAGGCAGAGTATTCTGACTCCAGATTAGGTGCATAGGCTTGCACCACAGCCAAATCATGGTTTTTCATCTGAAGCCTTAACACACATACCCGTCCCACCAATGGGATCCACTCAGCAACTCAGTCTGACAGCTGGGGGCTTGTGAGTATCCCCACACCCGCCTGAGCAGACATTGTCGGGCTCACACCAGAGTAGTAGAGCTTCCACCTCTTATCCAGGTCGACAGTTCCAGAGCATCTCCTCTTGGTCGAAGAAAGCCCGACTAAGTCTAGCCGGTAGCGCTTGGCTTCCTCGACCAGTTCCAACTCCTTCCCTGTCAGAGAGATGTTCCAGTTGCCTAAAGCCATAGTCTGGTGCCATTGTCGTTGCCATTCCCGTCCTTTTGCAGAACCATTTCTTTACCCTGCCCCTAAACACCTCCCCAAACGGGTAGCGGGCACATTGATGGAGTTTCCTCTAGCAGAGTGCTGAGGAGTGGTGTTATATATATATATATATATATATATATATATATATATATATATATATATATACAATTATAAAGTATAGTGAACTTTATAATTGTATAGCTTTAGAGTGTCTCAATGTTTGTTTCAGTGTCTTTTAATATCTTTCTATGTTCTTAACGCCTGATGAAGTCAATCTCGACGAAACATGTTGTGTTTGCAAATAAATCTCAATTTTTTATAATTCTCGGGTTTATAGTCAGTTTATATTAAAAATGAATATATATATATATATGGCTTATATAATTTATATATAAATCATTGGCAATGAAATATAGTTTGAACTGCAAATATGCATTATTCGCCCATATAATAAAGATATTACCCAGTTAATACCACCGATAAATATTTGACTTGTAAATAAAAGCTTGTGTAGGAAGTTCTCTTCTTAAATAACGTGTATTGAATTGTTAGCTAAAAGGAAAGAGAAAGCTACTTAGTAGAGAACACTTTTTACAGTTCTGAAGCTGTTCCTGTCACAAGCTAAAGAACTTGGGACTGGAACAGATCAAAAGGTTGTATATCCGCGGTTAGTGTTATGATGATGCTATTACATCTTGAACAGTGGTACTGAACAGAAATCAAGACAATATGATGAATTGAGGTGTTAAAAGCTAATCCAACATGAGGTGTGATAAGCTAAAACCTTATTTTTATTTCGTATTTTATGGGGCTCCAACCCACGAATGGTTGCACAGCACACCAGTACAGTGGTCGGGCCAAGGATTTTTTTAAAAAATTATTTACATAATCCGGAAATCCTGTTCTATAAAGTAGACAGCACAGATGGAACTTTTTCAAGCCTCCAGGTAAGCGGAGTGGTGGTTTCGCACCGGGCGATGCGATTCATTTCCCACCTGAAGACAATCACAAATATCCATTCTCGTGATGGTACGTTAACCACTGGTCCAATTCAGGCCGATAAATGTATCACACGTTTTTAAATTAAAGACAAGCCTCGAAATTTTAGGAAAAATAGCTCAAAGGAATGCTTAGTTTTTTCTGTAATTCTAGCACTGTATTAAGTGGCCTCTGATAATTTAACTGCAGAATTTAATTTTTATAATGATTAGAGAGCGGGATAGTCACATGAATTCTAGGTGAAAAAAAATTACTAACCTGTATATGGACTGAGCTCTTTTTTTTTTCTTGAAAATCCATCCATGAAATAATGTAAATCTATCGCATTTAGCAACGGGGTAAGATAACGATTCTCATACTTTGAAGAGCAAAGTATGAAATTTTCGACCAATCCGGGTAACTAAAGACGAGTAACTAATAGTGCTACATCTCAGAAACTATGCCTGATCATTCCTTTATAGATAGTTATGACTAAATGATTTTGCTTTAAAAATCATTATTTGCGTATTTATTCATTTATTTATTTATTTTTAACAAAACTCACTTGACTTTTGTCACGTCTAATAATCATTGAATAAGGTATTTAAATTTTAGATGGCAACGTCATGGTTGAGTCAGTCAGCTTTATTTTCATTAAAGGCTTCAAAGTATTGAAAAGGAAACGTCTTTAACTAGGATTCATAATTTCTTTGAAGATGGGGAACTGAAATAACTATGCAATTATTATTTCAATTCCTCTATTTCTTTTAACGGAATGTGTGTGTGTGTGTGAGAGGAGGCCGACAAAAGGAATTTATACGTCTATTTATTGCTTGAATTTTCTGCTCTGAAGAAATACATTAATTTATTAAACTTCTCAGAATTCAAGGCGTGTAACGGACTGTTTTAGTCTTCTTAACCTGTCATCATTAAATGTTACGTAAGGAATTAGGAGATATCAGGGAACCAAATTTTATTTCTATTCCACAAAAACATGCCGTAATCCATTTATGCTGTCTGTGATCCTTCTGATTGCTTTTAGTAGTTTCTTTGGACGCCATTCTTATGAATTACCGGGGTATACAGAAAGGGCTACGATAGTCTGATACAATTTAACTAACACGGAAATCTCCTTAAAGGAGCTGTGACAGTTCAACATAATGACTACTATACTCAGAAAACCATATAAAAGCTGGCTAGGCTATAGATGAGGGGAAAATACAGATACGTCACGCAAATATATTTAAACTACTATCTGGTTTGGTTAGGACAGGCGATGTCTTAAGCCCTTTAGTGACCAAAAACAAACAAAAAAAAATAGTAATAATAATCTGGACCTATTGCTAGAATATAAAAAAAATATACTGTTCTGTGTCATTCTACAATACTGACTTATTACGAAGACTATCTTGAAGTAATAACTAACAAACTAAGCTAATTACTCGACGTTCATATTAAGGTCGTCATCTAAGTACACGCACATATACAAAGGAACAGCTACATTACAATAACACCGGTATACTATGGTCTGATTTCTTCAAATGTTGACTGCCAGCCTGAATACTGTTGAAAAAAATTATATAACTGCATAAATAAACTAGAATGGTTTGTTTATGTTGAATTAAAATATTAATCTAGATGCTGATATAGTTTATATATACATGAATATATATATATGTAAATATATTTTCCACTAGAGGTCAGACGACTTTGGCCAAGAGTTGACGAAGTTATTAAAAAAAGGGAAGTTAGTAATAGTTTACTTTACTTGCGTTTTGTAAGTAGTTTGTTTCTCTTTCTCTCTTATACTATATATATATATATATAGTATATTAATATGTAGAGTAATTAGTTTATTTCTCCAATGCTGTAGCAGTTTCCATAATTTGTCATAATGAATGCTGATCACCGTGTGGAGGAAATGAATACAAATGAGATTTTAGTGTTTGCACTGCATACGTATTTTAAGTTCTTTTCGCAATCCCCATGATCATTCTAGCATATAATGAATTCTGTAGTGACTAGTAAAAGACTGATTCTGATAACAGTGAGCTAACTGAAGAGCTGTTTTAAGTATCGAAATGATATTTAAATTTTATTATGTTCTAAGCAGAATTTCACTTGAAAAGAAGCACCTATGAAGTTTGTATATTTCATTATATACCTTAAATAGAGGACAGTGTTTTTTCCGCTTCGAGCCATTGACACACAGTAATTCTCTGCAACAAGATTCAAAGAAACGTTACATATTTACATAAGACGTCAGACAGTGTGACAGGAAATATGAAAAAAATAGAGCATCCGATTATTAACGTAAATGACAGAAATGTTCACATTTTGATATGTAGAATTATATTTGTGCTTGTAAAAATGAACATTAGAACATAAGTTCTTCAAACGAGTTGTATATTCCAGAGCAAAGTTTGGTTTCAATTACGGAAGAGAAGACTATGGCCATGTGGCTGGACATTATATCTATTAATATGTATCTTGTGTTCTGATATCCCCATATGGTACGAACTAAATTTATCTTTAAATAAACTCTTATAAAAATCTCACATCCTACACAGGATTCGGACTCGAGTCTTTTCGACTGAAGAACAACTGATGCGTCATCCTTGCGATTGCGCCATGAAGGCCTTTTCCACACTCAAACAAGACTAAGACTGCATGGTACTATTACATTCTTATCGTTAAAAAATAATTACATTAGAGAATTCGACATTTCGTGGCATTCTATATAAATAACGTTTGCTTAGTGCATTAATGCAACATGCAATAATGAAAGGCTGACGAATTTCGGAATATATTTTGCAAATTAAATGTGTAAGCAGAATACATTATAGGAGTCTCTATTCTCGCTGAAATATCTTTGTTGCTGATGTGTTTCAGCATCATGTCCACTGTTTGTTTATATTATATACTTATTTTATTAAAGCATTATAGTGAGAAGTCTGATTAGAATGTTATCCCGTTTCAATAAATTGGATTTTTCTGATGCGACCATTTTATTTTTATATCATTTCATCATTGACCTCTTCCTGAAAAAATACGGTATCACAAAAAAATTCTTCGGAAAGAGATTTTTCATTTTTAAACTGACGTCACTATGTAAAGAAGGCGATCGAGTAAGAAAGCTGTACGGCCGAAGGCAAGGCCGGTCAGAGCTCGTGCAAGGAAAATTAATGTGTCATCCTTGAAGCTAGTAATTAGGTGCAGGTTACCAGCGCGGAGTTCCGAGCTGGACCTAGATTTCTATAGTAATACACTGTAAAGAAAAGCTATGTGTCAGTGAGTAATCGCTTGTCACATTAAGTATCAGTGTGTGAAAGATGAGTCCGGAATCTGTTTCTCGTGTTTGATGAGAGAATATCTGTTTCCGCAACATTCCGTTCAGTACAATATATTGCAGTTGTGCAGTGTACACTACCTCAAATCCTGCTTTATCGTCGAATAAATCAATACACACAGTCTTCAGTCTCAATATTTTATTACTCTGCTTTTAGGTAGTTGACTATATCAAATTACTCTCTTTCCACTTTGATCGCTGTTTGTCCTGTCAATTGCATGCAACATTCAGAGAACTCGATCCTGAAATTATGTTTGCCAATTCATTAGAATAATTTTGGCGAAATACAAAAATGTAAATAGGGAAAAGTTGCAAATATTTCCCGTATTGAACTCTTGAGAGATCAATACAGTACTAAAACTTAGCAATTCTGTCATGTTGACAATCGTGGAAGGTTGACAATCATGAAACGCAAATAGTTTGAATATGACCAGCGTTTAAATCAGCTATGGAAAGAGCTGTAAAACAACAAAAACTACACACTTGAATGAAACACCAAAGATTTGTACAATCATTGCAATTACATATTTTTTTTAAAAAAATGTAATTACTGGGACACAGAAAGCAGCATTCTTTATTGTTTAAAATTTTGAACTCTTTCTACTTGCGCTTTTTAATTGAGAAATTAATCACCCTAATTAGTTATGAAGATTATGTTAAGGAGGGTTTGTCCATATATAGATGCATATTTATTTATGGAAAACAGAATTCAATGTTTTTGCGAGCTCCTGTGACAAAAGCAGGAAGAGGGTATATAAATCCAAAAAATAGTTCGACATTCCGAATTTTTAATTAATGTTATAATATTAGTAATAATATCGTTAATATTACAGAATCAGTGAAATTACTTTTGGATTAGACATTATAGCGAGACTAACTTTATAAATATGTTAGTCTCACTATAATGTCGAATCCGTTATAACAATAATTCAATTTAATATTTTCACGTAGTTACAATTGCAAATTACTGCTTTTTTTTTTTTTTTTTTTAATCACGCTGAAATAAAACAGTTTATACTTTATATTTTCTCCTATAACGTAAGTATGGTATCCAGAGCAAATATAAAAGTTAATTATGTATTTATTCTACAAAGCGTATACTACAAATTAAGCCTAACTACCTTTTTCTAAACATTGAAAGAAACTAAAAATCAAGTTTCGAGTGCATTCCTAGAGCAAGTTACTTTTTCGGTCTGAAACGTTCCTCTTGCCGTACAATAATTTTATTTAAATTTATTCAAAACAGACTAAACTCTAGAAAGGGAACTCTCATATGCACTGTCTAGTTGTAACAGAACACTCCTCAGATAATTTATTAAGCATTCAAAAGGCATCCATGGCTCTGAACAAAAACACACATTTGGGCGTGTATTTTGTGCATGTTACATAAGTACTGTTGACCCGTAATAAAATAAAAAGATAATCACCTGTTGCCGCTTTCCACTTCCAGTTGCAGTTTAGAGTACTGTTAATATTTACTGAATGCTGAGTTTATATATTAGTTCGGCCCGGTTCCTGATAAGAATTAGGCTAGAATTAACGATATCAGTGATTTATTTTCATAAAATCTGGAAATGCAGTCATGCACAGTATGATATATCGGTGATTATAGGATTATAAAGTCCCATTTAGAAAAACAGACGTTAAATTATTATTCTCTATACGAAGTTAATTTTCAGTAACCATGCAAAGCGATACTATAAATTATAATGAACCATATATTGTTTAGATGCTCCGGGGTGCAATTTTATGAAAACGTTTTGATAGTATTTAGTTTTTGTCCCTATTCCGTTATCTTGGCAGTGAAACAAACTCTTTCTGAACCTATTCCTTCTAGGTACTTCTCTCTTTCCCAGGATTTTTAATTCTTATTTCTTTATGAGACTTGTGATAGGAGCTGTATGAAATATTTTAACATAATTCTCACATAACAATGAATTTTGATCACTCTACATGTTCAGATCTTTCCATATAATTTTAGAGAGATCCTTTTAAGATGTTCGATAGCTTCATCTTTTTTGAATTGATTCATATATTAGAGGTGGAAGAAGAACCTATAGCAACATCACTACCTCGTGTGTGTGTTGGGGGGGGGGGGCGCAAGTGAGCGTTAGGGAAAGAAATCTGTTGATATTTTGTTGGAATTGGGAGTTGTTGTGGGGGTGATACTTCATGAAGAAAGATGTTCCGGAGAATTAAGGTAGATGGAATAAAACAGGAAGAGGAGCAGGTTCGGTGCTTACAGTTAGGCTGCTGCTCGTGTTTCAACGGAGTTATGGAGTTCAATGAAGCAGAATCCATGGAAGTACATGTAGGAAAAAAAAAAAAAACAGCAGCACTATTCCTTTGAGCCAGTGATTGAAATAAAATAGTAAGGGAGCGGATCATCCATCTGACGAATCGCTCTCTTCTGGATATAATCAAGAATTTTTAGAGAGGTTTTAAGTGCACCACTGTGTAATCTTCTAAGGATCGACGAATTTTGGATTTGTACAGTTAGCAGCTGGATAGGTGAAAAGTGTCTTGAGCGGAAGAGAATGTATAGTTTATAGAGGCTGAGGAACTACTGATGTAATGTACATGACAGGAGAGGTTGGAGGTAAATTCAAGAAATCAAGATTTGTTCCTCTGGGTGATTTGTATATTACTTGGAATAAGTATAGTTGATCATACGTTATTTTGCGAGAAATGTAAAAGACAAAACTGTGTTTTGATAGCACCGAGAGTGACCAGGTTACCTTCGTCCCACTGAAGGATCTAAGCATGATAATTATTTCTGACTGGTTTTAACATTATGAACATCCCAAGATACAGTTCTAGCTTTGAATTATATTAAATCAATTTTCCGCTGTAATATCATTCAAAGTTTGAATGACATTACAGCTTTAGGCTGAAAGCGCTAGATCGATAGTTTGGGTAATTCTTAAATAGGTGGGAATGTTTGACAAGCCATTGATCTGATCTCTTACATATCATAATGTTCGTACCGAATAAGGTTCCTTTTAATAAAAACAATAGTGAAATATTTTAATACATTTGAAATTCTTTTGCTAAAAATGAATTTTTAAAAGCCTTCGATGATAACCGATGGCTACACATTCATATCAATTTGCTTCCAATCATTAACTTCAAGGAGTCAACCTCTTATTTTGTCATATCGCAAAAACTTGCAGATGCTTTCGCATCTTACTGCAAGAAATCGTTTGTTTAGCAAATATCACGGAGAATATTAAGCTGCTAAGGCAATTATATATACTAATGTTTTAAAAATGTGGATCGCGGACAATAACTCATGTTTTGATGAATGTCAAGCAGAGGATGAAACTGTATTCAGCTGAGAAAAAAAAAAGTAACTCAGAGTCGGAAGCAAAAATCTTCCAGGCAAAGACATCTCTTACTTGTAGCAGATGTTCAAAGCGACAAACTAGAAAGATAATCATCTTCTGCCCTGGTCTTAAGAGCTGTCTCATTCAGGGTTAAGAAGAATTTTTTTTTTCAATAACAAAGGCGTGGTCATTTACTTTATTCCTTTTAAATATTTAAAGTTATGGATGTTTAGAATTGGGGGTGAAGCAAGTAAGTTCATATCGATGAAAGTGTCAAGTATCAATTACGTGTAAATGTTCTCAGCTGGTTTCTTTTTACAAAAAAACTTTCTTATTTCTTAAAACAAATTCTTAACACTTCATTTTAAGAAATCTGGTTAAGTTATTTGCGTACATGAAATTATTAATAGAAAGAAAGCTTGATTTTACACGCCATATGGCTTATTAGATTTGTAATATTTTAGACCTCAATTATTCCGTCACTGACAAACAATAGGAAATAGCTGATTACAAGAATGAAACGGAGATCAAAAAAAGCAACAGACCAAAATTATCTACACTTTATATCACTAATGACTCACTTTTCACACCTGTAAACACTAGAAATCTGCAGAAGAATAGAATTATTAGTTCGATTATAATCTAACCAGAACTTATTAGGCCTTTTGCATTCGATTCCAGAGTTAATTTGGCTCAGGTAAAGTAGTGTTTTCCCCTTCCAGAAGCAAATCCAATTTTTTTTATCTGAATCTCAACCAAAACGACGTAGAATACTCATACACAAATATTAATAATATCTAAGACGATATGGGAATGTACTCAACCTCGACCATAGTAATAGGTAGACACAGACTGATTTGAAAAATTGGGAGGAAACTGGAGGGATAAAGTACTGCTTATTTCCTTTGCCGAATAAAAAGTTATTGGGATTTGTTTTATTTATTCATTCTGTATTATATATATATATCAGTCTTTTTTGTATTGATATTATTTTTATTTAACAGTAACTCTAATGAAGCTATTGGATATTTAGGTAGCGAAACTTGTTATTTATGTTAATGGAAATAAACTAGTATAGCTTTTTGTTTTAATCTCTGATGAATGTCACTAAATTTTGTTGTTAATCTAATTAGACTGCTAACTAACTGTAAAAGATATTAGAATATAAAGTAATTCTACTCTTCAGGATATTGATATAGTACATTAGTATGCTAATTTGTATTTCTTTACTGAAGAAACCACCCAAACTAAACTAATCGAAACTTGAATTTATATGGCACTAATTTACGTTTTAGATGACGATTGCTTGCAGATATTTCAGTAATTTTTATTGCTAACTGTGTTTATTCAATGTTAAATTAAAAATAAGTTCAAAATTCAATAAACAAAGAGGCATAAAATAAGATAAAGACTTATTAAACATTACAACATCAAAAATTTTCTGGGATGATTTGTGTTAACCATACTGATGATTCTGTTTGGTTCACCTAAATAATGGTAAGAGGAGAAACTCCTTGAACCGTTTAGACAAGAATCCCCAAGAAAGACTGATCACAATAGTTTTTAAACTCTGGGATCGATACTAAAGCATGAGAACTTGAGTTATACGACCCTCAGGAAGTCGAACTATTTAAAGGGAATTATAATTTAAACCTCTTAATCGCAGTTGGATTTTGAAGATGTATTTAAAAATTAAACGATGTGTAGAAATTGTAGCTGAGAGAAAACTTCAAGAAGCTTTTGTAACATGTGGAACATGCGGAGTTATTTAATTTCGCCGATCATCACTAGAAGAAGAATTGCTGCCAATGGCTAATCAACCTAAGAAAGCACCATTTCATAAAATTAGTGTTCACTGGTGGTATGTGTGTTGGGGGGGAGGGAGAATTCACAAAAATCCTCAATGAGCGAACTCCATTTGAGATCGGTTCAGGCGATTTCAGAACACTGCTTCCTGTACAAAAATATAGTTCTGAAAAGTAGCACTGCAGAAATAATGGACGCTGTCAACTTTCTTAAAATACATTTTATATAAATACATCGGGCATTGAAGTAATTTTTAGTAAAACAATAGCCTTCAAAGAAGATAATCTGAAACATTATTAAATGTTTTCGGATAAAACCCAAACTTTTTTATTTTCCAAAATTAATCGTGTCATTTTCCATTATGTGGTTGTTCTAGAAATCCTGTAGTTAATGATATTCATTTTTCCATTTAACTCTTCATTCCACCTTCCGGCACACCTCTCATGCATAAATTTAAAAACGTAGTAAGTTTGCGAGAAGGAGAAATATTCTTTCTTCTTCTATGTACATTGAGAACAGAATGAAGACAGGTATTGACCTCAGTGACACACTGTTAACTCTATCAATGAAATAGGTCCCGAATCATTCATATTCTAAGCAGGAACACCTTCTCAGGACTTTCCTTAATCTAAAAATAATCACTCGAGTCACAGGACTCCAGACAACCACACGTGTTTCGATGGTTTAACGAATATCCATTGTACCACTACATGGTGGCCCATTATGTCACTCACTCTCTCCTATGCAGGTCAGGAGAAAATTATTACTAAAAACACTGTTAAGATTGAATAGCTGATTGACCTCCGCCATATCAACCCTCCCTAGGTCATACCGTTTCCATTGCTAGTCCTGTTAGATGGAAAGGGGCGAGACAAGTTCCAGCAGGAAAAAGTAGAAAGTGTGTGTGTGGAACAGCAGTATCTGTGATATGCCGGACACCCAAGTGCTAATTAACAAAAGAACAAACGCCCACAACACACTGCTGGAAAGGCATATAAATTATGTCCAAGGGTGTTGTCTCCAACTGATATCTTGGGAGGCGGGTTGGGGGAGGGAAAAGAGGACATGTAGTAGTTATATTGTAATCCAACGCCCACTCAAGAGTAGTCTCTCCAAAACAGTCCGGAAGTACCCCTTACTATATCGGTTAAACAGTTTTCCCCCCTGCCGCTGTTTCTTTTCTATTTTCCTCCCCTTCATTTCCCCAGTCTTGTCTCTTCTTCTACCTCCGTATGTCTGGCAGACCGACTTCCGTGTTCCCACGATGCGTATATCCATCAAGGACATCCCAGCAATGTTTAAGTATGACATTAATTCCGGTTGTTTCGACCGGAGTGTAGTAATTAAACAAAAATAGGTGCACCCAGGATTTCATGAGTATTGGAACGACGACTTATTTTTCATGATAACGTTTTCGGAAAACTACATTTCTTTCTTGAATGTACTAGGAATATTAACTTATACTTATACACTAGTCTCTGGTGAAGCCACATTTGTAGATATTCAGAGAAGATTAGTTAAGTGTGCGTAGTATTGTATTATGATAGTAACGAAAATCGGTTGGTTAAAGTTTGTCGCTTTAACTATCCAGAGACAACTGAAGTTAAGTTAGTTCAAAAAATATAGTATAGAGAGAGCACCTGACCTTCTTACGGGACTTAATAAAAATGATATTAGCGAAGAGTGAATAAACATAGTTAATTTTAGGTGCGTTTTTCAAAACTGTGTAAACACTATTTGAAATCCAATCAGAGTTCGCCCGAAATTCGATATCTGCAAACCGTATAAAAATTTGTAGAGCCATCGTAATTTTTCTTTCAATTAGATCATTTGCAGGCCAAAAGGTTAGAAATTATATACAATACCAAAAAACTGAGTTTTGGAAGGATAAAGCCCAGGTGGTTTTATTTTGCTTTGAATGGAATTATTTTACTGGCAAAACAAATCTAACATTACAGTAATAAATTCCACACTGGCTGGATGAAATTAAATGAAATTTGTTATTCAGACTCTATTAAAAATATGTTGGCGCATTTCATTCGGATTATTTAAAGCGGAAAAATTGCACAAAACAAATTTTCGTGAACAGTAAGCCCTAGGACAGTTTTACAAACTGACTAACTCTTGAGAAGCTTGTTAGCTTGATACAAAAGTACCACTATTCGATAGTTCTTTGAATGATATAAAGTTTATCACAGTATCAATAGCCGGAAATATCAATAAGTCAACTCTGAACAATTTCAAATTATAACGACTTATAAACAGGTAAACGATCATGATAATCTGCTAATTAGATATACTGTATATTTGTCCTAGTCACGTTATGTGAGTTAGCTTTTTCAGGCTTGGGATCAAATAGGTATGAAAGACCCCCTCCCCCCCTCGCTATAAACTGGACCATTTTTATTAGAAAAAAATGATTCTAAATGATAATTCCGCTGTAGCTGGATAGAATTTAAAGAAATTTTGTACTTATATCAAATTTGGTGTCGTCTGAATCGGACAATTTTTGTTTGGAAAATTAGGCAAAACCAGTTCGACTCTACGATATGCAAGAAACTATTCTGAATGCAGCTGTTGTGATAACAGTTGAATCATATGCTTTACGAAACTAACCAACCAACCAAAGTTACCTTTGTGATCATTTAAGATCATTTCCCTGCTTGTTATTGTTAGGGTAGAGAACGTGTAAAATGGCTTCAGAAATATTATAGAAGCCAAGTTTAGGTAGCTTTCGGAAATAATTAGTTAACTGTTTATGAATGAAGGATAGATGAATTAATATGAATTTATATATACATGTATGAAACACTACTGAATGGTTTCATGTTTAAAAAAAAAAAGATGCGATGGACAAGTCAAGTGCGACAAAAGATTACTTTAGCCCCCCCCCCCCCCTCCATATAAGCCTTCGTAGCAAAGTTAGAATGATGGGCCCTTCGATGGGAAAAAACTACAGTTCGAGTTTTGTTATGACAAGAGGGTTTTTTTCCCTTCCAAACTGAAGATGAGTTAACCGATTCTCATATGGGGTAGCAAGGTTTTCTTCCCGAAAACACTGAGTTTCATTCCAGATATAGGGGAAATCGGCCAGCGAACACGTGCAGTTAATTAACAGAACAAAAATACTATTAGTGGCGGTAGATGGCGTATTGTGTAGTAGTAGGTAGTAACGTAGTCTGTAGATGGCGGTTAAATAGTATCGACGGCGAGTTGTGCCGTATGGAGTGTATTGCCCTCTCACGAGTAGTGTTGCCAATTTAGCTCTTTTGGAGCTAGATCTGGCTCTTTTTTTCTTCCCTAGCTCCAAAAATTTTAATCTAGCACCTAGCTCCAAATTTAGCTCCTTCAGAACTACTTTCAGCTCTTTTTAGTTGTTTTTATAACTTACTGTTAAAGAAATGGTTTTAAAGTTTTCTAGATGTTCACATTCGATAAGGAATTGTATTGTACATTTGGTACGAGCATCGTACTGGTTTCAAATGCATGATGACGTCAGTTAGCCACGTGTTGGTCTTTGCACAGTGTTCTGGTTGGTAGTTACGATAGCGAGTGGGAAGTTTTCAAAGACTGATCGTAATTTGTTGCAGTAAAGAGTTGTATACCCTTCTTCAAAAATGAGCAAAGAGAAAAATAAAGCTTACAAGCAAAAATTTAGGAGAGAGTGGTTGCAAATGGGAATGTTTAGTAAATGGTTGTGTGAAGTTCCTGGTGACGCTACAAAAGGCCACTATAAATTTTGCAGATGTGATATAGCTTCTAAATATTGTCAACTTGTAAAGCATAGCGAAACTAAGAAACATCTTCCTGCAGTTCCATATAAGGCTGTTCCTATTACAAATATGCTTGTGAAAAAGTCTGATGAGACCGCGAACTTTGAAGGTAGGTTAGCATTATTTCTTTGTTGTCACTCATCATTCAACAGTTGCGATCATTTAGTAGATCTTTGCAAAAATATCATCCCACACAGTTAAATTATGCGAAAGGTAAAAATGCACCGAACTAAGTGCTCTGTAATTGTAAAGAATATTCTAAGTGAGCATTTTGAAGATCTAATTGCGGACATTGGAGATGAAAATTTCAGGTTGCTAATAGACGAATCGAATGATATCACAGTGAATGAGATTTTAAGAATGGCCATAATTTATTATAGCAGGAAATTGAACAAAATTATGCATACATTTCTGAGCATGGTGATTCTAGAAAAGTGTGACGCTAGTGGTATTGTGGCTGCACTGAAAAAAGAACTCTTGACCAAGAAACTGGACATTAAAAATCTCATTGCAATCGGTACAGACAATGCGAGTGTTATGGTCGGTGTCAATAATGGCATTTATGAATAACTGAAGGCATATATTCCCTCTTTAATTTTAATTAGATGCGTATGCCATTCATTACAACTGGCAATGTCTCGCACCTGTGCAGAATCTCTCCCAATAAAATTAGAATTTTTATTTATATCTTCAGTAGTTCCTTTTATTGATACTATTGAACCAAGGTATATAAACTGTTCTACTTCTTTAAACGGTGTTTCTTCTTATTTGTTTATTTTGCTTGGCATTTATTTTCATCAACATTGTTTTATTTTTATTTATCCTAAGACCAACTTTTTTGGCTGTTTCTACAAGTGTTGTTGTTTTTTTGTTCTATATGTTGGTGCTTCTGTGAAAGTAAGCAGATATCGGAAGTTTGTTTTCACTTGGTTAGACTATAATAAATTTAGTTTAATCCTTCATCCAAGTGTAAGCAAACAAAGTTTGTGTCTGAAGTATCTTCAGGCTGAGGCAACTCGTGGTAAAGGTGGTGCAAGCTCTCATCACTCCTTGTCTTAGTATCTCCCATAATGCAAAGCACATCTCCTTGAGGACATATACAATGCATTAAGGGAAGGGCCACTACCCAGACCGGTTTCGACTTTTATTGAGGTCTCGTCAGTGGGAGCCAGACCCAGAGGTGGTGATACCAAGGTGGAAGCAATGGAGAAATCATCTTTACCTATACGAGTTGCCAAAAGGTATCTCACCTTATTATTAAATTACTCTGGATTTAGAGAAAGATGTTGGAAGTTTTTTTCCACTTGGTTAGACCATAATAAATATAGTTTAATCCTTTATCCAAGTGTAAGCAAACAAAGTTTGTGACTAAAGTATCTTCAGGACTGAGGACTTTTAAAAAAAACTTCCAACATCTTTCTCTAAATCCACAGTAATTTAATAATAAGGTGAGACACCTTTTGGCAACTCGTATAGGCAAAGAGTACTTCTCCATTGCTTCCACCTTGGTATTACCACCTCTGGGTCTGACTCCCACTGACGAGACCTCAATAAAGGTCGAACCCTGTTTGGGTAGTGGCCCTTCCCTTAATGCATTGTACATGTCCGCAAGGAGATGTGCTTTGCATTATGGGAGATACTAAGACAAGGAGTGATGAAAGCTTGGTCCACCTTTACCACCAGTTGCCTCAGTCCAGAAGATACTTCAGGCACAAAACTTTGTTTGCTTACACCTGTACACAGATATCATCTGCAAAATCTAGATCGTGGAGTTGGTTTTGAAGTAACCATTGTAATCCTGTATTTTCATGAGATACTTTTCTCATCATCCAGTCTATGATAATTAAAAACATAGTAGGGGAAAGTATATAACGTTTCCTCACTCCTGTCTTTGTTTTAAATGGTTCTGAGAAGGTATTTCCACGTATTACTTTAATTTCGAAATCTTCATACATTTTTTAAATTGTTCTTATTATTTTTTTCTGGGAGTCCATAATGTCAAAGCAATTTCCATAAGGAAGATCTGTTTATACTGTCGAAAGCTTATTCAAAATCGATAAAATTTAAATATAAGTTTGCCTGCCATTCGAATAATTGTTCTATGATAATTTGTAAAGTAGCAATGTGGTCGGTGCATGATCTATTGGCTCTAAATCCTGCCTATTCTGGTCTTAGTTGTTTTTCTGTTTTGATTCTTTCTAGTATTATCCTTGCTAGCATTTTACTTATGACATTCAGCAATGTTATACCTCTCTAATTTTTGTATCAAGATAGATTCCATTTTTTTGGTAATTTAACCAGTAATCCGGTATTCCATTCCTTAAGGCCACTCTTCTTTCTGCCATATCTCATTTAGTAAGGGATATAATATCTCTGCTATAAGTTTTGGATTTGCTTTTAGTATATCGCCTGGTATGTTGTCTGCTCCCGGTGCTTTACTGTTTGGATCGAGTTATTGCTTTTGTAATTTCTATTTTTGTTATTTCGTTCAAATTTATATCTAATGATGCATTTTGTTCATTTAATTCTAGGTTCTGGTCACCATCAGTCATTTCTTGAAATTTCACCCATCTGTTCTTTTTCATTTAATAATAGTTTTCCTTCTTTATTGTATATAGGGACTATCCATTTGTTTCTTTTTTCCACTTAATTTCCTTATAAATACTATACAACTTTCTAGTATCATTTATATATGCAGTATCCTCTACCTCTTGTGCTAGATTCTCTATATATTTTCTTTTATCATTTCTTGCGCTTCTTTTTATTTCTTTGTTAATTGCTCTATATCTTTCTGCTTGTTCTTGTTCAACATTTTCGCCAATCTGTAATAGTTTCTCTTTTACTCTATCTCTGTCCTCTATTTTAAATTTAGTGTTTTCTGATATCCATTCTTTGTCTGTATTAGTTCGAAATCCGGATATCTTTTTTCTGATGTGCTTATTAGTATGTCTTTAATCTTAGCCCATTTTCCCTCTATGTTATCTCCTTCTCTTTTTTCGAGTTTATCCCATTTATCCTGTAGAGTTGTTATAAATTTATTTCTAATCTTTTTGTTTTTGAGTTTTTCAATTCTAACACTCTTCTTATTGTGCACTGTTTGTTTATTTTAAAATATTTTTATTTTTATTGCAGCTGTTAGGAGAAATTGATCTGAATATGCCTCGGCTCCTCTTTTGACTCTGACATCCATGAGTGATTTCCTCCAATTCCTTGTTATAAGTACATGGTATATATGGCTCTTTGTCTTTCTATCTGGTGCTATTCATGTCCACTTATGCATTTTTTTATGTTGGAAGAGACTCTCTCCTATTACAAGCTGATTGAACATACAAAAGTATATAAGTAACTCTCCATTTTCATTTTCATATACTTTCCCATAACAGTTTCTTTATTAGTATTATCGTTTCCAACCTTAGCATTAAAGTCTCCAATTATAAGTTGCATTTTTTTTTTATTTGTTGTTTCTATACTTCTCTGTAGCATGTTATAAAAATTATCCTTTTCTTCCTGGATCGCATCATTTGTTGGTGCATATATATATATAGCAGTTATTGTGATGTTCTGTTTGCTGGCTTTAAATCTAGCTTTTAGTATTTTTTCAGTTATTGGATTCCACTCCATTACTGCATCATGAGCCTTTTTTGTCATCATTAGTGCAACTCCCTTTGTGCGGTCATTCGTATTTTGGTTCCCAGAGTAGATTAAGTAGTGACCAGAGTTTAATTTGATTTTTCCAGTTCCTATTCATTTCGTTTCGCTTAATCCCATTATTTCTAATCTGTATTTTTCTAGAACTCTCGAGACTTGGTACGTCTTCCCAGTTTCAAACATGGCTACAACTGTAAACAGTTGATTTGATAGTTTTTCAATTATCACAAGCAAATTGTTTGAGAAAATCACGTGGATTTCTTTCACTACATTTTCACGAAGTAACATAAGCCTTGCGATAAGGACCGGGATGTACGCATATCCATATAAAAATCTAAGAGTGCATGGTAACAACTAAAACCTTTGTGCGAAGGAGTTTGCTGCATTCACTGAGACTGCTTAACTTGGTAAAAAAAGGGGACCGGCCAAATTTTGTACTCCTCTTGATTACCTTGTGTTTTATTATTGAAGTTTTGCGTGTTCTTCCTGTTGGATACTAATCATGACCTGGAATGGAGAGAAATGCATTTATATTCATAAACGAATTCCTTCTACTCTACTTCGTTAAGAATTTTGCTGAAAGAATTCATCATTCATTTTATCAAGTAGATAACATGAGATACTTATCAGTCATCCTTGAAATCTCATGCAGTAATCAAAGTAGTATGTAGCCGTATTGGTAACAGAATATTAAACTGGCCGCGATAACTCCAGTTTGAAATAATAAATCAGGGTCATAAGGTTCAATACCGATAGAGTGATTGCACCAAATCGCTCTGACACTGTGATGATTGATTAGTAATTAAACATTTTTATATCTCACAGATATTAGGGTCATTTGGTAGTATAGCTTAGAAGGCAAATAAAAGTATAAAGGAAGCCCGCACTGGCCTAATAAAACGGAAAGAGCAAAAACTCGATGCCACTCAGTTTATACTTCAATTCAGTTACCGATCCCAATCAAATTGAGTGAGTGGTACATAAAATTTCGAAGTTTTTGTGTTTTCTCTCGGTAATTTTCTTTAATAGATGCATCATGTTTAGTTGATGATTATGGAAGCTATCTTGGCACATGTAAACAGCTATTTATTCTGCCTATCAAAATCGACCTGTGTTAGGTAAATAAATATTTCCGATGTTTTTAAACATTTCACAAAATTATTTTTCTTCTCACAAAACTTGTTAAATGAAAATCCATATAGCAGGTAACGGGAAAAATTTATTAGAATGCTTTGCGAATTTTTTTAAAATTTGTCATTATATGAGATTATTTGAAATACTTGATTCCGATTGATTAAACAACCGACATCGACTAAGATGAATGTTAGCCACCACACTATATACAAGGTAATTTTGTTCTAAACATGATTTTGGCATATATATGACCAAGAACAAGTCAAAATTGCGAAGCGAACTTTGTGTTTTTTTATTAAAAAATATAAATCTTGACTGATATTGGCATTATCTGAATTAATTGTGTCTACTTAATTATGCGATGACATCAAAAACTTTCAAGCAAAACTAACAGTCATTTTAACAGAAGTTGAAAACGAGTATGTCGCAGTATTTCAGAGACTCGAAATAGTTGGTGCCCCATCTTGCAGTTGATTTTGGAATTACGGCAGAAGCAACTAAGGACAATTGTATTAAACTGCATGTCTTGTTCTCGCTGATTTGCCTATTTTGCGTTCTAAAAACTCTTACAACCTCTGTATAAAACAGAGTACCTTACCTTCAGTTGAAAGGCCCTTATAAAGAATCTTCACTTCCTACCTGGAATTTGAAGCAGGATTTTACAGCCAAAAGACATCAGTCGATACCGACTAAAGTATGAAGGCTAGCGCAACGAATTATCGCGGGAAGACATTATACACCACACAACCCACAGGATATACTACTTAATCCTTCATCTACAAACTATGTTGCTATCTACCACCTTAGTAGTGTTCTCTGTTAATTGCGTGTATGTATTCTAGCCGATTAGTCCGTTTGCGAGCTTGCCGACCCGGTTGTTCCAACCAAAATGCTATGGGTTTGAAGAACACTACCCCCGCTTACTGGAGGTCTAAAGTAGCTTTAAAAAGTCCCATGTTTGATCTCTAAAAGCAGGATTTCCGGATTATCTAACCTTCAGCCTAAAATGCAATAAGTTGACAGCCTTTATTGGATTCTTATTAGTATTGTCATTATTGAACTAGAATCCAGTCGTAAAATTTACTGCGAAATTCATTCTGGGACCATCATCTTCGGCATCCAAAACCGTGTTAAGAAAAAAATGCGTTGCACTAACTGGCAAAGGAAACCATAAACAGCTTTCAGAGTAATACCTTAAGCCACTCAAAGACATTCGAGTAACTCAAAATGTTTAAAGATGGTCGCACTAGGATTGAAAATGTCTTTTGTTCTGGACAACTATCGGCATCCAGCACCCACAATTTGGTGGCTCGTGGTTGCGAAAAAGTCATGAGCTGACGAATTACTGTTCGAGAGCTAGCATGTGAAACAGGGACCTCAGGACCAAGAGTTTAATCGAGTTGCAGTTTGTCAGGATCTCAAAGACTGTGTTGCCCTGGATCCAAATTTCATCAAGAGCATCATGATAAGTGACAAAATGTAGGGTTACTGCTACAATCCAGAGATAAAGGCTCAATCATCTTATTCCTCCAGCTTATAAGAACATCGCAGTGGTACCTAAAACATTATTCACCAGATTTGCTCCTCCCCCATGTGATTTTTATGCTTTAAGCTAAAATTTGTACTTAAAGGACGAAGGTTTCAAGACTTAAATGAAATTAAGCAGAATGAGACAGAGCAACTCAAAGCCATTCCTTTAGAACAGTTCCAGAAATGCTTCCGAAACTGGGGAAAACGGTGAATACTGTATTGAGAAAGGAGCAGAATACTTCGAAGGGGGATATATGCGAATTCTATATTCTATCAGTAGTGCTAACAGTCACTTAAGCGCCCAAGACCTTTCCTAGTATTGTTGGACTTCGCAACCGTAATTCGAGGATAAAGTGGTTAGCTCTATGCCTCCGGGCGTGTCCCATGTCTGTAGATGCGTATGTTCACGGGGCCGGTTTGCCTGCTTGCGGTATGAAAAACCCTCGAATAAATTGGGGAGAAAAACTGCTGTCCACGCCTAAGACCGGCTAACTTGGCTATGGCTGAGAGCTCCATAAGCTCCTCACGTCGGCGACGGGAATCGAACCCAGGACACTCCTTTCCCAGGCATATGATTGCGAAGCGCATAGCCACTCGTCTAACTGCGCGGACACTGCGAAAATAAGTAAAATAAAAAAGTAAATATTCTATTCCCAATATACGCGTATATAAAAGCATAATATTGTGTGTAATGGAAATTATTATTTTGACTAGCATAGCTTGTTAATAAATGGCGACTAATCCTTTTTTTAGATTCCATAAATTTTGTAGGACTGTTTTTAATACATTAAGTTTCTAAATTCACTGAATAACTATTCAATGTTATTACTAAATTTCCGGTGATACCACACTCATTCTCAAACCTAAAGGTTCCTATGGTTTTATTAAATATCACAATGTCTGAAACTCCTCCCCAATATGAATTTAATGGATCAATTTAAAAATTTCGCATCTGTTCATGAATACCAAGTGATGTCGAACATTTCATATAAAAGCAGGCTTAATTTAAGAAGTAACTCAGTTTATTATTAAACAAGAAACATTTGGCGACTTTCCATTGAAATATTCAATGTTCAAGAAGGGTGAAATGAGCTGTCAGGGTGGCGGTCTGCTGTTTTTGTCGCATTTTTTTCTTTTTTAGTTTAGAACAATAACTCAGACTAAATGCTAATATAAGCTATTAGAATGCTAATATCATGAATGAAATATAGTTTCTCATGTACAGTTCGGTATTTATTAGGTTGTTAGTTTCTAGATAAAATATTTCCGATTTTTTAACCACATTCGATAGTGAAAGACGAACAGCATTTTTTTTTTATTTTAACGTAAGTGATTGCTAAATCTCTCCTAATTTGTATTCACTCTTCATAGTTACTGTACTGATTACTTATTCAACTATACTCCAGAAAATTGGTCATTCTAAGCTCATCTTAGAATTAGAAGGAAGGAGGCGAAAGATATTAAAGCTAATTTTTTTTTTTTTTAACTGGAATAGCATTATTTCATAGCAAATGAAGCCGATGTATTCTGGAACACAAAGGCATCGCACAAAATCTTATAACTGCTTTTATCTCTGAGTGCACTCAAGAACCATCATTGTAATGCACGGCGCAAATTCGTTATCATATATAACGTAGTAAGAAATCGCAGTTTCTGATTTTTAAAATTCTTTATCGCTCTTTGAATTTCCTGTCCCACCAAAATTCATATTTTTCAGTTCTTTGCATTAACCTCGTAGCAAACTATTTGCATTCAAAATTTACTGCACCGTGTTCTGAATATAGTCTAAGCGGATTTTTTTTTCTTGCTTTGAGAAATGCAATGTCCGAGAGATCCATGAGGTCAAATGTTGTAGAAAGCATTAACGTTTTTGGGCATCATGT
The DNA here is from genome assembly GCF_054136105.1 of Typopeltis vanoorti. NCBI lineage: Eukaryota > Metazoa > Arthropoda > Arachnida > Uropygi > Thelyphonidae > Typopeltis > Typopeltis vanoorti. Next base: position 104,670,890 of record NC_143559.1, on the reverse strand, counting down.
GATATCTTATCAATCCGGATAACTCCAATGAGTTAAGATAGCACAAACACTTCAGGTAATGGTAGTGGAAGTAAGCCCCATACTTTTGTTTCCGCTACGAAACGAATTTAGTCTAAAAACAAGTCATGACAATACATCTTTTGTATTACTAGGTAATACCTGAAAATATTATATTAATGTCTCAATTTTATGCTTATATTTGTTTTAATATTCTTATAGTTTAAGGCCAATGTAGCGTTAATTTGTTGACATTAAAAACTTTATTATTTGGTGAGTTTGACTCTGTTGCATTACGTGTATTGGTGCACACTCAGTATTAAACGGTCACTTTGAAATAGCAAATTTTGAAAGAATTCATATAACCAATGAGGAGAATAATGGAATGATTTCTTTAACTGGACAGTCAGAAATCAGTCTAATGAAAAATTATTTGAGTTTTTGTTTTCAAAGTTTCAATTTTCAAGTTTCAAAAGTTTAAATTTTCAGAATTTAATTAGAGCAAATATATTTCGTTTATTTTTGCTCTAATTAAATTCTGAGAAACTAGCATTTTTATTGATATAAATAAATATAGTATGCCATTGCGAATATGTAAAGAAATCTCCCACAAACATCAACAAAATCACACACAAAAAAACAACATATCCCAAAAAAGCCAATACCAAAATTTCATCAAAAAAGGGAACTTTCATCCGTTTCACTAACATATAGGGAATCAGTGCAAATATTAATGATGTGCACCTTTATAAACATCAAACTATTTGCTATTTCTAACCGAATCCCAATTGATATCCTCCACAACTATAATCCTTTAGTTATCCCAGCTACATCTTGTGTAGTGTCCTCCGTAAAAATGAAGGAATATGCGCTTTTGTCAAATCAGACATTCCTTACCAAAGTATCAATCACGGAATCCCTACTTTTCGATCTCCTCTAGCTCCAGATTCCCTACCCCCACTTCAGTTTTCATTCTCTTCCTTTACCGTTTTCTTAGACATGTTATCCTTTTTCTGACTACTTCATCAGAGAAATCCCCACTAGTCTTGATATTAATAAGACACCTAGTCCAGATGTCATCTCTTCACACTTCAGCTCAAAACGTGTTCTCTAGAATTCATACCCACACTGTACTGTCTATATAACATGCTTATCTGGCATCCAACCTGGAAGCGAACTTTTACCAGCCTGTTTCTAAAAACAAAAGGTAGATAAATCAGCCACCAAACTATCTTCCCATTGTACTCACCTCAATAAGTGATGAAGTTCATCACATCCCCTTTCACTAGCCGCAGACGTCTCAGTTAATTAGAAATAAATTATATGGATTTTACCATTCTCATTCTTCAGCAGACCTTTTCGCTAATCATACCCACTTCGGACATAAGCCATGGAAAGATTTAGAGAAATCTCATATGGTCGCTCTTGCTATTTCTAAACCATTTGATCGTTGTCGTCTAGCATCGAGTTCAGATCGGCCTCCCTTCTGCTCTTTGCGATTGGATTACCAATTTCCTCTCTGGTCGCTCATTGTGTGCATGGTGGATCGCTTTCCTCGGTTCTTTTTTTTTTTTTTTTGAATGCTGGAGTGCCTCAATGTTCTGTGTCCTCGCCCACAATCTTCCTCCTATACACCAATGATCTTCTCTCGCTAAGGTTGAATCCAATTCACGGCTTTCCTGATGACAGTACTCTCCTTCATTCGGAAAAAAAAGTCAAACACTATCCCCTAATACTTTAGAATAATTTCACAATTCTGGTGAATTTTAATGATAGTAAAACAGTCCCGTCTTATAATCTGGAAGAATAATCTACTTTACTCCCTCTTACGTTTCAAATCATTGAACTTTCCCAAAGAAGGGTGAACTAATCTTGACCCAAAGTGACTTTACTGATTAGCAGTTAAGTCGCTTTCAATCAAGATCCGTTCCCCCTTCTTGGAATGATGGCTTTCACCATCTAGCCTTATTCTACCATAAACATTACATCCATGCCTCCTCGGTCTCCAAAAACATTTTTTATCTTTTTCATTCAAAACTGGCGGTGAATGACCAGAGAGGACAATGGCAATCCAATCACAAAGAGCAGTGGGGAGGACGCTAAGAACTCAATACTAAACACGATCAAATGGTTTGGAAACTCGTACCACCTTCCTACTCAACTCCTAGCACTTTCTGAACTGTTTCTGTATTGCACTTTTATATAGGCATTTTCATGAGTGTTGCTCTGATGAGCTAGCAACTACAATTCCTCCACTTACCTCTAATCACGTAAGAATACGAGCAGGCACTAGTCAAAATCCATACAGAGTTCAACTCTAACCCTAGACATATCGAAACAACTGTTTATCATCTTCCTTTATTCCATCTGCAGCTATTTTCCAGAACAGCATTCTCTCATACTGTTTTTTCCCAATGAATACAACTCCGAGCTCTTCAAGAACTTAGTAATAGATTTCTTCTTTCTCCTCTACTTACACACACTTCTCGTGGGCATTGTCAGTAGGATGTGTATAAATAATTATATAGATGCTCTCATGTATTATTATTTCGAAAACAAAACATGCGCTATTTATTTTAAAAAATGGAAGTCAATCTGAAATTCGTATTAATAAGAAATTACAGGAACCCAGACATTAGAATAGATTTGGCAATATTTGAAATAATTTGTCCTTTGCTAGGGAAAAAAATAACACTCAAGAAGGTTTTCTGGATTTATAAATTATCTCGTTAAACAGAACAAAAGGAAGGTATTTCAGCAGCGATATTTTAATTTGTACTTCACATGAAGAAACCCGTTTTTTTTGTTTTGTTTTCTAACATCAGTGCAGACCTACAATAATTCGGCATTTAAGAACAGTAACCCCAGTGTTCTCTTAATTCTTCAAATTTAACAGAAGTGCTACTCAGCATATCGGAAGCCTGAGCAGAATAAAGTTCCTTGTTGATTTGAGCAAGACAGAAAAGAAAGTGGCGTGGAAATAAAGAAAGAAAAGAATGTTTTTGTTGGCAAATAGCATAAGTTTAGTTAAAATAAAGGAAGTAGAATCTCTCTCTTTTACACACAGGAAGTAGAGACCGGACTAGACAGATAATGGACACAGATATGGTTTCAAGGTGTTCCTTAAAAGTGGCCAACAGCAGAGATAACATACACTGATTTAACTCGCAAAGTATCTTCTCATTCTGAGTAGCTCACACAAATGCTAACATATTTTCTTGCTTAGAAAGTAGGGCGTTTGTAAGATGGCTCAGTCATTCTTACATCAAATGTTGAAGGTTCAAAACAGATGTCCCATTTGCAATTTCATTCTGGAAGTTAATTATCGTCTTTGTTTAGTCTGTGAAAGTAATGGTTTTGCAAACAACAAACACGAAGTCCTGGCTTTTAACGTTTAGTGGTGTAGTTACAGACCTGCAGTGATACCCACAAAGAGTCAAGCTTGTAATATAAGTGACTATTTAAATTCTTTTGTGTTGAGATTAAGGCTTTAACAGCCGTTCGGTGAGCACGGTATCTAAGTCTGGTGTCGAAAGTGCACTAGACGTATAGTCAAGTGTAGAGTAACTTTCCTTTCCCGTTCTAACAGATTTTGTAAATTTTGCTCATTCTGGTTAATGTAAGGCTGTGTATTTATATTTAGATAGGGGTAAAGTGTCATATGTGGGAATCATTAATGCATTAAGACAAGGGACAAAGTAGAAAATTCGTACATTGTGGAAACAAATAAATTTGTAAAAAAAGTTTGAAAAGCAACGAGAAAATAATTAGATGAAGTGTTTGTATTAACCAGCCGAATAAACGAGTTCGTTTTTTTGTGGTTGCGGTAGTTTAGTATACAATGCACAGGAGACAAAATTCGGATAAAATATTAAAATATCAAATAAAATGTCATCCCAGTGAAGGCATATAAGAGGAATTGTCTCGAAATATGATTAAAATATCATAATAAAACTAAGAAAATATTTGTGGAGAGAGTAGAGTTGCTGCTTCACCTCACCTAAGCTGTATTTTATTTAATTTACTTTTTACTCCATCTATCTGGTTATTTTATCCCATTTACAGCCAAAAAAGTGATATTAACATATGTTTCTCCACTTCGGCATAAAATGTTCAAAGTGATGCTGCATACGAAGTATAAATAGTCAATCAGTCGTATGATTATTTAGACCTAATTTGAGGTACTAGTTACTTTCTCTTTCACCCCCCCCCCACACATCATAGATAAATGAGGTCATTTATTTATTTATTTACCCGTACTTTTGAGATGCAAAAATATAATTTTTCATTTCTTTACGTAAAATTTTAAAATGCAATAAAAAATGCTGATGTCAATCAGTGAGATGGATAAGAGATCGATTAATATCGTTATTTGTAAAGGAGAAATTTCTAACAGTCAGGTGGTTAGGAGAGAAAATATCCCCAGGTTTATTTTCACGGTCTTTGTAGTTTTGAATTTTAATATTTGGAACTAAAAGATCAATAATCTGGGTTCAGATATTAAGAGTAAAATATATTTATTTTTTTTTTGCCAACGATATAAAGCTGGTAGAACTACCTTCTTCGAATAACCGTGATTCGTTATACAGGGTGTCCCAAAATTCACGCAAGAAGTAATTTTGATAGAAAACACAGGTTTTTAATTAAAAATTGTAATTTCTTATTGATTCATAAAGTATACAGTATAGGGTTATGCATGGAATAGCATATCGGATAAATGGCCTCACGGCTTTGCTGGCACATAACGCACTCTTTTGTCGAAATTTTCCATGACCGTTTTGCATAAATGTGGCTGAATTTCGTTGATACAGCGCTCAATTTCCTCCTTCAAGGCGTGGGTAGTCGTGGGCTTGTTGGCATAAACCTTAGACTTCAAAAAACCCCAAAGAAAAAAGTCCAACGGCGTTAAGTCACATGATCTGGGCGGCCAATTCTGATCACCAAAACGGGAAATTACACGACCAGGAAATGACTCATACAGTAATTGAATTGTTTCTCGGGCTGTATGGCATGTGGCACCGTCTTGTTGAACCCACATGACGTCCACATCCATATCTTGCAATTTAGGCACAAAAAACTGGATTATCATGTCGCGATAGCGAGCACTATTAACTGTTATTGCCTTACCAGCCGCATTTTCGAAGAAGAATGGACCGATGATGCCTCCAGTCCAAAATCCGCACCAAACAGTGACACGTTGTGGATGCATTTGTTTCTCAACAATCACTCGTGGATTTTCTGAACCCCAAATGCGACAATTTTGTCGATTAACGAAGCCATCAAGATGAAAATGAGCCTCATCGCTGAAGATGATTTTGTCCGAAAAATAAGCATCCACTTGTTGTTGTTCCATAATCTATTCAACGAACTCTCTTCGCTGTGTGTGGTCAGTAGGCTTCAGTTCTTGAGTCAATTGAACTTTGTAAGCATAAAGATGCAAATCTTTCGTGAGAATACGCCGTAGAGAGCTTCTAGAAATGCCCAATTCAAGACCACGGTGCCGAATTGATGTTCCTGGACTCTCAGTAACACTCTCACGAACTGCTTCGATGTTTTCTGTTGAACGACTTGTTGAAGGCCGGCCAGAGTGTATAAGATCACAAATTGATCCAGTTTCCTTGAATTTTTTAATTAATCTTTTCACAGTTGATGAAGTTAAATCACTATTCCGACCATATTTTGTACGAAATTTGCGAACTGTAGCTGCCAAATCTTCATTATTTTTAAAATATTGCTCAACAATGAAAATGCGTTATTCTTTCGTGTAGTGCTCCATTTTTAATAACCCTGAACTGTCAGCTGTCACACTGTTTTTTTTTTTCCTCGTTGGCAACACTTTACCGTACAAATGGCGCTAAATTTAAATCTTGCGTGAATTTTGGGACACCCTGTAGATGAGCATAAACGATTGGAAGAGTTGATTCAATTTTAATGCAAACAGATGTCTTATATGTAGCATTAGATTATTGCAAATTGAATGGAGAGAACTGGTATTTTGGTTGATAATGAAATTCAGAAATCGTGTAGGTAAGACAATGCATAGAAGATTAAATTTATGCAAAATAATCAATAAAATTTTGGAGGAAGGAAGTTATTATATTCTTATAAAAGTCTCTTGTTAGACCAATATCAAATTCTGGCTCACCTTTGATTATTCAGGTGTCTGATCGATGCCCTGGAGTATTTACGGAAAATACTTATTAGATGTCTTGCGAAATCGCATCATAAGAATTACAATAGTCGGTTGGTTAGCTCTAATTTGTAACGTTGAGCAAATTAAAACTAACTGAAGTATACCATTCCGTCGAACTTCATGTAATTAATAAAGAGATTTTATTCTTACCAGGAGAAAGGAGACTTAATTGGAGTTTATTAGTTCATCAAATATATAGCACAGACAACTGAATTACATTGTGCTTAAGGATAAAATCCGAAATTTAATGAAAATATTATTATATACCTTCTCCACAGAGTCCCAGGACTCATCACAAGAGGCCATTATACATAATATAGAACAAATTCGATTAAAACAAAAAAACTTGATTAGGATAAATAAATTCAATTACAACAGATGTTTATTTATAAGGCAATTATAAGGCTATGAGGCAAGTGCACTGCATGTATGTTCTTAGACTGGTCTATTTTTACCCAAATGATTCCAAGTTATTCGAAATTAGATATTTGCAATTCGTACAAAAATTTGTAGAATCGTCAGAATTTTTGTGATACTGCTACAATCTGACAATTTACAGAGGTAGCACAAATCTTGTCCAAATTATTTATTAGAATAAGTCTGTTCTGGAAGAATGGAATTTAATATATTCTGAGATACAGATAAGAATATATCAATTCGGTTCAATTTAGCTTCAACGTGATTGATGTATTTTGTTAAATTTGGCAAAATGAGTATTGTCAGATATTAAAAGCGCATTTGCCTAGGTGGAATTTAATGAACTTTGGTATTTAGAATCTCGTAAAATTTGTCGAATCTTTCAGTCGGACTATTTGTAGCAGCAAAACAAAACTGTTTGGAGTAGGTAAGCCAAAGAAGGCCAATGTATCATACATGTACTGTAATTTTTGACACTTTATTTTTATAAATACCAACACTATATAGAATTCTTTGAATAACCTAAATTTGTCATATATTTTCGCGAAAATAACAGGAATATCTATCAAAAATTCCAACACCAGTTCAATTATTAAAAAAAATCACCGGAACCATCTAATTTAATGTGCTCATTTAGTGTGATGTACAAGGCAGGCGTTCTTCGTTACTAAACTAATCTTACGAAGACCGCTCAGTGAGATTTTTCTCGTTGTTATAATTCTATTTTATTGGCAAAATGATTGATAATTCTTTCATTACCTGATGATGTTTTGTATGTATGATCACTTAACATTGATTTCGTTGCACAATTTTAATCTCAAATTTAGGCAAAACAAAATTGTGGCTATAGTCTTCTTCTTCAGCTGCTCCCATTGATATATGGTCGCTGTTTCTGATGAATCTTCTTTACTGGTTTCTATTGTAGACGGCATCTTTGTCCAGGTTTTTCTCCTTCAGATCTTCCTCTACATTATCATTCTCCCTCTTCTTTGGTATTTCTCTTCTTCCTCCTTGTATTTCCATCATCATGAGACTTCGTCCATCATATATTTTTCATTTCGCCTCACTACATGTCCATACCACCTTAATCGCGCTTCTTGTATTTTGTTTTAGTTACTTTTATCGTACATTGATGTGTTCATTCCTCACCTGATCTTTCCTTGTTACTCCACACAGCCATTGAAACATCCTCATTTCTGTAGCACTTTCAATGAATGATATCACTATATAATAATGCGATTACGCAACTCACTTTATAATTGTCTGCAATAATGTTCTTACTTTTTTGTTTTAAGGTGGAGAGTAAATGGACTGGCCTTCAACAACTGGTTGTTGAAGTAGAAAATTTAAAGTGATGTGTGTGTAATTATTCAATTATTTATAATTTTAATAATAATATTACTCTAGCGATTAAGTGGTTGATTAAAGATGATTAATATTTTTGTACTGTTCAGCATGTTTCAATCGTTACGGTTAATTATTAATTTCAACAGAATATTAATAGTGATAAGTAATTAAAGCTATGCAATTAACGCTGTTGAATGCATGTTGATGTTTGTTGTGTATGCGTGTAAAAAATGTTAAGCGAAAAAGAAAGAGGGAGAAGTTAGACGAGTATAGGCTTAACTATACGTGGGTTGAAGAGGAAGTATCTCGTGTTGCATACATCGTTTCGTCGACCACAGTGATGATTATCAGTATGATTCATTTGCTGTTACTGATACCTTTTTTTCAGATACCTACTGAGTTAGTCGGTTTCTGCCTGTAGTGGTTTGGGAGTTAACTTTTAGACTGCTTTGGTTTCCTCTCAAAAACACGAAAGCCTAGTTTTAGATTTCCCAAAGAAGATAACCAAGGCTATGAGCAGAGTGTGTTGTCTGTAAACCTGTGCATTTTTGTGGTCAGTTTGAATTTTATGCAGGATGATAAATCACCACGAGTATGTTTAACCTTATCCCTTTGAGTGAAAAGGCCATTATAAATGTTTCTCTGATACTGTGGCTGGAAAAATGAATTCAGATCTTTTCAACTGAAGAGGTCATAGTTACCGACTTCGCTACGGAGTATCGGGATTTCTTTTTACTAAGATCAACCCGTGCTGTTACTGCAGATATTACTGTGAAGTCGCATGCACAAAACAAGTTCCCCAGCTTACTTGCCTTTTATAAATCATTTGCTACTGCTTTGAGTGTTCAGTATGTATGGAACATTCTTCTTCGGCAAAGCTCATCTCTATTAGAGTATATAATGTAGGTTTTATAACGTAATTTGTAATACACCCGAAGCGTTTCAAAAAAATGCTGCATTTAATGATTAGACAAATCTCAAAGCTTATATTCATTTAGGTTACTTTATAAATTTATAATAAAATGTAAAAATGTATTTTAAATTATGAGTATTAAATAGTACATCTGTTCAAGAAAATAACACTCTGACGTCAACTATGGTGCAGTCTTGAATCACAACTTTTAAAAACAATCTTCAGTTCGTAGTGTATTATTTTGACTTAAAAATTCTATTCAGTTTTAGAGATTTTTTCTTCTGCCATGATCTAAAGCAGTGGTTCTTAACCTGGGGTGTGTGCACCCCTGGGGGTGCGAGAGGAGTTTCTAAATTTTCGATGGAAACTACCGCCTGTGAGAAACTAGCGGACGCTACGTCGACTTTTGGAACCCCCACTCCTACTCTCTCTACCTTTGCTTCAGCGCATCGCACTTACCAGCATGAATACTTTACCACGGGAAATATTAGCAAAGTTCAGAGATGGATACTGGATCCATTTCTATTCGACCCAGATTCGATGGACGACAGCTATTTAATAAAATACGATCTTATTGAAATACGAGCCAATGCACGTATTCAAATGGAATTTGAAAAACTGGACTTAGAACAATTCTGGTGTACACAGTTAGAACCTTATCCACAGCTGGAAAAAGCAGCATTGCAGACACCTTTACCATTTGCCACCACCTACCAGTTTGAAATGGGATTTTCATCACTTTTGCACATAAAAACAGAAGCCAGAAATCGCTTAAATTCAAGTGATGACTTACGCGTGGCTCTTTCAAAAAAGGAGCCTCGCTTCAAAAGTATTATTATAAATAAACAACAACAACATAGCCATTAAAAATTGAGATATTGTTGTGTATGTATATGTAAATGTATGTGTTTATTTTTCAATAAATAAATTATCTTGCAATAGATGTAATTTTTTAAATAAAGAAATAGAAACACATTTTTCAAGGGGGTGCGAGAACTTATTTTTAGATTCAAGGGGGTGCCGCTCACTAAAAAGGTTAAGACCCACTGATATAAAGGAAAACGCTTAAAAAAAATTAAGTAAGTAGTAAGATCTTTGTAGATCAGGATTGAAGTACGACAAACCTACTCTAAAGATAAACAAACAGAGCTCCCAAGTTTTTTTTTTGTCCACATCAGAGATCTTCAAACTTTTAATAATTAGTAGCACTATCACTTTGTGATATGATACATGCCAATTAGGTATAGAGCAGGAAAGAAAAATAAAAACCAGGATCGATTTAAAACCAATTCAATAACATATTCAATAAACATGCGCTTGTGCATAATACTATTCTCTTAATTATATTTTGACCGAGTAAGTGGAGATGTAGTTTGGAGTCCAAATAACTCATGAGTTACAATTAGTTGTTTAGAATTAAATAGTTTGTTTAAATAGCTAAGATTATGATGTCTCATTTACCTGCGTTTTTTGGTATCGTCTCTTTGGTGGAAGGAAAAACTCCAACTTTTCGGGGAAGGGGGAGGGAGACTATCACTAACTAGCAGTAACTCAATCACAGTTGCAGAGGTATAGTCGGTATAGAAAGGAAAATCAAGGTATATCTCCTGATACACCAAAATAGGTGTATCAGGCAGAAGCTTGCTCAGCAAGCAATGTTCATATTAAAACAGCAATCTAAGCTAAGCAGGAAATTACTGTATACAAAAGTTGTTGTTTGCAATTGTGGTCGAAGTAACTAAGATTAGGAGGCGAACGCATTGTCTTTTAGCCTGTTGAATATATAACCGGCTAAAAAAATTATAGCCTGCTAATACACTGTTTTCCCGAGTTTCAGAGAAAAACATTTTCCGCAGTAGTTAATGTCACATTAATATCACAGAATAATTAAACATTAATTATGTCAATAATATTCCTATCGGTATACTGAATTTGTAACAAAATGTAGCAAAGTTATATGTAACGGAGAAATTATACAATGTATATGCAAGATAAAATGTTAGTATTATTAATTTCAATAATTTTCAGGTTAAATAGAAAAAACATTTTTTAAATTGTTTTGATATCTATTTTTTGTGCAAATTATAACAATAAAACTGGGATTAGGTGGTCTCAGAATATAAAAACTAAATATTTTAAAAGTATTTTATCACTGCATTTAACAAGTCATTATGCTTATTCTACTATGACTGCATTATTTTTTATTTGTTCTCTCTCTCTTTGAGAATGTTTTATTTTATCTATAAAGAAGTAGAAAGAAAAGTCACCATTTGCGAAAAAAGGCATTTTTTGATAACTTCAGAAAATATTTAGGAAAACATTTTTAATAACCTGATAATGACTTCCATCCTTGTAGGTTATTTCGAATAAGGTCCTCCAGCTGTATACATTTACCAAATTTGTCATGGTATTTCCAGTAACTACCGAGGAGACTGTTAGGCAACTGGATTGAGTTCATTACTTTTGATTATTGGTATAAAATAAAAACAAGCCATTAACGAGTTTGCAAATTGCTTGCTTCGAAGGTTAACTCTTTTTTTTTTTTACAGAATAAAAACCGGAGTTCTAAGATATCAGAGATACTGTCTCCGCCTGAGACCAGCTAACATTGTGAAATTCTACTTTTCAAAATCTGTAATTACAGAAGGCTCAGTATGATTTAAACAATTAAATAGCTTCGTTACCGATAATATTTTTATAATGACCTACTAATAATTCATTAAACGGAACTGAATACGGACATAAGAGTTTCCCCTGCGAACGTGTCCTCTGCTCATAATTGGATTTTCAGATACCAGAGCAGATGGCTGAACCCTAAAAGGTTTCTTTAATAACAAGCAAAGGCGGGAAGAATATTTAATAGTTGCATAGCATTGAGAATACACAAATATATGTTAATTGTTTGATTCTCTTAAGGCTAAGAAAATACTAAAAAAAATAATAACCTTAACCTTGTGGTAGTTCTTTCTGCTGCTGCTCATGTGATTTGGTCATCTTATTCTTTATAGCTATCTAAAACAGAATTTCATGAGTTATTAATTTGAACAAGGAGGAAGAATAGGGTGCTCAAATAGTCAGTTCGTGCTAAAACTGATCTTGCCATATCATGAAACTACCTGCATGTATGCGTACACTTGGATGACCTCACCTTTCTAGATATTGTCAGTCGATATAATTACAACGAAAAGACGCATGCCCTCTTTCTTAAAATGTTGGTATGAGTCACACACGTGAAAAAAACAAATCTCCGGTTTGTTAGTGCAATTGATTTTAATTAGATGTCGCCTTTATAATCACTACTTGGAATTTGATTGCAGATATTACATTCAGAACAGTGAATGTTTAGACGGACACACACACACAAATGTTATTACAAGAGGCATGCAGGTTGATTTGTTTCCTTTAAAGACAAGATCTACACTATCAAGTCTATTAGTCTAGACACGCTAATGAGATTTCGTCTTCACAGGGAACTTGTAAAATCTCAAGTATAAAAAAAAAAGTCATCTTTGTGGCAGATCAAATGCTCACCGCTACTCCTACCACCTGTCTGGTCACGCATAATCAGACTAACTTAGCGAAGAGGTGGTCTTTTAATATCGTGCATTGCCCTCCTACAGACGGTCTTCAAAGAGAGTGAAATCTTGTTTCCCTTTGTCTCACACCGATGTTGCAAAATTGATACAGAAACAAGTGTTATATGCGGCCGTGATTAATTCGTGTCAGGTGACTTCCTCTACAAATTACTTTTGTTCTGTAGCTAACAAAAAAATAATAAAATAAAAATAGGAAGCCATTAAAATCTTTTCTAAAGCAATGTAGCATCCTCTGCATCCCTTATGAGTAGTTCTGTCATGTGATGACAACGTTTTGTGGATTAATTTGAATTCTATGCCAGCTTAAAATATACGATAGAATTAGCATTAAAATGTGTTGGAAAAAACCTCATGATTTATAATATAAGAGCTACCTAATTAACATTAGTTTCAGCAAGAGAAATAAAGTTGATTTAACGTCTGCTGTGCGACTTCCTCATTTACAGTAATTCATAACAACTGCTCCATATAATTTCTGAGCGAAGATATTGGCGGAAGTCAAATAACTTTTTTTAATGCAGAATCCAACTTTTAGTCTTAAATTTTTATTATTCGTTTTTTTTTTTTCATTTTAGCAAGATATATTACATAAATAACCTAAGACGAAAAAAAATTAGTAAACTTCATTTGACGAATTCCAGTAAGTTGCACGGTTATTTAAAATTAAATAATCATTCTAAGCGGAATGTCCGCTTAGAATGATTATTTAATTTTTGCAATTTTTTTGAACTTATACGACTGTAAATTTGTATGTAAAAGTTGCATACCTCCAGCCATTTATAGAAATATACTACAGGGGTACTTATTGGAGAACCGTTTTTAAGGACTGATAGCGATTTCAGCCTAATAATCGTTAACAAAATACTTTTGTCTCACGAATAAGAGTGAATTAATGAACAAAAATGAACTTCATTAAATTTTTTGGATCAGTCTCGGCTAACCGATCTTGCAATTTGTTACAAACAACGGGCACGAACTCGGCTTCCACTTTGGATAAGTTATTGCAGAAAGTAGCGTCATATTTTCTCATTAATAAGGACAGTTGCGTTAAGAAGGCTATTTAATAAAACTTTATTATAACTGAATAATTAAAAAAAATTAATTATTCAATTATAATAAAGTGGTGAAATATGCTGAATCGAATGTTTCATTGTTTTTCGTTTGTTAAGGGATGGATCCGTACAGAAGGAGCTACTATACTATTTGAGGGCTTTAGCGCATTCAGAATTTCTACTTATCACCACAATTACCTCTGAGCACTTAGGATGCTGTAAAAATGGATTCCAAGAACTGTCGTCCAGACGTGTAGTTACTTTTCCTTCAACACACGAACGATTACAAAGCTTCATTGGTTTGCTTTTACTGTTTTGGACCACACATCATACAGATTTGGCTCTATTTTGACCTTCATCTCCTCCCAGAACCAAAAGGACATTGGACAGGCCATCCATTCAAGTATGATGTAGAAACAATGGTCCGTACATCACGATAGAATCTATCGTGACGGATTCATGAAACTACCAGACGGAGGTGCAAGGACTTTTGATGCGATTATATTGAGAAATAATTCAGTTAAATTTCAGAATAAACTTCAAGAAAATTTTCCATTGTTTCAATGATATCTGCTCAGAAAAAAAAAAAAAAAAAAGAGAAGAGGAGACATTATTTTCAGCATGCTTATTTATTTATTTATTTTTTTTTTTTTTTAACGTGCATCGGGCCCACGAAAGGGTGTAAACCTGCTATATTAGTGCCGTGGGTGAGCTAAGAATTAGATAATCCTGAAATCCTGCTCAGGAGATCAAACAAACATGAAACAACTTTTTCAAACCACTTCAGGCATCCAATAAGCAAGATGGTGCTCTCGCATTAAGTGTTAAAGGAATTTAATCGTCCAAAGACATCAATGCCAGAAGTGAGATTCGAATCTGCTTCCTATTAGTTGAAGAGCAGATACGTAATAACTTTGTTCAACCATGTTTAACAGTGAGAGATTCAATATTATGGATAAATGTTAAAAGATACAGAAACAAATTAAAAAAAAATTAAGGATAGACCAATATTTCTTCTGAAAAAAAACTAACATATTCAGGTTAACATGTAACAGTTTAACTGCAAGAAAAATTCGCTGCTTGAGCAAACACGAAAAAGTAATCGTTAAAAAAGTACTAATTTTGCGCATACTTCCATTGATTTCTATAAATACGTTGCTGTGCGACGTGCCGTGACTAACTGGATAACTTTAAATGTCCTTTATCAAACATGTTTAGTTTTTGTAGTTTGATATGGTCTACTGGTTCTATAAAAATTTATTGCTCAACGGTTCCAAATGGTAAGAAAAACAACCAGTACAAAATTCAATGCAATAAACACATGAAAATCACATAAAAATCGCCGATACTCAGTCGTCTCATACCATATCATAGATGAATATCACCGAGTAATGTTTAGTTTCATTACGGTTAAATTACGGAGGGAGTGTACTGTTTATTATTTGTATATATTTTATTACCCTGTTTTTCAGGATTAAAAAAAAAAACCTGACTTTTAGAAGGAAACTCCCCCCCCCCTCCATACTAGCTAACACCTTCAGTTGAAACTTCTTATAGAGGACGGGACGGCAAGTTATTTTTTAGTTTACGTGTTCAAATTACGGTCAAAGCAACAAAGACTGAAGCTAGCGTATCATATCTTAATGTTTTCTGCTTTTGTCTGTTTTGAGGTACTAAAATCGTTTCCTGGAAAACCACCCTGCTATCTTCCTACGCATCAAGCTAATTCACTAACTCTTTATAGAGGTTCCTCCCGTCCTAAACTGTATTCGAATTTAGGACTTTCTAACCATAAGACAAATATCTCTTCATTCTCGCGAATACGTTACAGATGTACTTATAAGATTTAACAGCTGGAAATATTTCCTTTAGTTTATAAATAATTAAAATTAGGGGGAAGGAAGAATTGCTATGCATTAATGATGCGAAAATTAGGACTATAATTGGTAGTTTGTTTGTTTATAAATTAACACATCGTATACATATTAAGTCTACAAATGGAAATTGCAATAGATGAAAATTGCATTCAAACGAGCCATCATAGTATTGTGCGAAAACATCACCTATTCACCCATATGAAGGTCATTCAGAGAAAACAGACCTTGCTTCGTCAAATCACATCTTCAAATGGAAATACTTATGAATAATAGTCTATTAATCATATTAAGATATCTTTCCCTGCCTTTGCTCAATGTAATCACGTTGTAATCTTATAAGCAGGACAGGAATCTCTAACATACGTGCAAACACAATCATTTTTTTTTTGTTTGTTTCTTTCGAGATCTCGATTCCAAAGCGTGTTTGCAATTGATATATGGAGCGATTCGTCAAATACTCTCTTATCACTATTTAGCTACGATGTGTCTATTCCTTAACATTTGAGAAATCTTGTAATATTCTCCTAATCTCTAATCTTCTTCAAGTAATTTTTCTTTGCTCTTTCTGGTCTCTGGTACAGCATGAATGTAGAAGTTAGTCAATCAAACATTTTAAGATACCGCATTGCAAAGGTTCATGGTCAAATGGAGTCACAACATCCCTCCATTAAACAGTAAAAAATAATATCTTTCATGGACAGAGAGGTGATAAACATTTGATTAATGACGCCACTGTCTACTGCATATAAAGCAGCTGGGTATAGGCAGACAAACGATAAGGTGTCAGCCGCATCACCATAAATTTGATGCGTGCAAATTAACAAAACAGGATTCGATGAATTAAAAATTTCAAGCAAGGAAATATTCATCTTCATCGATATTGTTGGAGGTTTTAAATGGCCGAGTTGAAATATTGAGTTTCTTAGTTAAATATAAGAATGAATTTATTCATAATTGAAGCTGGGAATGTGTTTATGAATTTTTCTGATTCAGTATATCATCCTTTATTTTATGCGAATCCTATCCACAAAAGTTTGTAAGTCTATTATAATTTTCTAAGGAGTACTGTGGATGGGATGAGATAATGGTCTAGGATCACTGCTGTAAAAACTAAATGTGGTAATATTGCCTCTTCACAGGACTGCGGTAAGTAGAGTGATGGTCTCACACGGGCTGTGAAATGCTACCACCAAACGATTTTCACAAATATCAATGTTACAATGGGATTCAAACTCGTCGCCTGTTGTTAGGGAGCAGATAAGTTATCCTCTGGGTCAACCACAGTCCTACAACTGGAGAATACTGGTCTAATTGTATCCAGAGTGCACACGCGTGCGTTTACCTTCGTAGGATCTGATTTTCTTTCCTCAACACCAGGAAGCATAGAGATATATTCCTGAATTATTGATTGTGGAATTGAATGTAAGGTTTGAGTTTAATGATGAGTGAATGGATTAGTACTTACTAGGAGTAATACAGTTGGAGGGGAACACCAGTAGAAGATATGATACGTCCTAACTCCATCGTTGGAACCATCGACCGATGTTAGTATAGTTCAGCCTTACAGTAGCTGGTCATTAATATCCCTTATGAGCCTGTATTCGGAAACGATTTTAAACCATTTAGTGAGTCAATGAAATTATATAGTAGAAAGAAATTTGATGGAATTATCAGTCCATGGGAGCGGAATCATTACTGTACAAAGAGAATATACAGCAGAATCACTATTTCTATAAATTAGAAAAAAGAAATTCCACGCCGCAGAGCACTGAATTTTCCAAAGTGATGTTTACATTAAGCTCATCTCTGAAAAAAAAAAATCTTGAACTAGTGGAAAAAAAAAAACTTTTAGCTGGTTTACATTCGATCTCTGTGCGTTTGTGTGTGCACGCGTTATCTTCCTGAAACTCTACTGCAGTAGCGGACGGTCAACTTTTCCTACAAGTGGCCATTTGCAGTAACTTGATGCCACAACGCTGGACGGCATAGTAAAGCTTCGCAACTCTTAAAAAGAGAAAGAACTTGAACAACTCATTGCCTCAAGTGGGGTACAACAGGCATATGCATTGTAGAGTAATCCATAGTGAAAAGAAAATTGGAACTGCTTTTACTATTGCTGCTGTAGAAGGTCAAGTTTCCCAACAGTCACTATGATATGAGTATCCAAACGTTCGATGTACTTAACTATTCCAGTTAGTATACGAGATTTCCTTAAAAATAAATAAACAACTTTTATGTCAGTTAATATCCTTTAATTAAAACCTCATTTAATGTTATTTTTTAGCCTAGTTGTTACAAAGGGACTACTCAATTGTCAAAGAAAAAAAAGGTTAGCTTTTTTCCAACTTGAAACAATTTTGGGAGTATTATGATTTTTCCGATTTTTAGCATTAACAACTGTTATATTAGTTTTAAAAAAGCAAAGACGATTGCGCATATTACTACATATAAATAATATTCATTTATATATATATATATATATATATATATATATATATATATATATATATATATATATTTATTTAAAAAAAATTTTTTTTTTTTTCATGAAGAATACTATACGGTTTCCTTAGAATACTACATTACTTTGAAACGGCCTTTTGGTTTCAGATCTTGAGGAGATAAAAGTAATAAAATACTCTAGAAATAATAAAATGAACAACTGAAGGGACAAAAAAAAAAAAAAAGAATATCTAATGTAATGTTTGCATCTTTCTATGGGGCAAAATGAGAAAGGAAGATGGGTTAATTGAAGATTACGGCTAACTAGATGAACAACCCGGAAGTTTGGCCGAGACAAGTTTAAAACAATCAATTTCAGTTTCTTTTAATAAGACAAGTTTAAAACGTAACCAATATTGAGTTCCTCTTATAAATTACTCATCATTTATAGTAATTTACTCTCGAGGATAAATTACTTTGTTAGTGAATTGTAGTGGCGGAAGGATTAAGCATCGTTTTCATTCCGTTATTAACATTATCCAAACAACTTAGTTTCCAACCGTAATGTTAGTTAAAGCAATCGAATCTCTGATCCCGGAGACAGTTTTTCTGTATTATTGTTGTACTTGCTCCCTTCATAAAAGGCATTTCGTTGATCTCAACAGGATCTCTCCTTCGAATGATATACAGTATATGCCTCTGAATGGCACATAAATTCAAGTAGTTTTTTTTTTTCAGTATTTAATGAAAAAAAAAATACTAAATTACGCTTTTTTCAGAAAAAGCTATTGCTATTACAGTAAGAGATTTTTTCAGTTATTATCCTCGATCGATTGGAAAAAACCGACAAGAGGAAAACGCTTTCTACTGCAAATAGTTCTCGTGATATAAGCAGAAAAAAAAAAAAAACATAAAAATCAGAGAAATTGAGTTTAAAATGTTATGTACAAGGGAATGTAACCGGCAGTCGTCCCATAATAAAATGAGTACCATTCAGAATTTGGTGGCGGTAAATTCTAATGTTGCGAAAATCTAGAGAGACATGCATTTATTTTTATAACAATTTAAGCTATCAACCATAGATAATATAAACTAATTTTTTTAAAATAGATTTCAATTTGAAAAATATTAAAAATAAGTTTTGGAGAAGTTCCCATCTTGTTTCCAAAAAATCCTCTCTCTCTCTCCAGTTTAGCACAATAAAAAAATAAAATGTATTAAAAATTTTATTTGGTTTTATGAAAGATAATGCAAACAGAATGAAAGTTAAAAAAAAAAAAAAAGTTGCATCCCTGGCCTTACTAAACACAACCCTCCCACTGTTATCAACTCTCCCCACTGTCAGTCAACTTTTCTTCAGACGTTTATTATTATTAATTTAAAACTGTTTTGCGAAATTTTTCCCGATATTTATGACCAACTTATTTTAATTGATTTTGTTGTTTAAGAACAAACTTATTCCTTGATAGTCTAATTGTATTTTTTTTCTTCCAGCAGGTTTCCAGTGATAATTTCCTTTTTAACCTGTTCATTAAGTTGCTAAATGCATTATCAGGCCACTTTATGAACCTTGTGAGTTGGCCATCCTATTCTCTATATTCTACCTAATATAACCGACAGATTTGTTTATTTCTTCATTCACCTGCCAAATTTAAAATTTTTTTCACTTCTCGATAGACGGCGCTACCTTCTAGGGCGATAATTTACTCTTGATGACAAAAGAAATTCCTCAGGTTATTTGCTTTGTTGTAAAACGGCGTTTGAATTACTGGCCGTTAAGTGGGTGTCCACCTTCCAAACTACGAGTGCAGGTCGTGACCCAACGGTCTGCGACATCTCATTTCGGCGCCTAGTTAATAACAACGTGACCAGTCACCGGCCGTGAGAATGGTCGCTGTCTGAGGTCATCTGAACTGGCAAAAGATGGAAACGTGACCAGTGGGTTGCTCTCCTTGTCCAACCCCCTCCACTGTCATGAGGTTCTTGACATAGTTCGCCATGGAGACTTCGTTACTCACAACGGGTCATGGTTTATGTCGGAGAGGTCAAGGGGCAATTCAGTAGGTAAACGGCCGACACAGCACGTTTGGTATTCCTTTTTACCTCGGTAAACAAAAATCATAAAAACAAATCCAGTTATTTCCCATCCATTATTTCACAACTTGATGTCTTTTCTAATTGTTTTTAAAATTTCCTTTTCCTTATTTGGATTAACCTCATTTACTTTATCATGTACGTACTTCCTCAGGGTTAAAGCATATTTAGTCCATTCCCAAACTATTCAAGCGGTGCAATTGCATTTTTTTTTTTTTTGGTCCATGTTCATGGTTCTAATCCCCCCCCCCTCCACGACAGTATTTCTCATTATTTCTGTTCCTTGTTTGTTTGAGGAGTACTAGGACTAAATAATAATCACCAAATGAGTCACTCGCAGATTAAGATTGGCGACAGTGATATTATCAGTGAAACGTCTCATCAAGTCCATCATTCATCAGAGTGGTGGACTCAGAGCACGACTGTACCAATATTCAATCAAATATGAAACTCTGTTAGTAGTCAAAGAGATAGTAGTCAAACCAAGGATAGTTTGAAATATCATGACATTGACTTGTTATGAAGTTCACTTCCTTCTCCACCATTTTGCCAATATTCCAATCGATTATTGACTCGGTGGTTTTCTTTCCACTTTTGACATACTGATAACCTACACTATTAGGCAAGAATAAATTAATGTTGGCGAAACACACCAGGATGTTCTCAAAGGTTGAAAATTGAACAGCAGTAGTCAAAATTAGCGAGAACTAGTATCCACCGTTTCGGTGGGGTTGTTTACATTGATGAAAAACCTACCTCAAGTGATGAAGAATAGATAAGAGTCAACCGAGTTGATTTTCTGGTAGCCTCGAGGTATGTGGTAACTTTCCGACACATTTGAATCGACTGTCGGCTCTGGAGATAAACGAAACTGACATGACAGTTTCAAGATGACAGGGGAGGGACGGGGAAAACTGTTTTGAATTAAGAAGAGTAACCAGCTCAAGCGAAACCTGTTTTCGAAGCTTCCCGGATTTGTGCAGGTGATCAGATTGATATACGATGAACAACTATAACGCAAAATTGGCGAAACCCGATGCAAACAAGATGTCCAGTGGGGGGGGGGGGTAGAAAATACTTTAAGGTAAAAAAAAAGCGAGGGGGAACAATACATGATGGATATAAACTGCCGAATGATGTTTATGATAGTATATATTGTCTTTTATCGTGATTTATACTTTCCTCATTCCTCAAAGCCTGCACAGCTCAGGCCAGTAAGTATTTCAGTAAAATTATTTGAAATACTTAGTTGACAAGATGAAGACTTTACACCTCTTTCTTTTAAAAAATAGCAAATAAGTAAAATTAAAAATATAGCAAATAACGCATGTGAAATGCTTTTTTTTTTTTTTTTCACATGTTGGAAGAGTAGTTTTTTTTTTTTTTTTTTTTTTACAAAGCCGCTCCTCTAGGAAGAAAAAAAAAAGTAACTGCCAGTCCGATTTCAATAAGCAATATCTTAGCTTCCCGCCTGCATTCTGCTAAAATCCACTGAGCAATACATTGCTTTGGCTTGCATTAAAATTACATAATAAGGTGTAATGGATTCCATGTGAATTACAAATGGTTGCTATTTCACAGTGCATAATGAACACAAACCGCGATATAACTGATTACTACTCTTGACATCATTAGCACATATTTGAATAACAATGGCAGCGGAAGAAGTCGTGAATACCTTCTCGGTACGAAACCCCTACGCTAAGGATATCTTTCATAGTTTACTTAATAGAACGAACCATTTCAACCTCTGCATCCCTTTCTAGCCATTATCTCATCACCCTGTCATGAAAAATAAATGACTGGGTTTGCCACCCAAAGCATGACGAGGTTTTGACTGCGTTATATATAATAACGTTAGATACTGATTAATCTGATTTCCTCTTTTAAAATTACCATTAATTACCATTTTGATTCATATTGGTTAACATCGTAAAGACAAGATTTCTATTTTAATATCCTTAAAACTAAGTTTTTGAAAACGTCTCTTAAAAGCAAGCCGCTCCTCTTAAAGGTAGCTGCCAGTCCGCATGTTTCTGGACATCGGACATTAAAAAAAAAAAATAATAAAATAAAATAAAAAAAATCGTAAACAACGCTACATAATTTAAAATACCTCTTGGCTCCGTACTACCATTTGTATCCCATTTACTGGCCAACGCCATCTTTGTCGACCTTCGTTGAGGTCAAAGCCCTACCCATCCTGTGACCATTACACAAATTTGCGACAAGAGTTATATATCGTAAGACGAAGCGACGGCGTGCAGGATAATGTCGATTCGCTTGACCTCCGTTTGTTGGCTGTCGTCTAGACGAAGGATGTACAGCTTGCTTTTACAGATTCAGAATTATTTCTTGCTGGGGCTGATTCAGCACTTTGCAATTGTGTGAGGTCAAAATTGGGTGGGGGAAAAGAAACAAGCATCATACTAGTTAATGTGTCGGTTCTTAATATCCCACTTAAGAAAATGAGGATGGGATGGGCCAAAGTGATGTCCAAAAATTACCTACTTAAAAGGGGCATGGGCAGAACCCTTTAATGGCTTCACAAAAGCCTGAGAAATATTGGCTGATACTTACTAGAATCATTCGTGAAATTATCTTCCTTAAATGTGTATTGTTGACACTAGTAGAAATATGAATATCAAATTTATCTTGTCCTGTCACGAGATATTTCAGGAAATCACGCAGATAGTATCTTTTGCTAATAGTATCTTGGTTGCGAATGATTTAAATAAGCTAAACATCTTAACTTTTACCTACTCTACTTTCTTTTTATTCGATAAGCTATGAAACTAGCATATCATGTTTAGGTGAATTATGTTTTGCGACAGACATCTTGGGACAACTATATTATTTATTGTGCCATTTAGTAATTTGACAAAAAATTTGATGTTTTAGTGTCTATGTCTTTTTCTTCATAGGCTTATTGAACAAGCCATGTGTAGAAATTGTAATAAAAATTTATTATAATAATTAAGAAAAACTCAATTTTAGAATATTTAAATATGCCGCGGCAGATATTGCTTAGCTAAATTAAAGTATGTAAATACTAGAATAAAATATATAAATTATTTTATTTCTTACTAACATGGCGGATGCGCAAACATACTAAAATCGAAAACAAATTCCATTGATAGTGTTGTAAATCCGGTTATGTTTCCGTCAGAGAACAAAAAACGTGTATTTAATAGGAAATTGAGCACAAAAACTGCAAATTCTCGGCCTCAGACCTCCAAAGTGGACAAACTGTAGGTTTGAATCCCACTGCAGAATTTCACCAATACTGCTTTTTTGATTTATAAAAGTTTTTGCAAATCATATTTTTTATAAACCTTAATACACCTTGCTTCACACTTTCGTCGTAATTACAGATGCGACGCTTGTAAGTTTTCCTAAATACTGCTAAATGGACTGCCATTCTTCTACAAAATATGGCAGTCACTTCAAATATATTACAGTTCCTGTAATATTTGAAGTGTTGGCCACCCTAACCCTTTCACCATGCCGCCATCCACTTGCAATATGATGTCGTTCGTTATGTTGTTACTCCATTAAGCTATGTCCGCAGAAATCACAGTATAAGCATCACAAAAATTATCCATAACATTAATATAGTGTTCGTTGTTTATCTTTTTTGGGCATTATAACAAATGTTTGTAGTCCAAACCAGGAAAGCATCTTCACATCATAATACTACCACCACATTTAACACTTTACATACTGATTAATACACGAATTAATCATGTTCTCCTGAAAATCATCATCTTCGAATATCTCTATATTTCAATAAGCTTCCGCAGCTCAGACAAGTCTTGGATTTGAATCCAGTCTTTGACTCGAAGAACCCTATAAGGGCTTTCAACTAAAAGTGCCATCCGGTCTCACCTCAGCGGTGGAAGGAACTGTTCCCTCCCTGTAGACCTGACCGGAATAAGATTCAGTTTAGAGAAAATATTCCAAAAGATTAATAAATCTGAGTATACTTGACAGGTGGATCATTAGGACCAGAAAAGATTTAAAAAAAAAAAGATTTGAATAGCGTGGATCGGATTCATCACTACACAGCATACCATTTAGGCTGAAGGGAGAATACAACATTTGTCTAGTACGTAGAACCATTATTTAAACTGAGGCTATGAAGTTCATTACGAATGCATTGACACAAACTTGTGACCTTTTAAACCTGTAAAATATTCAAAGTCGGCCAAAAGAGCAATAAATATACATAATTCATATTGGCCTCAGATCCTTGGTTGCTTCGGTAGTAATTCCAAAACATCTACTGCTGTGGACTACACTCGCCGAGAAACTACTGCTGCACTTTTCGACTCTTCCCATATTTACGTAGCCTGTTTGACTCAGTTTCCATTTTTTTTTATGACACAGACCATCACAGTTGATCGCGGTCACTAACTGTAGGTAATCGCGCGATTACTTAATGACTAATATTACAGTTATATAATAACACTTTACTAAGTCTGTCTTGAAACCATCCCAATTTCCATATAATCACTGTACCTGTTTGGCGTGTATTAGACTGTCTTCGCGCATCCGCTCTCCCACCAACAGTTCGTGGGTTCGAATCCCGCTGTGGGCATGGATGTTTGTGATTGCCTTTAGGTGGGAGATGAATTTTGTCGCCAGGTAAGAGATTATTGAAGGTCTAAAGGGCTTGAAAATGTATCTTTCGTCTCTAGAACAGGGTTTCCGGAATATGTAAAAAAAAATAATATAAAAATAGAATAAAAAATCCATAGCCCACTCACAGTAGTAATGTACTATAGGCATAAACTTGCGTGAGTGGGAATCACAAAAAAAGTATTCAAGAGAACTAGGTGTTCGAATTATTTTCCACCTGATGACTGTGTTATACTTTCAGCATATGGCAATGCCCGTATGAAAAACAAAGTTCATATAATAAAAATTGCGCTTGTCTCTTACAACTATTAACAATACATAATACGAGAGTAAAAACAGCCCTTCGTAATTAAAATAAATGAAGTTTAATTTAGTTCTGAAAGTGAAGAAACTTTCACTCTGAAAATAAACTGCGAAAAATCACAAAGGAACAACAAATAATGACAGGAACATATATAACTGTTGCAATGAAGAGGTTATGCAAGTCAACTCGGATATCCCCGATTTGTTTCTTTTTTTCATGTATTATTCACCATGATGCATTATGCTGGCTGCATATTTTATTGTTTAAGAAAGTTTTAGACATTGTGTTAACTGCATTAGATGCAATCTTTAGTCATGATCCATTAGAAGAAATCGAAAGAAATATAAGGTTTATCCCCTGAAGGTAATCTGTATTAGCCCTATGAAACTGCGTTTGCTTCCATAACGCTAGGCCACCTGAAGAAAGAGCATTATACGTTCATTGCTAGTTGCTGAGTATAGAAACTTTTTCTAGGCCTTTCTTCTTCTGCTAGTTCCTAAATAGAACCAGCAGTTTGTAATCCAGCATATCAAATAGAATATACTTTCTATTTGTTATGCTGGCCTAGAAACTTTTTTCTAGGTCTTTCTTCTTCTGCTGTTTTTAACCCAGCATATCAAATAGAATATACTCCCCCCCCCCAAAAAAAAGCCTTGGTTCAATGTTAGCTTGAGCCAGTACCGTCGACAGGATGCAGCATAGAGGCAGCCCGCCTCACGGCGCAGCTTAATAAGGTCGCTCGTTCAGCCATATTTCGGTAGGCGCGGTCGCTACGCTAACAATTCCTGTTAGCGTAGCAAGTGCAGAAAAGTTTTTCCAAGCTTAAACTGATTAAAAATTATTTGCGAACAGCAATTACCAAAGAAGGGTTCAGTGGTCTAGCAACTATATCGATAGAGGCGGACATAGCTTATAATTTAAATTTAGAAGAGCTTATAAACAGTTTTATTGTGCGATATTCCCGTAGAGTAAACATTTAATTTATATTATTATGTAATCGTTTTTCATTAATGTTTCTCTTGTAATAAAAACAAAATAGCAATTGGAGATTTTCTTATATTTTTGTCTTATAATCCATCAGGGGCGATATGTAATTGCTTGCCTCGGGGCTCGATCTAATCTGGCGACGGCCCTGGCTTGAGCACACTGTTAGTGAAGGCTAAAGAATAGAGATTGACTGCCTACTCGTCTTTAAAAAGCTAGGCACTTTGGAAATTAAAAGGTGTTTGTGGATTTAGTTTATTTTTACTGTTCGACAATGAGATTATTGAATAGAAGTATCCATTGAAAAAAGATCTTTTTTGTTTACAATCTAAAATAGACATCTTCGTGACAGTAAAGGGGGAACAGTACCTCAGTTATCTGCTGATAAATATATATATCCCAACTCTTGTTTTTATTGTTTAGACGTAATATATCATACAGAACTTATTTTAAACTTCAAGGAAAATGTAAATTACTATCTGACATTTTATGATGTTAAAACCTTGAAGTGAAATTGAAATTACTGAATAAAGCATGGGAACAAACAAAAATTTGGACCACTTTAGGTTTTGCACAAAAGCTTTGGAATCTTTCCATCCTCCCATCTGATTGGCTGTTATTAAAAAAAGTGCGTTTGTTAATATCATCGACAGCCCGAAAATGAGTTTTCTTTCAAGGTTCGTCGATTTTCACAAGTAATCAAAGGAAATCTGACTGCTCCAAAGTCCTTTTGACATTGACAGGCTTCCGGTACAGATGCAAA
This sequence comes from Typopeltis vanoorti, assembly GCF_054136105.1. Classification (NCBI taxonomy): domain Eukaryota; kingdom Metazoa; phylum Arthropoda; class Arachnida; order Uropygi; family Thelyphonidae; genus Typopeltis; species Typopeltis vanoorti. The sequence continues at coordinate 104,644,270 of NC_143559.1, read as the reverse complement.
TTGGAAACGAATGAACTACAAAAAATGACATATTCGAAGCTGCTTTCACTGTGAGAAAGCTACTTCAGTTGTCTGCTCTAAAAAAAACTTCCGCTTTCAAAACCTTCGCAAACAATCGCCACAGCATTTGTTAACATCCTATCTGGAAGTAACGGATAAGCCCTTGCATATTGTTTTATGCACCTTTTAAAAGCTGATAAACGCAAATTAATCACGGACAAACTTCAGAAATTTCACTAATCTTTTTTTCTGTTTTCAAATTGTCAAATTTCATAGTTTAAACGAAATTAAATTATAAAACAGATTTTGAGATTAAGCAATTTAAATAGTACCTAATAAGTATGTATACCTGTATATAATAAATTTATGCATGCGTATTTGTTTGAAAGTTTCCAACATCCAAGAACTGTTTGTTCAGATCCTCTTGCGAAGTCACTGCTAATACAGTATGCAACTACAAACAGGAATGACTACTCGGTGTTCTCATTATTTGAATTTTATTTGTATTATTTAACTAATTGTAATTTAACTCTATGACAACATGAATTATTCATACATATTAAAACACTAACAAATTAGAAGTGTTGCGCTAGTTTAATTTAATACATGCGTGTATATTTAAAATCCGGTCGTATATTCCTTAAAATATGGTAACAAGAATCATTCATCTTTTCGTCTGGAATACCGTAAAACTCCATTCAGAATGACTACTGAAATTTCTCGTGATGCTATTTACGTTTTACTCTTCCGAAGAAACAAAAAGTGTTCTCTTCACAAACTTGATTTGGAAAGGTCGAAGCATTTTCTACAAGATAAATAGCTTCCTGGGCAATTACGAATTGTCCTTGAACTAGATTATTAAGGATCTTCGAATGTGATAAAGTTTCGAGTGCATATCTGTTTAAGGAAGACAGCCCTTCCCAAAGTCATCGAATAATCAACTAAGCCTCTCTCTCAAAAGGAAGGTACCAAACTCGTCCACCAGACGGCCCCTTAGATATTTATAGTCGACTGATTTATGAACCAACCTCTGATATGAGGTTATACTGTCCGAATTTAGCTTCTGGAGCTCGAGAATGTGAAGTGTAGTACAGGTCACAGCTGTTGGAGGTGTCATTGAGGACTAGTGAATCAAAGAACAAATTTAAGGATAACAGTGGACAAGATATTCAGTGGAAATAAATATAAATAAATACAATAACACAACAACATTTATTATATTATATTAAGTAGTTTAAATATTATCGAATTATTAATCCTGAACATGGCGAGAATATGGAGAGCAATCAAAATAATGTGTTCGCTTGAGCAAATAATTTGCTTAACAGAGTTCAGGATCTGCAGTAATCTTAATCTTTCAGCACTTCGAGTTGTCCTGAGTACTTCCGGAATGAAAAGAACGAATTGAAAATTTCTGAATTTGCATTCATTATGTATTTCAGGTATCGAAATACGAAGAAAAATGAAGTTCACAATTGCCTCAATAAATATAGTAATAATAGTCATAATAATAATAAACATCAAATTATCTCTTTAATTTTAATTCCTCCCATTAAGTCTAAAATCCATGAAAAGGAACATTCATTTCCTATCTATAGTAGTACTGTGAGGAAATGAATTCTATCACTTACACTTCTTTGCTTCAAAATTCTCAATTAAACCTATTTTATTGTTAAACCCCTTTAGGTAAAGCGCCTCAGGATGAAAGCGGGAGCAGTTTGAAGACAAACTGGTTGAATAAATTTCCGAGTTTGCGAAGTGCATCGCGCATGCCTAGAAAGACGTTGACCTGTTCATATGTAAATGATACGCATCCTTTCAGTCATAAGCAGTCAATACAATGAATATTCAACTAAGAAATCCTACTTTGATATGGAATTGTAGCTTAACTTTATGATGGAGAGAACAACGAGGAAATTATGAGCACTTCTGCGACAGTGAAAAAAATAAAAATCAATTATTCCCTTACTGAGGGAAGGTAGAAACGATAGCATAAAACAGTGACCTTGAAACGATAACTCCTAAGAATAAACAAACTAGCCCACCCAAACTGTTGGACTGCTGCTACAGATATGCTTATTAAATCATCGCTGTTTGATGCAAAGCCCTCGTACGAGCACAATGTATCATATTGTTGCAGTTCAACACACATGGGCTTAATACTGGGAAACTTCTCTCGACACCTACATCACTTGAAGACCACTTCTCAAGTCCAAATAACTTTTTTTGCAAAATGTCTCACAAGAGGCCAATTAGAACTCCACAGCTTCCGCAATATTCTTATCTGAATGCTAGTTACATTTTTTATTTACCCAAACTATGGCATTAATCCCCATATCACCCTACCCGGCTCGATAATCTTACCTATTGGACATATGAACGCCTTAGAAGCGTCACGACTGATTGTCTATAGCGGCCGGCTTCTGAGGTGTGTCTATCAACACTCTCGATACCAGCTGTTGACAGACGGTAGTTGAAAAGAGAAATGAGTGACAGACAGTTGTTAACCTAGAAACCAGAGGGCGCCATTATTCAGCGAGTTGTATCAACATTACCTGCCCATGCAAATGAGGTTAAAAATGAGGTACTTAGAAAATATAAAAAAACTCCACTTTTCAACCCATAAAAAATATTTTCGAAATGGGAGATATTAGAATTCGATTATTCTAAGCTTTTTTTTATGACAGACTAGGCAGCCTTTCTGCCATCACATGAATATTTCATTTCATACTTTAATTTGTATTGAAAACATTGAAACCACTTGACTGCCATTAGTGATTAACTCGGTCACTAGGTCAGAAACCAAATCATGAGGATTTTAACACCCACCATCTCTTTCTCTAAGTTTCTAGATTTGTGCCTACCTTAAGAGGCTCTAGACTGCTCTTGACCTCGCCAACGTCCTCTAAAGGCGTCTCTGTTCCTGCAGTGGCAGGATAAACTCGGATTGTATCCGAATTTGCTTTATTTATTTATCTTTTTTTTTTTTAATTTTGAATATGACTAACACCACAATCGAATCTCAGGATAACCTTGCTTCCTACGATACACTTCGTGACCATTTCAGTGGAGCAAGGAAGCCAGCTGAGGTTAGATAGCAAAAAATAAAGACCTTAGCTTTTATCTTATTAGCCGATTTTTTTTTTTTTTTGTTCTCTCTCTCTCGTATAACTTGATATACATGATTGTCTGTCAAATGCTATCAGTAATGGTCAGTATAACACTCTTATTAACTAGAAGATAGAAATATACAAAGAACTTATATGAACTATTTCAATAAATAGTTCATATATGTTCATTTAAGAGCACATGCTTATTGCTTTTACATGCAGTATGTCACATTCTCTAATTGTGCTGAAGAATTAAAGTATGCAGCACTACTAGAAAGCAAACCGAGTCAGAAGGACAGTTGCAAGAGACGTTGAGAATGGCTCGTGGAAATCAGTAACAAGGAGGCAAACATCAGCAAAACGATTGAATAAAAATTAAACTATGAAACTAAGGTGTCATACCGATCATTGTTTGGTGTGTCTGTGGCGATTCCTTTTTTATGAGAAAGAAACTGCAAGAAACATTGATTAGTTTTCGTATTCCATAGCAAGAGTTATTGACTGCGCTGCTGTAAATAATGCCTCGCCATTATTTTGTTCTTAATAATATGTCGCAAAAGACCATTATATCCAATCTGTGAAGCCAGTTAGCAATATTCTGAAGATTCATGATGAGGATCATGAAAAATGTTCTTTGCTCTCTTTGCGTTAGATTGTTTGGAATTATGGCCGAAGCAACTAAGATTAAAGCAGATGTATTATTGTCTGCTAATTGCGTGTGTTCTTCTGGGCAGTCTTGTGTCTCAGGAAAAATTCCTCCATCTCCTTATGACATTGGCTGACTCGCCTTCAGGTGAAAAATTCTCATGCAGGTTCTTAGAGTCCTAGATGGGAGTCGAACTTAGTTCTCCAACCATAGAGCATCATCGTTATCGACTGAGTTAAGGAGGCTATATGTCCAGGAGGAAACAACCATTCAGCTCTGTTGGAGACCAGCTAGCTCACTTTTAATTGACGAAACTTTTCTTGATCATCTGTGGTACTACGGATATTTATTAGGCTGATTAGAAGTCTGTATTTAACGAGACAGACACTATCAACAACTGGAGTGGCATGTTTAAAGATCTTCCATTATAGCAATGCCATAAGGGGCACAATTGAACCTTACCAATGAGAGGTCAGTGTATTATGCCTGTTAAGTGCGTGAATTCTTCGGAGGAAAGCCCTTAACAAAGGGCTCCTTAGCATCAGTTTTATAACTATGAATGATTCCTCAAGCCCGCAACCGAAGTGTAGTTTTTTCTTGCATTTTAGAACCTCAGTAACATTAAATCATTGTAATACAGTATTTAGAACTTATTTACAGTGAAAATAAGTAAAATCGGTGTTGATTTTAATTCGTTTTTTAGAAACCATTAAGTATAGTTAGTGCTTTCAAACCCCATAAAATGAATCCCACTGTTTTCAAAATAGCGGTTTCCTCTACAAGACCCTCTTCGTACTTAATCTCGAATTAATAAACCCACCCTAATGGCAGTTTTCCTTGAAACCATTAGAAATTTAGGGCTTGTAGCAAAAGCTTCGTTGCTAGAAGTATGTTAGGTGGCAACAGATAAGCGTTTCTCTTTTCACTGCTAGCGCCACCTACTTTGTCACGGACTCGTGAGAAGGAAGATGGAGATAACTGTAAAGATAATGTGTGGTGGAAAATTGGACATAATTAAATTCGTTGAGGCGAGATAAAAGGCTTAAAAATCAGCATTTCATTGGCGTCCTTGATTTGAGGAGGGTTTGATCAGGGAAGGCTAATTTCACAGATACGTTTTTTTTTTCATTTTTTAAGGTTACATAATCATTTCCGTTTTGTATGGACAATTTTCGTATAGTTTTGTATAGTTTTCATACAAATATGTATTTGTATCAGTCTGATGGTAACTAGTGTAATTTGCAGTATACTTTTCTTGAATAAGTTTTGCAATTGTCATATTCAATTTGAATAACATAATTAAGCCTATTTTTGAATGGAGGACTTCACAGCGGATATCTTACGTGCTTCCACTGATGTCGACGACAAGGTGCACAATAACCTTAGTGTGTTCGTTGCTCAGAATATAGTTGAGCAGACTTGATTCATAATTGTAGCACAGTTCAATTTATCAAATAGTGATTGAAGTAAACGATGCTATAATGGGTCACGTAAGATAATCCATCAACATAGTGAATGGCCAGATGACATTTCCATACTAAGAAAGTGACAGCTGGTGATTAAAGATGGTTTGTCACCTCAATTCAATAGCTTTCGAATTACAAAGCTGTACTTTAGTAAGAGCAGTATATAGAAGGGTGGTGCCCTCAACTTCAGTGTCCTATCTGGACGAAAATGGCCACTAAAATCGCATAAATTTGATCACAATTTTAAAAGTTTGCTTGAAGTTAACCATCTCAAGCGAAATGAAAAGGTTGATTGGTTGAATTCGGTAGCATTACTGCAGATTTTCGACTATTTAGAATTAAATAATCGGAAAAAATAGCGGAAGAAATCTACATAGGTTGTTTAGAATTACAACTGAAACAATTAAATCTAAAGCCAATATCTTCTGTTAATCCAGTGCGCGCTACTGGTTTCATCACCCAAAAGATGAAGTTACCGGAAAAAAATATTCCATCTAATGAGATCCACCTTCAAAAGGTCCTCATCAAGGTTCTTCGTATTCTGTACGGGGTTTATTTGAACTAAGTTCTTTCCAACCGAAGGACATCCATCACCTTTACAAATTGAACTACGGAGGACCTCTCATATATATATATATATATATATATATATATATATATATATATATATATATATATATATATATATATATAAGTGGTAGTAGGAGACCAGTATAGTTTCAAAGCTGCTAACATATTTTGAGGTAATTTAAAATTTTTGAGATTCCACTATATTTAGTAATTTTGCTTTTTCGTAGTACGTGACTGACGCTTTATGTAACCTGCTTACTAAGATTCATTACTGGGAAATAAAAAAGGGATGCTGCGCCATTGTTTTAATTGAACACGGAACCGCTTGTTAGTCCATCTTAAAAAAAAAGTTTGAAAATGTTGAACTAAGCAGCAAGTAATCTGCGAAATAAAGGTGGTGTTTGCAGTTTCTCCACCACCGAGTACCACCCATCATGGGTTAATTAATGCTGTCAGCGGCTAGTCAAGGGATGATGCGTTGAGCAGTTCAAGGACTATCAGAAACAAGGAAATAATACAAAATGACTGGGAGGTTTCAGCAGACCTCCAAGATAACATTAGATGATTAGGTAATTCTGGCTAGTTTAGCTATCGAAAGTCATGTTTTTAAATCTTTTTTAAAATGAGACGGTAGCATAACTGAAGGTCACTGTATGTAGGTAGCTTATTAATACTTGTAAAGTTGAAGTTTTTGTGTGGGATTAGAGTAACTTTTTTGTGTCGGAATTGATGCAATTCGAATATTAAAAAGAAGGATTCATTGCGTGTTTACCCGTGTAAGTCCTCGTTAAATGAATGGCGTAATATTGGCTTTCTCACAACTTTTATTTTCAGCGCAGTTAAATTTAATAACAAATGAAACATTTAAAAGTGGAAATAACAGCATTTTCACTGACCCTTGTGTAACGCTGCTTACATATATAATTTGATCACGAGTATGTTTTTTTCTTTGTGCAACAGCTAAATTACTTGACACTATTTATATTAATTTCTATTTCGAAGTACTCTTCCTAAAGCCATTCTCAAGTCACATGTATGGAATGAGGTCAGCTCTCCATGACCTTTATTCTTCCCGTTAAGTAGTTGGACTTTTTCTTTTCATTCAAACGAATACTTCGATTGCACTATTATCATCAGAATGAGCCACCTTACTTTCATCCCTGATACTTAAATTACTTATTGTTTGTAAATCGTGATTTTACAGCAAGTGCAAAGTATTCTTAATAAAAAGGAAGCATACCACACAAGACAAAATAAAATCTCGAGTTCCCTCCCCCCCCCCTTAAGTGCTAACGCTCGTAATGACCACAAACTGATTATAAACAAATTAAACCCGATTTCTAAGTACCAGAAGGGAAAAGTTACCTAATCCAGATATTAAGAGTGCTTTGTAGTTTTTTTTTTTTTTTTCCTCTTAAGATACTGGCTTTGAAAAACTGCTAAATGAAACAAGCAGTGATGACAGCACAGTGATAAAAAACACTGACCAGGCATGCAGTCAGGAATACATATCCATACTTGAAGTAGAAAAAGCCGTCAAAGGCTTGAAATGTGGAAAGGCAGCAGGAGTAGATGATATTCGACCAGAAATGCTGAAGTATGGTGGTATAAGAGTCTTACAGTGGCTGCACTGCATAGTTCAGAAAGCCTGGACAGAGGGACGAATTCCCGATGATTGGAGTAGAGCTCTCATAGTACCCATATATAAAAAGGGAAATAAAACTGAATGTGAGAATTACAGAGGTATTTCCCTACTGAGTGTTCCTGGCAAGATCTATGCAAGTATACTTGAGAAACGGTTGAGAAGAATTGTGGAAGAAAAGCTTGGTGAAGAACAAGCTGGATTCAGGCCAAATAGAGGCTGTCAGGATCAGATCTTCACTTTACGACAAATAGTCGAGAAAGCATGGGAATATAACAAAGATCTGTATTTAAGTTTTGTCGATTTGGAAAAGGCATATGACAAGGTGCCAAGAGAGAAGCTATTCAATACGCTGCAGTTATATGGTGTCAATGGGGCATTATATCAAGCAATACTTAGTCTTTATTTGAGTTGTGAGTCAGCAGTTAGAATTGAAGGAAGTACAGGAAGATGGTTTAATGTTAAATCTGGTGTGAGACAAGGATGTACATTATCCCCTCTGTTATTCATTATCTATATGGATCACATTATGAAGGAATGTGGTATTAAACCTGATATCAAAATTGGAAATGTTAATGTCAGCTGTTTGCTTTATGCGGATGATGTTATACTTCTAAATAAATCCGCTGCAAGTCTGCAAGATTCTCTGACTAAATTGAATAGCTGTTGTAATAGATATGGTATGAAGGTCAGCAATAAAAAGACAAAGACAATGAAAATAGGCAGAATCATTGAAAATGTCAACTGTGTTGTGAATGGAGAACCTGTGGAACAAGTAAAACATTTTCAGCCACTTAGGCACAATTTTTACTGAAGATGGTAAACTAAATATAGAAATAGACAACAGAATCAGCAAAGCTGGTATCGTGGGAAGTCAATTGAATAAATTCATATGGAATAAGAAAGAAATTAGTCGGAACACTAAATTAGCTGTATACAAGACTGTGTTCAAACCAATTTTAACTTATGGATCTGAGAGCTGGGTCAGAAGTAAAACACTTGACCAAAGACTAGAGACTGCAGATATGAGAGTCCTGAGAAAGATTAGAGGCGTGAACAGATGGCATCAATGGCAATATCATATTAAAAATGAGGATATTAGGAAAGAACTTGACATTGTCAGCATCCAGGAATGCGTTAGCAGAGCTAATCTCAGATGGTATGGTCACTTAAATAGAATGAGAGAGGAAAGATTAGCAAAACAAGTGTTCTCTGCCAGGTTGGCAGGAAAACGACCCAGAGGAAGACCAAGATATAGGTGGATTGATATGGTACAAAGTGCCTTAGACGATAGAAATATAAGATCTGATAATGTTGGAGTCTTGACAAGTAACAGACTGATTTGGAGGAAAATTGTAGATAGGAAGTTAGTAATGATGTAATTTTTTCATGTAGTACTGTCATATCCTGTACACCCCTTGAGGGTACATGGCAGGAATTTGATGATGATGATGATGATGAAGATACTGGCTTACAGTAGAGCTGTCTGCAGTTTGAATTTTAAACAGTTGTACCGCAACATCGTCTATAACTAGCATCTTATTCTGAATCTCTCGCATCGAAAACTAAACAATATCGTTTCATATGATGTTGCATGCTTTAAATTCAATGCATTTCTTAATCTTCTCCAAAGATGAAAAAGACAAACTAGCAGGATACCACAAAGCGTCCTACCCGATCTTATACCAACTTTTAACATTAGTTATCTCGCATTTTATGCTCCCTTTTCTACTATCGTCTATTTAAAGTAATGTCTAATTTACTTAGATTATTATCCAATCTACACTATCGAATCAAAAATATCCGGACACCCATTTGTAGTAGTGGATATGACTATATACATCACAACCATACCTCATACAGGTATTAAAGGAAGCATACGATCTTGCAATCTTCATAGGTAAAGATTAACAGTAAGATAGGTAGTACTGAAGAGCTAAATGACTTTAGACGCGGCATAGAACGCTACCTTCGCAACAACCTAGTTCGGGAAATTTTTACTCTGATGCAGCTATCCCGATCAACTATATGTTATGTTACTGTGAAGTGGAAACAGTCCAATTGTAACTTGATAAGCCGCATAAAAATCACGGAGTGGAACCGTCAAGTGCTGAAGCGCATAGCCCGAAAAAAATCGCCTGTGCTCGATTGAAACTCTCCACCGAGTTCCGAAATGCTTCTGCAAACAAGGCCAGCACCACAACTTTTCTTCGGGAGCTGAAGAAGATGTGTTTCTCTGGCCGCGCAGCTACATACAAGCTTAATATCAGCAAGAGAAACGCCAAGCGTCAAGAAGTGGAATGGTGAAAGCTCACAGCTATTGGACTAGCGAGTAGTGGAAACGCGGTCTCTGGAATAATGAATCACGATTCACCATTTGGCAATCCGATGGGCGAATCTGGTTTTGGTGGATGCCCGGCGAACTCTACCTGCTTGAATGTGTTGTGCACTGTGCCTATAATGACATTCGAGACAATTCTGTGCTTCCTACTTTATGGCAACAGTTCAGTGAAGGCCGTTTCCTGTATGTCTACATGACAATGCCCCGTTTCCACAAAACGAGGTCTGTGCAGGGATGGTGTGATGAGATGGATATTGAAGAACTTCACTGGCCTGCACAGACCCTGATCTTCCCTATCAAACACCCGTCGAATGCCAATTGCGATCCAGGCCGAATCGCCCGACATCAGTTCAGTGACTGACCTTATTAATGCTCATCTGGAAGAATGAAGTCTATTATAGCAGCAAATCATGGACTAACTCCATATTAATCCGTTTTATATTAGAGTGAGAGTTGGGATGAGCGGGCGTCCGTATATATATATATATATATTTTGATCAGATAGTGTATTACAACCAAAGGAAGAAGCATTGGTCCAATTTAAAGTAAATGTGAATTACCTCAAGTATTTCACTTGAATCTACTTATGCTATCATCATATGTGTTGTCGGAATATCTTGGGAAACTTGGGTTGGTGCATTTTGACATCTTCAAAACATTTGGTCAGGATTCGCTTTCACCGAAAGACATTTTCGGCAAGTTTCATTACCGAAATGGTCTTAATCACATGGTCTTAACACTCCCTTTTGCAATCCGATCCAACTGCTTCGATTATTGGCTCAGTCCTTTTGAAATAACAGTTCTTCTGTTATCACAAGTCCTTTTGTTCATACATGCCAGTGATCTTTCATTGACTGCAAATCATATTTATGGCTTTACTGAAAACAGTATATTGCACCTATTGTTCACAACACTCGAAACGCACAAAACATTTCAATAATACATTTCAACCACTTGTTAAAATGTTCTTCTCTAAATAGAAAAACTAACTGACTGGCTGTAGTAGCCTGAAATTTCATCCTATCTCTCTCGTTCCTTAAAAAAAGTTTTGATAGTCTTTACATTTCATAATACCTAGACTTAAGACAGAAAGAAATCGCTTATCTGGTTGTCAAAGTGATTGACGTCTCTGCTCTCCAATCTGGCTGAGTTTTGAGACCCACTGTAGCATCGATGTTTGGGAATGTCTTTTAATGCACGAATTTCATAGCCGATGCGAGACCATAACTTTGATCATTCGAAGCCCGACCTGAAGTGGATTGATAAAGTACCATGTTTGGTCTAGAATAGGGTTCCCGGATTATGTAATCTTCAGTACTTCAACAACTCAATTAGTTTGTCACTCCTTCGTGGGTAGGACTGCCATGAAAAAAAAAAAAGGAACAGTATGCTCAAGATGTTTTCGTTATGTATATGAGAAATAACAACTAGAGCGTTTATTTCTCATCTAAACGACTGCTTATGATTTGTTTCGAAATCTAGATCTACTCCGTAGATCTTTCTAGATCTACGAAGACGATTGATTCTGGAAAAACTTCCTAAAAATGGGAACAGACTGGTTACTGACCTTGTCTTTAATGATCATTTCGAGTCCTTAACACTTGGTTCAAATACTTCTTATAATATAGTAGTTACCGCAAAAATTATGATTACAAGAATAAGACAAATGACATGAATTGAACCTATCGTCAGTTAGTTCTGCACACCATCGCAGTCATTGAGCAACCAGAAGAAACTGGACATCTGACTACAAAAGAAATGATGGAATGGATACACAATATAGTGTGTACTTAAGAAAATATTATTGTTAGAATTAAAATGAAATAGCTGGGACACATTGAAATCTAGGATAGTTTGAAAAGAAGTGTCTTCAGTGAGATTAGTCACACGATCAAGTAAAAAGACTACAAACTACCTAGTTGGATGAACCACACCAATGGACAAATACATACTATAACCAAAAATTTCTAAATAAACGAGGCCCTTTTATAGATACTTTCATTTCTATCTTTCTTCATTAATCACCACTCTTAACAGCAAGTACTCACTATTCTCATTTTCAGCCATTTTCCATTCAATTTTGAACCTGTGATATTAATTCCAACTCCTCTATTAATTTCTACATCCTATGAACCAAATCTTCACAAGTATTCACCGGATATTGCAACCTGCAACTATAATACTTCATTTGATCAACTTCAAACTATAATACTGTATTTGATCTACCATTAACGAAGTACTATTAATGAAAAGTTAAATATTTGGCAGCAATTTGAAGACTAAGTGCCTATCTATCTTTCCAAAATATGAGACGAAAAAAATCTGACAAGGCTTTTTTGCGATCTTATTTAGACTGATTAACCTTGCATTTAACAAGGAGTTCTCACTAAACAAACATGTAATAACAAACAGTAAAAAATAAATCATAATAAAAAGTAATGAGGAAAACTCAATGTTGTAAGCATCGGACACAAGGTACAATTTAACAAGTTCTTTTCCAAACAAGGTTCATGTTTCCTTTGTGAAAAGGAAGTGGTAAAAAAAAAAAAAAAACAGCTAACAAAGATTTCCTTATATTAAACCGAGGAACGTTTTTATTAGCTCTAACCAATCTTTTTTTTCCCCTCTCTTTCTTATCTAGAAGAAATCAAGTAGTTCTTTCAGTGACGTCAAAGAAAAAGCATACGGTCGTTGTCATTGTTAGAAACAAGAGCTTGAACTTCACCCTGATAACGGTTAGTCCTGAACGATCTCCATTCCTTATTCAATAGACTGTTTTAGATACTCTCCCAACAATACCTCCCCGAGATCAAAGTGAATCATTCACAACACAAAGAACCATGTTTCGAAAATGATTTGGCCTTTTAAATGAAAGGGTGTCATATTTCTCACTGCACTTTATTTTCATTTCGCAAATAGTGATTTAGGTCATATAATAGCTATAGGAAGAAAAGAGCCGTTCAGTTCTTTTAAACACTAGGTCACTCGCATGTACTTTGAAGATTTGATACGTGGTATTATCATATTAACAATATTCTCTACTTTAATAAATACATTGACTCTTTATATCTCCGATATCAAAAAGAATGACGATATGATTCCTCCATACACATACTGATGTCATCAAGGACGAAATCACCTTGAAAGACGAAGGAAAGTCACCCATCTCCAACCGTGGTGTTGCTATGGTACCTACAGCATATTACTATCTGATTTATCAATGTTTTGAAGGTATATGAATGAAAGAACCGAAAAGTTAAGAAAACGAAACAGAACTGCCAATTTGAAAAATAGACATATTAATGCTAAATTGGCGCTCATGTGATTCGGAGCCTTATGCGATAAGATCTGAAGTGACTTTCCCACAGTATTCCGATTCTTAAAATAAATCCTCTCACAGATGTTCCCCCGATTCTTAAGTCAATGAGAATAAGATACATCATTGTATACTCTTTTAAACGTGTGTGCGTGTCCAGGAAGGATGGAATCTTTATTAATTTTGTTCACGATATATAATAGATGATCTCCTAAGCAGATCTTTCGGTATCAAATATATGGTGTGTTTATATTCAAACATCTACAAGATATCAGTGATTCGGAGGAGAAAACAGTATAATTTTGTTAAGAGAAATCTGTAAAGCGAATTCCAAATAGGTTTAAACACCTATGTAAATAGGGAAAAGGTCTCTTAATTGATATCTATGAATTTCATAATATAAGTGCTGATATTTGTGGGACGAAAAACTATTTAAAAACTCCTTTAAAAATTAATATCATCTGTTCTCTAGCTGGCTTTAAAGGGGAATTGAATATTAAGTGGCTGGAAACTTTGGGCACTAAGAAACTAGCAATTTATATCCAAGTATTAAGTTAATTTTTAAAGCTGAAATTTATTTGAATAATCACGATAACTTTTTTTTTTTAGAACAAACTCATGCTGTTATTTGCTTTTCTAAAACTTGCAAATTAAACGAACTGGCAGTAGTTTTAAGTTTTTCTATTTTCAATAGAACTTGTTTTTCATTATCAGCATCGAAGAAGGGTTTCGCCTGATCCTCTTGGTCATCATTTTTTTAGCTTTGTTTGTGGAGATGACTATTTATTCGTGGTTCAGAATTTTTTTTGTCCCCCGCCAAAAGCAGCACTGGTATGAAAAATATTGAGAAACTTTGCAAGCGGAACGAGAGTAGTCGGACGAAACTGAAGTAGGAAAAAAAAAGTAAATAAATCCTCTATCAGCCTAGTCTACGAACCAGCTAATTTATTCTAGCTTGAAAATTTCTATAAAATTCCTTTTCGTCTTCGACTGGAGTTTAACCCCCCCTTTTTTCCCCTACTCAAAGCACGTGCTTGTAATGGACTTCATGATTGCTAGGCATCAAGCCCATTGTATGTCACCTCCTCATGGAGTCGGAAGACTCAGTCACGGGAGATCTCAACACAATTCGTTCATTCATCCATCCATTGAATGTGTCTGTCATTTAATTGCCCATGTATTGCCTGGGTTTCACAACCAGTTGATCTTTTGCAGGCGAAGAAATGAGTATATGGAAGTAGTTTCTCACTACTTCCATATACTCATGCGTCGATATGATGGCGCAATTAAAAGTTTCACCTTTCTTTAAGCCTTGTTAATACAGTCTCAAGCACAATTCTACAATGGGCCAATGCTTTCGAGATAGTGTTCCAAATCAAGTGTTTAGGAATAGGAAAGTATGCAGTCATATTACAAAATTACTTGACATAGTTAACTTATGTGAAAACTAATTTAATAAAAATTTTCTTCCATAACGTATTTCATAGTTCTTTATTTTGAAATGATTGGAACGCAAGCGGCACGCAGACAAGAGAAAATTCGACAATCAAAATCAAATGATTCAGTAGGGCAACAACAGTCAATTAACACTAAAGTCTTATTATTAAATGTAATATTAAAATAATTATATAAGAGAATTGAATCAACGATTACCATTAGGGGGGGGGAATGATTAATTAATTGACACGGATAATGTAGGTTATTCGTGTCAATTTCTTTATTTCACATGCCTGGCTTCGAATACAGTATGACTCACTCCCAGTCTTCATTTCAGACAAAATTTCAAGAAGAGGAGTGTTTAAGGCTTCTCCTCCACCATGTTTTCTTAGAATACTGAATATTGTGTTAATTATTCCCACATTTGGTCATATCCTGTTAAGAAATGTTGAGGAAAGTGCAATAATTCCACTTAATAATGACGTAAATAACTGAAATATTTGGGAATTTGTGAAACCAGTCTTCATAATTAATTATGAATGTGATAAGAATAATAAGGTCTGTTGAACAGTATAAAACGCTATATTTTTTTAAAATTAATTCTCAGCAGATGAACGTCTAAGACTTCTGACTCGCATTTGATTAGAGTAGCTTTTCATCCGAATGAATATTGAGAGTAAATGCCATGACAGATTATGATAGTCATGCTATATAGCATAATTTAACTTAAAAAGAAAATGAGTCCCAGTAATGTTGAAAATGTTTTGCCATTCGAATTACATAATTCTAGTAATAAAAAGTCAGACTTCGAAGTTGCTGTTTACAATTACAGTGAAGAAACTAAAGTAATGAGTCAGTGTTTTATTTCTGTTGATTGCGTGTGTTCTTAGGCCCGTTTGTTTCTTTTGAGGGAGAAAAACTTTAAATTTTCCGAAGAAACTGCTAAGGTTAGCAGAATTTTATTTTTTTTCCAACTGTAATACTGCTGCATTTAAGAAACGATTTAATTATAATTCACACAAGGAATGTTGCCCTTATAAAGCTTTGCAGATTTTTACAGAGAAATTTTAATAACCATTATTTAAACAGAATTATCCGTACTGCATTATGATTAGAAATGGTAATGAGTTGCAACCTATTACCACATTGCTGTTTGACTAAAGGAAGTAACATTTGAAGGACACATGTTAGAAAGTTTACATTATGATCCCCCTCCTCCTCCTTTCAACTGTAGAAAAATTATCACTCCTAAATCACGAGGATGTTTTTGATCGCAAAGAACGAAGCATTGATAAACTGTAAACAACCTTCACAGACCAATGACTGAATTTATCCTGAAATGAATGACAGCCGACATTCCAAGAAATATCTGAATAGTTTCCTCTCCATCCTAGCAACTTATTGTCATGATACGCCCCCGTTCTTCCCTAGGTCAATTTGGGTAAAACGAACGCACGAAGTAACCAGTTCTATGGTCACGCACGAAGAGATGATGTCATTGCTGCGGAATATACAATGGGAAAAAACGAATGCACGTCAGTACCAGGTGGTAGACACAGTGGGAGACACCCATCTTTCTTCCCACAGTGATACAGCGTCATTATAACGGAACTTGGGGTAGGAAAGAAGACAACTTAATTAAGAATTATTTGGAGACCTTTAACCATTCATTTTAATGTGTTTAACGCATGGAAGAAATGACAGAAAAATATACATTCACGATTCATGTTTCGTGCATGTCGAAGTCGTGGCTGATGTAGCAATGACTGGAGAAAACTATGGATACTTCATGACGAACTACGAAACTAATTGAAGGATAAATATTCGCTTCATCAGTCAATGGTACATCTAATTATCTCTATTAAAAGAATGCAAGGTGTTCTTCCTGGAGAAACATCTTTCATTCTTTTAATAGAGAATTCTAGTATGTGATATATTAAGACAAATAAGTAAGATTCCAAAAGGGACAGATGAAGTCATGAAAAATAGTGTTCACTGTTCCTGGGTTTGGTTAGTGTCGAACAGCTCTATTGCACTATGACACGCCATAAAAGAACGAATAACATTCAATTAGAAATAAAATTTTAAATCTGTCAAATAAAAACAATCTCCTTATAACCAATTTTCAGGAAGTATTGATAATTGTATACCTTTTTGAATCATTCTTCCTGATCCTAAGCAAATTTACTATAAATGTCTACAAATTGTATTCAGAACTGGGTTATTTATCAAATCCTTTCATTGAATCCTTTTATGCCCATAGAAACATCCACGAGTCGAACTATATATATATTATTAACCATACAACTTTCCCTTGCTATTTATAAATATGCGAATTTATGTATTTCAAGGTCGGTTAACTTACTTTGTTTGGATGGAGAGTTGAAAATAACGAAATCTAGCAGCCATAGAAATATTTACATCTTTGGCTATTTTTTTTTTTTTTTTTAGTAAATCTTGTAGCTAACTCGATTGAGAAACGGACTAAATCATTTTCTGAAGAATGCAAATTCGAAGTTAAAAGTATATCGCAATTTCTACCAATGAAAACCTTTTTAAAGAACGACAATCCTGAAAAACAGCCAGTTCCATCCGAAAACGCATTTCAGTTAATACTGAATGTTTAAGGTTTTATTTGCGCACCACTTTGATGTCTGAGGAATGTTTTGAAGAGTTGGTTCTTATATTAATCTTGCTTCGTATATTTACTGAACAATGTCCTTATTTATTCTAGTCCTCGAGATATTTCACAAAAGACACCCGTATACACTTTATTTAGACGAAATAATTCTGCATATTAGGATTTCGTACAATTTCCAATTATGTGACCGACATGAATAACCAAAATTATATAAGTGTCTACAATTTTTTCCATCGCATTCTTTCCACTTCTTATTGTGCAAAAACCTAAAACAAAATATTTTTTCCGATTAAATTGTTCATTTCAGTTTTGGATATTGAAATAATTTCAAAATATAGCATCCAACTGATTTTACCTACACACTACTCAGATGAGTATTTCAATATAAAAAAAAAAAAAAATACCAGCAAATCATTAATACAAGCTTTGCTTAGCTTAACTTGGTTTCTCAGAATGCAGTTTTTCCATGGACATTGTTATTTCAATATCCCTGGAACAATGGATCAACGAAGACAGAAGACCATATTTTCCATGCGTTCTATTATTCTTCAGTATCATGCCAGAGATATTTGTCGAAATTATCACTTCCCTCCCACTTCACGTGTAACACTGAAATTGTGACAGCTGAAAACAACGTAAAATGCATTCAAATCATGTTTCAAGGGTGTAGAACATGAAATAACAATACTTTCTTGAATAACATATTACGTACCTAGTGGATTAGATTTTTCTGTATTGGGTGTAACGGCATCGCTTTGGATGAACGAATTTTGATGAAATTTGGAATATTTTCATTCCAAGTCCGAGTTGTTCTAATTTTGGAATACTTAGACACTTTAGTATTCATATTAGATACAAATTGATTCTAAATTATGAAGCCTCCCTAGTGATAACGAGATTTACAATGTCTTTCTAGCTGAAATTTTTCTACGAACTTCAAACATCTTTTCAACTGAAGGTGAGTAAGCTGATCTCATATGGAAGAATCTTTATCTCATACTCGTCTTTTTCTCCCACGAAACATACTAGCCGGATGGAGAACACTTGCTTTTGACAGTTATAACTAAGGTTATGAGGTCAGATTATGTGATTTCATATTTCAATATGGGATTGTACTTAATTTCGTTGACAGAAGTGAAAAAGCTGTACGTTTATTTGCCGCTGTACCCTATTTCGTTTGCTTGACTATGTCTTGTACCTCCTATTGATCTCTCAAATCAATAAGATGTCTACGGTCACAAGACGGAGTTGGTCTGGTAGTGGGGAGATGCTGTTCACACGAAAATCCTAACTTGAATTGACATCAAGCCTCAGACTATCATACCGCCTCAAAGTCAATTAGGTCGCCACCGTTGTTGGTCCCTAATCTCGCTGAATTAGACATTGGCCTAATTATCTGCCCACCTACGTTATGTAGCCTGAAATAAGATACGGGCGGTGGATTTCATACTTGATCGGACTGTATCTAACAAACTTGCCACAGTATAAGGAAAATGCAAAAACGTTTTCTTAATATTTAAAAAAAATTTCCAGTGTAAAAGCCTTATAAAAAGCTTAATAGTATTATTTTCCGAAGGAACTTTGGGCCAAACCTTTGTACCACTCTTTTTGAAAATAGTATTTTCTTTATGTATAAATTAATACGCGGATCGGACCGGACATAAAAATCGAGTGCAAGTAAAGAGAATATTTGACTTTACACATGATTTTAATAATTATGTTCCTATCTGAAAGAAGATCTGAATTTCGCAATTTTTTTTCTAATAATAGTTTTAGGATAGGCATTTATATCATGTTCATCATCTTTCTCTTGATATATACTCAGAAGAGATGTACAAAATATACTATGATAGTCCAACACAATAAAGTTCGCTATTCCTATCCTATGTCAATAAGTTTCTTTGAAATTAATTTTTCAGGCCTCATGTTGTCAAGATCTTACACTTCCCTAAGGGTACTCTACTGCGTTCATCAGTCCACTATATTAATGTCTTCCTCTGAGTTTTCTTTCACCATAATATACCTGTTTTCCTGACCCTTCCTTTCACATTCTGTCGGTAGGAATTACAAGTGTATCATGTCTAAATTGCTCGTGCTCTAGCAGATTTGCCTCTTTTGCAGGATGAAAACCTCACGTTTCTTGGAGAAAAAATCCTTACACCTCCGTAGGAAAACGACATAACTCGCATTTAGATGTAAAACAATCATAAGACTCTTCGCGTCCTACACTGGATTTGATCCTAGGTTTTTCAACCAAAGGTCATCGTCGATATACTGACTGAGCTACGTCAGTGACCATACCACCTCATACATTCTTGAATGCTAACAATGTCAATTTCCTTCTTAATATCTTCGTATGATTTTAATTAATTCTGCCAATGAGATCATTTGTTCACTCTCATAATTTCTCAGATCCCTAAGTTAAAGTTTGAACATTATTGTTTGTATACTGCGAATTTAGTATAGTGTTCTCTTATTCCATGCACATTTGGTGTCCAGTGCATGGTGTCGCAGTTTCTGTACACCCATTCCATACCAGTCCTTCATATCGTCTATCCATTCTTTGTATGGTCTACTTCTTCTGTTTCAACCATCCAAAATACCAAACATAAATGGCTATTTTCCGGTCCTCACTCATTCTACAGATGTATCCAAATAATTGCAGCTTCCGTTTTATAATCTTCTGCATTAGATTCTCTTTTGGTTGTATCTTCCGATAGAGCTCTTCATTTGTGATTTTCTGTACCCATCCTATTCTTAGAATCTTCCTGTCACAAGTTCTTTCAAATGCCAAAATTCTTTTTCTTGATTCCTTATTTATTACCCATGTTTCAGATCCATACAGTACACTGCTAAAGATGCATGTTTCCAGTATTTTTAGTTTTGTTTGCAGGCTGATCACTTTACTTTTCCAATTGTTATCCATGGCCTTCGGATTTGTTCTTCCCTTTGCAATCCTGATCTTTATTACATTTTTACAGTCCAAATCATACGTCATTTTACTTCCCAAATATGTGAATTTTTCTACATTTTCTATATCAATTCCATCCACTTGTCTTTTTTTCATGTTATTCTCACCAAATACCATTGTCTTTGTTTTTTCCAAGTTCATAAGTCCAAATCTCTTCCCTTCCTCATTTAACAGTTTCAGTGTTTTTTTTTTTTTTTTTTTTGTAGCTCTCTTTCATCTTCTTCAATAATAACAATGTCATCTGCAAATCTCAGATTGTTAATTCTCATTCCGTGTACAGATATTCCTTTTGCATCTTCCTTCGTTTGTCCATTGCTCTTTCTAAATGTGCGTTGAAAATGCTTGGTGATATTGGATCCCCCTGTCTAGTACCTCTGCTTGTTCTATACCATTTCCCCAAATCATCATCTATTTTAACTGCTGCAACTTTCTATTAATGGTTCTGATCATTTTGTATACTTTCCTTGTTTTATGCTCTCCACATTACTGTTCTATATTGTTGCATTGGGCTTCTAACCATTTCATCTTATCCATTCTGACTGCTTTTTTTTTTACCTCATTACACTTTCTTCTATAAACATCTTCATAAACATCTTTGAATATAGCTATTAGTTTTTTTTTTTTTTATCAATTACATAGGATTCCAGAACTGCTAATGTCACTTCGTGGTCAATACTGTGAAATACTTTCTGAAAATCAATAAAGCAAGTATATATGTTTTTGTTTTTTCTCCTAGCTTTCTCTGCTATTAACCTCATTGTCAAAATCTGTTGAATTATAGTTCTGTCCTTCCTAAATACTGCTTGCTCGTCTGCAAAGTATGCTTCCAATTGTGTTCTCAATCTTTCTGTCAATATCATCATCACTTTACCAAGGCGACTTGTCAAGGCAATTGTTCTATAATTTTTATATTCTAGCTTATTTCCTTTCTTTTATATCATCACTAATATTGATTTCACCCACTCCTCTGGCATTTTCCCTTCGTTCCATACCATATTACTTAGTTTGTGCATTTCTCTAACCATACTTTCACCACCATATTTAATCATTTCTCCAGTGATGTTATCGTTACCAGGACTTGCCGTCCTGTTGCTTTTTCTACCTCTCCTCTTAAAATGTCCATATCATACTCATTACCTGGTGGTGATATCTGCTTCAATTCTTCAGTCAGTTTCCCAACACTATCTAAATCTAGTTTTTCTTCATATAACTCACAACAGTATTTTGTCCACCGCTGTACAATTTTTTCTTTATTCATGAATACTTTGCCATTTTCATCTTTAATTGTGGTCTGTTTTGATTGCCACTTTCTATTAATGGTTCTGATCATTTTGTATACTTCCCTTGGTTTATGCTCTCTATAGTACTGCTCTATATTGTTGCATTGGACTTCTAACCATTTCATCTTATCCATTCTGACTGCTTTTTTTTTTTACCTCTTTCTTCTATATTGCTCCTCTATTTGTTCTGATTTATCCCTTCTTATCTGCAACATTCTTTTCTCCTGTACTAACTTCAGTGTTTTTTGTCTAATTCATTTCTTCTTGATCTTCTCTTCTTTTGGTACTGTTTCTGCAACCACATCTTCTATCGCCTTTATTACTCTTTTCACTCTCAGATTCGAGTTTTTTTTCTTTCTCCACACTTGAATTTCTCTTCTAACACTGTTCTGTACCTTCTTCCTATTTCTACCTCACTTATTCTTGCTGTATCTCTTCTATTCTGATGTTGGGGCTTATATTTGTTTTTAAATTTCAACTTTATGTTTGCAATCACTCAACTATGGTCCGAGTCTATATCCGCTCCTTGAAAAGTTCGACATTGCTGTGCTGATGTTATCCATTTTCTTTTAATCGTAATCATATCAATCATGTTCTTGGTTTTCCCATCATTTGATCGTCACGTCTTCTACACTCCTTTTATTGGAATCTTGAGTTACAGATGTCATCTCGTGGTCCACAGCAAATTCTAACAATTTTTCACCTCGTTCATTTCTTTCTCCAAAACCATAATTTCCCACGACTCTTTCCCACCCACCATTATCTATTCCAACTTCGGCATTCCAGTCTCCTTCAATAATTAGCACATCTTGCTTTGGTATTGTTTTTATTGTCTCTGTCAGATCTTTGTAAAATAAGTTAATATCCTCATCTGTGTTGTCAGATGTGGGGTGCATATATCTAGACTATTGATATGTTAAAATGGTTTTGCCTGAAATCTTTATACAATTTACTATCCATATCATCTTTGCGTATTAATCGCTATTATCAGTTCTATTATTATAGAACTGCATGTGTCATGTTTTATAATTACGTCTTAATATTTTCATTTTTTTAAAACTCCCGTCAGAATTAAAAATGCAGTCTACTACAATTTTAACAGTTTGATTTTGGAAGATCTCTCCCATACAATCCTCCAACATTAGTCATCCTATTTTTTTGTGAACAAAAGGATTAGTCCAAGTTTGAACCAGTTTCACTTTATTCAGTAAATGCTTTCATTTGGTTGCATTCTGCATAAATGGTTTGAAAATTAGATACTTTTCATTTCGTTTTGTTATTTAGTTTCTCTTATTTGATTTTAGTGGATTTTATTTACAATAGTGTTATTTAATTTTCTCCAGTAATTCAATCTGCATTTATAACATCGTTTCTGTAGAAAACAAGTCTTTGAATAACTACTGTTAATAAGATCCGGAACACCGTATAACCCCAACGTTATTCAACAATGCGTAGTTACAAGACGTTCGACATCTTGAGTGGAAACAATCTTTTTCTTTTACGGTGGGAATTTTTCAAATACACGCCATTGCTTGGCCCGAATCCTTGATTTTCTGTGTTCCATTTAGTTTATCTTTATGACTAATTGGCAAAGGTTTTGTGTAAAACGTGCCTTATGTAATCCAATATCTTCTGTCAACAACAAGCAGCTGACTTAAACTATAAAAGAAAGAGGCGCGCGGCATTGAATTTATACAATGAGATACTCCAGGTGTCTGATGTAATGCCAAATAGCCGTGATTCACGATCTAACCTCTCTCTTTCTACACTAGCCAAGTGTTTAAGATGACATCCATCACAGATTTATTTCGATATAAACTATTACAATATTAGAAGTGACGTCAACAGGGGCACACACACAAAAGTCGTTTTTCCAGAAACAGTTATTAGCTGGCAGAGTTGCAAGTATGTAATCAATATTTATGTGATATAAATCAATGTGTTGAAACACTTTTCTTTGTTCTCGCTTCTACAATATAAAACTTTAATAATAATAATGCGAGTAATACTAATTAGGTGTCAGTATTTTTTTTCCATATTGTAAAAAAAACAGCAAACAGTAGTTAACGCTAGTTTTTCAATTTCAAATATTTAACACAGGTCTTATTAACGTCTGATTTCAGAACCAGTAAAGTAATAACTGAAGAGCGAGTTTTTAAAAAAAATATAAGGAAGCAATCAATGGATTATGTATTTAGCGGTAAAATGTAAGGGATTATTTTGTTTTCCCTCTAAGAGCTCAAGGGAACGAATTTTTGGCTAGTCACTGTCCCACTAACACGTTTCTTTAAATCAGAAGCTAAAAGATAATCAAAATTGTGTATAAAAATATTGTTTATTTTGCAATATTTGGACTAAAGTATTTCGGTCTGTTTTATAATTCAATGGTTAACATTTTATAGTGTAATTCTCAGAATTTTGCATTATTCGTAAGATTTTTTTTTATTTCAAAAGGTTTCTCAATACTTTAAGGGATTTTTAATAATATTTTAAATCATCAATGTGGACCGATTCATGACTGTTTCAGGATTTTTTTTATGTGTATCTTACTCATGAAAGGCTATAGCATATCGTATATTACCATAGGTACAATACTATAGGAGGGCTAGATATTATATTATATCCAGTAATCCTGCTCTACAAACAAACATGGCGCCTTGTTTCTAGACGACTTCAACTTACAAATGACCAGGGTGCAGGTCTCAATGTAGGGCAATCCAATTCATCTACAACAAAGATATTCCGTGCTAGCAGAGCGATTCGAGTTCACGGAAGCGCTCTCCACTCAAGCCAACCACACATAACGGGTTGTCAACCTGAGGGCTTCCGGATGGATTTCAAAGATTTCTTTATGGTATAAAGGAGCAAGGTTTAAAATAGTTAAAGAAATTGAAGTGGAGGATTTTACTGCCCAATGATTGTTGTCTTCTCATTCGGATAATCCCCCTCCCCAATTAAATTTAAAATTGTAGTTGTACAGTGCCATGAGAGTACAATGCCAGTACAAGTACTACAATAGTGACTTCGGTGGACCAAGGGTTACGGCGTATAGAAAAGATATTTTGAATGTCTGCGAATTTTCATTTTTTTGGAAAAATGTACCGGGGAAAGCTGCTCTAGAAGACAGTTTTAGTCATGATGGATGATTAGTTGATTAGGGTATCAGTATTTGGAATCAATTGTTGATTCTAAATGATTGATACCCTCGCCCTTGGTTGAAGTGACAAAATTAGATTGAGAAGAAACGATAATACATAGGAGGGAAGTATCTCTAGTAGAAAAGAAGAAAAACTTAGCGCCAATGTATAATAAAGGAATGAAGCCAGCTGAATGGAAGGGGTTGTCAATTTAATTTCTTTCCTTTCAACGGAGCTTAGGAATTTCAAGTTTCAAAGACACCTTTTAAGATATGGTAGGAATAATCCATATGAAGCAGCATCTGAGATTTGAGTAGAAGCAGTTATACATAGTTATTGTCTGGATTTGAGTGTTTTTTGGAAACTTTTTTTAATGTAATATGCTACTGGAAAATATTGAAGTCATTACCAATCCGAGTAAACAGTCTTTTCTTGATAAAGTTTGGTGGTAGAAGTAAGATCGATAAAAACTGAATGCAACTAAATAATCATTCATAATTGGGGAATGGTAGGGGGAGATCAACATTTAAGTAAGTAATTATAGATATTCGAATTTGTTTACACATTGCAAGATTTCTGCGAATAAAATAATTCTCTACAAAGAGGATTTGTCTGCAATAACAAGATCTTTGATGTATGGTGGGGGGGGGGAGAGAAATTGGAGACTGTAAAGAGACACGAGATAGTTCGACAATGGAGAGAATAAGGTGACGGATAAAAGCCATCCACCTTCACACCTAGAAAGCGAACAGAAAGAAAACTTATTAATTGTAGTGTGCTGAAAACGAAGCCCACAGAAATGGAGTTCGTTCAGGAGACTGGTGACAGATAGGATAAATGTCCTTGGGACGTCTGGAGCAACTACGTGGGCTTCTGATAATGAAAACAAAACCTTTGATAAGAAGTGGGCGACATAAACAAGCGAGGGTTTAGTGAGATACCTGTGGGTAGAATTCATAAATCTCCTGTGGAATAGGTTTTGCAAAATCCTTGGGAACCTTTTTGTTTTTTTTTTAGGGGAAGGGGCATGGAGATAGGCCGGTTATAAATTAATTTCCAAACTACAGATAGTAGTATAGGAGAAGGTAAAAATGTGGTGTAAGACAGCAATTTCCACAGGAGCATATATATTTCTACAACTACTGGAGATACACCTTCTCTACTAGAGGAATTTCAAACATTCAGGCTACTGTTTTCTTTTTTCTGATCGATGAAGGAGTTTCAAAAAAAAATAACAGGAGATCTGCTCTCCTTTACGATGTTGCCGCAAGACTTTTTGGATATTAGAGATAATAGCAGAGATGAGCATTGCGGCTAATGGCTCTAGCTAAGAAAAAAAAAGAAAAGAAAAACGTGACTGCTATTGAAAGGAGAAATTGTGCTGTAAGTATAACACTACACCAACGCCTTTTTTTAATCAATTAACGCGGAAATAAAATTATCAGACTTGAGGGAACAACAGAGCAAACGAAACAGAATTTGCTATTCAAGGACGCTTCACTGTTCATCTTGAAAAATGTCAAATAAGGCCAAGTAGGAAACTTTTTTTTTTAAAAAAAAGTCTAGTTGTAGTTCATTGGATTAATGTTCTTGGCACGAGATACCCCTCTGTTGTCTTCCAATGTCAAGTGCGTGTATTATCAGAAAAAAGTTCTTACCCTAAGGAAAAAGTCTCATTTCAGTCCTATTTGTTACACGTACGATCGAAAATTCTTACAAATTGGAGTTCATAATGAGATATCGATTGACATCAACGTTTCTTACTGGAGTTGATGGAAACACATTTTGATTTTTAATAGTTTTCTAGTTCTGCATTAACTACAGCGATTAAAGACCTGCTTTAGTTAAGGATAAAACACAAGAATCGAGAATATATGGGTATTTCGAAATTATTTGATCTTAGGAGGGGAAAATCCAATAAATGGCACAAAAATGTACTCTCTAAACGTTGAGCGTCCGCGGTCAAAAATCTTTGTCCAATTATGGACTTTGTATCTTGATCTCTAATCATCGCAATGTGACTATTCATAAATTTTTGAGCACTATTTTGTAAATTTATTACACAAGCAGTAAAAGTAATATTACAATGAAATAACATGTCTTACCATGGTATTTCAAAATAATTCAATTTTGAAATACCTAACAGCTTCAGGGAGGTCCGGCAGAAGCGCTTGTGCAATACTTAGGGGAATAACTGCTTAGGTGAAGATAAAAACAAGTTGTTTGACTCACTGAAAACAAATGAGTTGCTATTATGCGGAAACAGCACCACAGGAATTTAATAAAGATCCTCCAGGGAAGATCATTTACAACTATCATTTAGTTTTTTCTAGACCGGAACTCTGTGCCAGCAAGTCAAATTGTTTTCCCATTATTCTGAAGTCATGTTGCAATAGCACCTGTTGTGACATCGTTTTACGTTAAGAGACACGAGTGCCTGTTCTGTTAAACAGCCACGATGTAAAAATTTCATCTGTCCGTGTTCTTTTTTTCACACTATAAACAAAGATCCGTCCGCGCGGTTAGCCTAGTGGCTATTCGCTTCGCAAACATATGTCTGGGGAAGGAGTGTCCTAGGTTCGATTCCCGTCGACGAACGTGAGGAGCTTAAGAATCTTCCTCAGCCATAGCCAAGTTAGCCGGTCTTGGGCGTGGACAGCAGGGTTTTTTTCCCCCAGTTTATCTGGGGTTATCATCCCGCAAGCAGGCAAACCTGCCCCTTGAACACACACACGGATACAGTCAGGAATACTTAAGACAATCCTCCAGCCATAGGTCTGAATTGTCAACTATGTCGTTCCCGAGCCCGGATAAAAATAAGGGGGAGGGAATTGAGGTGGTGCCGTACCACCCCGTAAAAGGGGCTCACGGCCGTTGAATCACCATACGAAATGAATGAACAAAGGTCCGATTTCAAGATAAACAGCTCCGCATCTTCAAACTTACCATTCCCATGATACTTTATCTGTCACAACCACATTCGTTCATGCGATAGGCAATACATGAATGATTCATGTAACGTGATTCGTGCTCATGAAATACTCCTGGTGGTGCATTCCCAATTTAATTCAGCTTTTGTATAATTCGAGATTACAATTTTAGTTTCCTGGATTTTCATTTAATCCATATTGTGCACTTATTTGTGATTTCTGGGTAATTTTTTTAAAGCTTAGTTTTCAGTATAACGGACATTATGTAAATTGATAATTTGTATCATACGATAACAATATTTTCATTTTCTTTTCAATGCTTCTTCCATTATATATTCATATAATGTTTAAAAGAAGCGTAACTGAAGATATAAAATCCTCATCGCACAGCTATTTGTACTTAAAACAAATCTTTTCATGCCGAAGACTATTCACTGAGGAAGTGCGATTGTAGAAATCTGTAATAAGTATAATTAAATGTTCTGAAATACCCATTCTCCAGAGCCTGCCATAACACAGTCGAATGTCTTTGCATAGCTTGTGAAACACAATACAAAGTGGAATTACATTCAACCTTAATTTGAAATAAGAACCTCAAATCTGAGGTTTGACTTTTAATGTTTAAAAATATTTTGTTAATATGAAAGATGATTGATACTTCTCTAAACGTTGTGACATCTAAGGTGTGACCTTTTATTGGTATTGGATAAACAGTTTTGTTTTTGTTATGATCAGGCCATTCTGCTGTTCTTCCACAGTATTACAAGTTAGGTTTAAAAATTCCATTCCATTTTCACTTAATGCTTAGGGATTTATAAAGAAATTCCTTCGGCACATGAGGCTTTTCCTATTTCCCCACCATTGCTTTATCGGTTTCTTAGTCATAATATGCGTTTTTTTTTTTTCCCATTTAAGGAATACTAGTGATGTCTTAGTCAATCTCTCCATGGATAAGAACTTGTGACCCGATGTATTAGTCTCCTCCAACTGTATCTTCTGTCATTCCAAATGCGTCCACCAGCTTCTAGCTCCTGCATGAAGAGTTTTTCAATGTTGTTTCTCTCTCCCCTTTAGATGAATCCAAAATATCTGAAGAATTCTTCCCTCCACTATGTTGCAGAAACTCGCTTCAAGAATCATATCTATGAACACAAAGATCAGATTGTTCAGACCTTTGGTCTGACCGCAATCTGATCTTTGTGTTCATAGATATTTTGCTATTCTTTCAGATCTTTGTGAGCTGAGTCATTGAGGATCTTCCAATTGCAGTTCGCCTTCTTACTTTCTCCATATGAGTTTGGCAGAGAGCAGCGAGTCCAGATAAAGTAATCAACTTTATCTATGCTAGTAAGCATGCCTGAAATACTTCAGGCATGCTTAATAGTATAGATAAAGTATAGATAAATCATATATTATGATTCCTATATAAGATCAGTTTTGTTATATTAATGCTAATCTCTAGTCCATATGCTATTAATCTATGCCATTATACTCGTATTCTTCTATGGACGTAATTTAGGTGCGATTTAGATGTGATTAAGATGCCAAAAATGGAAATTTTGGCATCTAAATCTATGTAAATATACAGGATTGTGGAAAGACTTTTATTGGGATTATATTGATCAAGTGCATATAATAAACAACTAAGTTATACCAACTAAGTCTGTTGGCATCTTCAGGGTACATAATAACTGATGTACGGCACTAAAAAGTAAAAAACTGTTACAAACTATAATCAACCGATTCCAATTATATTAAACAAAGAACAGAGCGCGTACAATACATTCATAGAGCGTGGATGATATCACTTGTTGTTATTTAGGAACGTTCTATAGTTGGCACTATAATTCAGTTCTGGCGAGTTGAAGGATCTGATAAGGGTCTTCCAGATCACGGGCAAGATTAGTCCTTGGTTCCTGTTAAGGTTTTGTATACAACGGGCAACTGTTGTGGCCTCCTTAAAAATTCGGGAGCGGAAGTCCTCCATGTAAGGAATTGTGCTTCTATCCCACTCTATGGTATGGTTCGTTCTTGAGAAATGAAAAGCTAACCCCGATTTTTCTTCTCTGTTATTATTGACGTCACCTATGTGTTCCTTTTGCCTAATTTCAAGGCTCCTTGATGTTTGGCCGATGTAATTCAAGCCGCACGAGCATGGTATGTTATAAACTCCAGCATATTTGGAGAAAATGGCTATCTTTTGGAGATCTTAAGAATTGTCTAATCGTTTCTGTGGGTTTAAAGGCCACTCTTATTTTATGTGGTCTAAGGGGGCTAGCAATCTTATTGGAAACTGTCCCTAAGTATGGAATGACGATGGTAGAAATATAACGTACATCATCTTGTTGTCTTTGTCGCGGTTCAGAGAAAAGTATCTTGTGGACGAGTATTCGAGGAAATCCATTCATGGTAAGGTTGGTGGATATCAGGGATGGTTCTTCCTGGAGGTCTTGTTGATCTGTTGTAAGGAGAGAGGAACGGTTCTTCAACATGTGCACAATACTAAGTTTCTGAGAAACGTGGTGTGAGGAAGTGAAATGTAAATAACGTCCTGTATTGGTAGATTTGAGGTAAACCGAGAGGTTGATACCACCATTCTGAAGCTTCTTAATTAAAGTGTCCAGAAATGATAATTGGTTATCTTTTTCAAGTTCTAGAGTGAATTTGATTGTGTGGTGTAGAGAGCTGATTTTGTTAAGAAAGTCGAACAGGTCCTTTTTTGTGTGGTTCCAAACGATAAAGATATCGTCCACGTATCTCCACCATACTGTGGGTTTAGGGTCTGTTTGAGTTAAGATTTTACTTTCAAAATCCTCCATAAAGAGATCAGCACAAGATGGAGAGAGGGGGCTACCCATTGCAAGGCCAGTCAATTTTGATATATGATTTTATTCCATAAGAAAAAGTTTGATGTTAAACAATGACGGAACAGAGAAGTAATGTCTTGTGGGAGCAAACTTCCTAAAATGTTGATGACTTCCTCCACAGGGATGTTAGTGAATAGAGATGTAACATCCAGGCTGGCGAGTAAATCCGTATTGGAGATAGAGATGTTGTTCAGTTTCTCAACGAAATGTTGAGAATTTCGTATATAAGTGTCCGAATTATGGATGTGAGATTTGAGGAAGCCTGCCAGGTGTTTAGATAACAGATAAGTTGGCGAATTGATTCCATCCACAATTGGGCGTAGTGGTATTTTTGTGTACCTTAGGAGCGCCATATAGTCTTGGTATTAGTGGATGCATGGATTTCAATCTTCGTTTTAAGTCTATAGACCAGTTCTCCATATGACGTATTAAATCGTTGGTATCATTGTGGTTCTTTAGTGTTGGGTCTGTGACTAGGACACGGTAGGTTGATGTATCCGACAATAAGCTGTTAATCTTATCTTCGTAATCACTGGTGTTTAAAATCACTGTTGAATTTCCCTTATCTGCCTTCAATATGATAATGTCTTTCTTTTTCTTCAAACTATACAATGTTCTTTTTTTCAGAGTAGTGATGTTTTTGTTAGGAGTTCTGGAAGATGAGAGGATGATACTACTTTTAAATCTAATATCATTAGCTATGGGTTCCGGTAACGACGAGACTGCCTTTTCTATATTACAAATGATATCCACTTTAGGGACATTATGAGGTGTTATCGCAAAATTGAACCTTTTTTTTAAGTATATTGATCTCTGGTTTTGTTAATACATGATCCGATAAATTAAAAATAACTTTGCTGTCTGGTAGAGAAGGTTTTGACTTAAAACGTTTTGTATAAAGATCGTTAAATTTTTTTATTTGGTTTCGTTTGCTTGTTGTAAAGGCTTTATCATAGCTAGTAGTGACCATTCTGTCCAAATGCGACCATATGTCTTGATCTAAAGTACTAGAAATATCGTCAAAAATCTGATAACAGTCTAAATCTATTTGGCTTAAAAGAAATCTGGTATGCTGTATCCGTTCACGTAGAAGTGCCAAAGATGTTTTAAAATAAATATGTTTCGCTCGTCTCGAATGGAATTGTTCTTTTAAAAATAGAAAATTTGGAATAATTTTGTTATCTCTACATCTTTTCAAAAAAGTGAGGTGATTTAATAGTTTG
This sequence comes from Typopeltis vanoorti, assembly GCF_054136105.1. NCBI lineage: Eukaryota > Metazoa > Arthropoda > Arachnida > Uropygi > Thelyphonidae > Typopeltis > Typopeltis vanoorti. The sequence continues at coordinate 104,612,693 of NC_143559.1, read as the reverse complement.
GCTTTTTTACATTTAAGGAATTCAAAACGGGTACCTTTCTTTTGGTTTCCCCATGGATTCTATTCATGTTAAAAAAACATTTAATTTTATTGACCAAAAAGCTCTGGAAATTATAAGTTGGTATAACTTAGTTGTTTATTATATGCACTTGATCAATATAATCCAAATAAAAGTCTTTCCAGAGCTTTTTGGTCAATAAAATTAAACGTTTTTTTAACATACAGGATTGTTTCCATCTATTCGTGATATTAATTTCTGATCATGGTTCCAGGTTTACCTGTGTGTGCGTGCGAATTATTTAACGTGTTGTGTATCTGTCATTTGTACTTTCTCACATTTTTCTGTTATTCGTACCATAATATCACGAATGTTTTCTTACATTCTGAATAATCCTGCATTTTCCTTGGTTTTTGGTGTCCTTTCGAACCTTTGTAGTTCAGTTAGTATAGCCCTTTGGTTGAAAAGACTCGGATATGAGAATGAGAAACCTTTAACAGATCTTTGCAATGAAATGGTGAGTTAGCCGGTCTCATACGGAGGTGGAGGGTTTTCGTCCAAAAACACTGGTTTTTTGTCCCTGAAAACAGGCAAACAAGTCCTATGATTTACAAGCATAGAAGGGATGTAGCAGAGGAATGGCGGTTAGCTGTATTTATTCAGACGGATGGGTTGAAAAATATTGAAGAAAAATAACATTTCAAACCACCTTTGTGGTGATTAAAAAAATTTTCGGGGAGGAATAATACGGCCACTTCCGTATGAAGCAGACAAGGCAAATAGATACGCGAGTTGTATTGCAAAATATTGTACAGAAAAGGCGGCAATGTACAAATGTGCAAATTTTGTCAGGAAATAATAAAGTCATCTTCAAGAAAATAACACATAGTAAATAATGTTAGTTTAATTCTCGTTTTTATTCTTTTGCTTAAATCATTATTTTCACAGAAATTTAAATTTCGTAAAAGTTTTTTTTTTCCAAATAGATGAGGGAAAAATTAATGGAATGATATACTTCATGTAATTAAAGATTTAATTGATAACATAAACTATTATCACCCATTAGTTTGGCATTTTGGAGGCCAAGGTGACAACCCCGCCACCAACTTTTTACCAACTTGAGGGAAATGATATTACCCAAAAGTCTCCAAGCAAATTTCATCGGACAGCCTTTTTGGATAAAGACCAAGGACAGGGCAATAGTTTTCGAAAACAGATAAATGGAAAAATCGGAGTTGATACTTGGAATGTCCGTAGTATAATACAAAGAGGAAGAACGAGATGCAGAACCAAAGAAGGCAAAAGTTGATTTATCAATAATCAGCAAAAATCAATAATCAAGTACTTGATAGCTAATAATAAACTAGCAAAAATTAATAAATGTGAGAGTTTACAGATGTTACGATATTGATTAAGATCATCATTTGGAAATCGGAAATATAACAATTCTACCAAACTGAGTAAGAAAAGAAAATCAAATGCAATGAAAAATGTATAAAAAATAAATCTATTACTACAAACATAAAAAATTATGTATACCGAGAAACAGAATGGAGAGAGAGAGAGAGAGAGAAGAATGGACAAATATGAAACTGATTATACATAAAGCAGCAGAAAAAAAAGGGGAAAAAAGGGAAAAAATGGAAAAGAAAACAAGAACTCTAAATATGAAATGAAAAAATCAAAAATATAATTGAAGATTAAGAAAAGCTGCATACATTAAATGAATTATCTCAAGAAAACTAGAAGATGAAATAAAATACATAAGAGAAAAACAGCAATAGAAAAAAGAGACAAGAAAACTTCACAGAAAAAGTTGGAATAATTATATTAGGAAATTATAAATAAATAATAGTTATTGGAGAAATAATAGTTAGATGATCAACAGTGGACAGATTATTATTATTATAAACTCTGGATAGGAAATAAACAGTCCGAATTATTATTTAAAAGATTTTTAGAAAATATAACTGACAAATCTCCCAAATAACATTACATCGGAAAAAATTAAATAAAACATTAAAATAAATGAAAAATTGAAAGTCAGCAGGAGAATGATAAACCAATGGAACTTATAAAATATGCAGAGAAAATAAATTCCTGTAACGATTTCTTATTTTAATAAACAATATATATAACACAGGAAGAATATATCCAATGACCGTAACCATGCAATTGTGATTCCCATCTTTAAAAACGAGTAAGAATTACTGACAACTACAGAGGAATAAGGTTATTAAACACAGGTTATAAAATATATGCCAAAATATTGAAGAACAAAATCAATTTTATACTAGAAAAAAAAACTACAAACGAAGAACAGATGGCTTTAGTAAAGGAGGATCCTAAATAGATCCTATTCAGCCTCAAACTACTAGTTGAGAAAAGAAGAGCATTCAACTTAGAAATGCATCTAGCATCCATTGATTATAAAAAAATCTTTTGACAAGATAAGCAGATATAAAGTCTTTGATATACTAAAAACTACTTGCCTATAAATTTATTTAAACCACTCTACAGAGTCTATGAGAAAACAACACTAAACATAAAGAGGCAAGACTACCAAAATAAATAAATAAAATAATAAAAACATTCAAAGTAATAGGAGGTCTTACACAAGCATGCCTTTTTCTCCAATATTATTTTGAATATATAGTATATGAATGAAATAATCAAAGAATGGAGGTTAACCAACAAAGAAATAATTCAAATAGAAAATAATTTTATCTTAGATACCTTTTTTTTTTTGCAGATAACGAAATGATATTCGGAACAACCGAAGACAATTTACGAAAAGCCGCATGTAAACTGAATTTAATAATAAAACAATATAATATGTCAGTCTCTAAAAAAACTAGTATTAATGTTAAATGCCCACCTGAGCTAAAATAATAATAGACAATAAACAAATTCACAGTTTTAATTCGGGCTATAAATTAAGCTACAATGAAGATTTAGACATTTCGAACAAAATTAAGAAATTCTCCAAAGTAAATGGAACATTAAAACATTAAGGCCAGTAATAGTTACCAAAAAAAAAAGCAGACAGAGAATATATATTTTATGAAAACCAACGTTATCATTATTATATGGCAGTGAAGCACGCACAATAAGATAAAAAGAAAAGAATAAAAAGCAGAAATGAGATGTATGAGAAGAATAGCTAGTTATACAAGATTGAATAAAAACAGAAATGAAAACCTACTGAAAGAACTTAATCAAATACCAACAATGGAAACAATAGAAAAATACAGAACCAAATGGGAAGAGCATCTAGAACAAATGGAATATGACGGAATACCAGGGATACCCATGAAGTACAAACCAAAGGGTCGAAATAACAGAGGCAGACCGATGAAATGCTGGGATAAGACCAAAACAGGCCACCTGGCCTGGGTTTGTGAAAGGAAGAGGGGGAAGAAGTTTGGCATTCTCCAGCCTATTTTACTGTACTCCATTTAGCTGGCCAGACAAACAGATACAAAGCTACGAATCTGCATGAAGTATAAATTATCTGTACTGTCCATTGCACAAAGAAAAGGAAACGTTAATGCTAAGCGCATGAGACCAAGTTCCGTTACGTCACCACTGGGATTCACAGTTTATTTTTATATGAGGTTCACAGCCTAGCCATATATTCAACGTCTAGATCCACACGAACCTCAGCTGTGGAGAATTTGGGCAGAGTGCCAAGTAACACCTTCAGCACCTCCTTGTCTACGATGAATTACTTATGGGCCAAAAGGGCTTGGGGAGTATTCGTTTATTTCTTCTCTCTGCAAGAGATGAAGTGATGCCGAAGAATGGAAAACTCCAAAGCAAAGGGTGTAATGGAGGAAAAGAGAAATGAAAGATGAAACAGATGATGGGAAGGTTTCAGTAAGTGCTAAGTATTCTAATTCAGTTTTTCCTTAAAATTTTTCACATCATATAAGTAAAAGAAATAGGCAGTCGACAAAAACAATGAAAAATATACTGCAATTCCAAACCCAGGGATCTTATGATAATATGTTTCCTGTTAACTACACCCATAAATAATCATAAACCTGAGAAATTAACATTATTCAAGTTTATGACTATTCTTTTAATGGAATTAGCTTAATGGTATAATTTACTGACTATCGTTTTGTTAAACATCAAGATATTTACTTCTCCCTTTCTTGACTACGTCTTAGAACCCTTACTCGTGTTTGCCGAGAGATTAAGTGATTGTTTTCCATCTAGCTATGGCGTACATTCGTTTTTAGACGACCACTAATAACAGACTATTATTTAACAAAATTCTTTATTCTGGTATAATTCCGAATAATTTGCTAACTTAAAAATAATCCCAGCTCTTAAGACTGAAAACAGAGAAGAATGTACAAAAAATTATCATCCAATAACCTTATGTCATAAATATAAGAACTCGATAGAATCGAATAACCAAAATATACAGTCCACCGGAGAAGCAAAAAATAAAAAGGTGGATTTAGAAAAAACAGATCCAACACCGAACAACATCATTTCCACTACCTTATAGAGCAAAGACAATTAGAAAAGATGCTAAAAGAAAATGCGTTACAATAATAAAAAAAACCCGCACAGAATTCAAAAGAAATGAATTCATAACACACACACACACACACACACACACAACCGTTATTAACTGTTTGTCGCAAAGAATGTATCGAGAGAGAGAGGTAGATGGATACATGAAAGGATCACGAGCAGAGAAAGAATTAAGATATTTACAGACAATACAAACTTCGTAAGCAGTAAGATGAGATCTTGCACAAGACAGGGGAAGATAGCAAATCAGATTCAACCTGTCGTAGAATAGCAGAGACGAGAATCATAGATTAATGACTAATGGTTTGAAATGTTTTCTTTATTGACTACTGCGAAGTGAGTTTTTATGTATGAGAAAGGTAATTTGTGCTTTGACATTATCTTCATGAGATAATTTAGAGAATGATTTCGGTGTAAATGGCAGTATTTTGGAGCCACTCGTTTAAATTAGGTAATGATAGTGGTTGCTAATGGATAGACCTACTGACGTAGTTTTTGCTGTATAACGTAACTTTGGGTTTTGTTCGAATTATGGTCAAAGCATCTAAATGATGTTTTTGCAATCCATAGTAAATTAGTATCATAATGTGACTTTTTTTTTTTTTTTTTTAATTTTACATAATCCGGAAACCCTACTCTGGAGAGACCAAACATAGAACTTTTTCAAGCCAATTTATATCTCCAGTAAGCAGAGCTATGGTCTCATATCAGGAGATTAAATCGCCCACCTTCTTTTGCTGTACTTCTACAAATGCTTCCATTAGCACCGTGCATCAGTGCTTTTATCTTCAATTCCATCGCACTCTCCTCAAAGCGTATGAGAACTCAAGCGATCATCAAACGTTTGAAGTACACATTTGGTCTCGAGTATACGACTTCCAGATTATGTAACCTTTACAAGCTTACGCATTCTGCTTCCGACTTGCTGTACAAACTACGCATGCTCTTCATTAATTCATACTTTATCTCTTCTATAAGTCATCCGACATCACATTTCCCGTAATCTGCAGTCGCTTCCAAGAATTGTCAGCTTTTCATCAAACTCGTATCAGCCAAAAACAGTAATGTGGGTTTGAACATTTTGTGGAATTACTATATTATGCATGTTGCGGAGTGTTTTTCTCGCAATTCAGACAACCCTGTCAGAGAATAAAGACAGCTGATAGCCCAGAAAGGAATATGTAAATAGAATCAACTGCCCTTTTTATAGAATTCATTAAGCTTCTATGAATGCTCAGTTACTTGGTTGTGACAGGCCACTAAAACCTAACATGTGACAAGAAGATGAGATCGCCACATCAAACTGCAAAACTGTTACCATGACATGAACGCTATTTGTTTTAGGAGCCAAGGAGATGTCTATATTCTTGCAATGTTGTCTTTTCTACTGCATTAGTCAAAGATCACCATTTTCTGTTAATATTGAATGAACATGAAACAGTGAAATAAAATTTTCACATCATCTCTAAAATAATTTCCAAACATAAATAACATTTTAAAATGCGTATATGGCTAGATCAGATGAAGAGCGATTAAAAGAAGTTGTTAGAAGTAAAGCTGATAAGAGAATGTCATTCAAGTTAATTTTTTGTATTAACCTTTTGACATAAAAAATTCATGCAGTTACTAATCTGGATCAAACAAAGAAAAGCGAGGCTACATAGACTGTTGTTTAAGATTTATTGTTTTTCTAAATAACAGAAACTAGTGACTTGCAACGTGAGGGATGACGAGGTCAAGTTAGTATTCGACTCCCTTTCGAAACTTTGGATAACAGTGGATTAATTGCTTAATTCAAAGTACGAATCTATTTCATTTGTATATTTACCAATTTTTCAATCTTGTTCGTTTCCTTCGTATGTCCACATACACGTATTTTGATTAATATATCTTGCACCACAACACTGGAATAAGTAAGCCGTTTATACAGATGCTATTACATAAAATACGCTGTCTGGGAGAAAGGACTCATTCAGAAAAACCCACCTTGGTTCACTGGCTCAAGGTCTTATGACCCCGTCCTTGTAAGTGTGTGGGTGCTCGGATGTCGGTTGATGGAAGCAAGTGGGCGTGAAAGTCATTTCTCCCTCCCCACGTTATCCTTTCTCTGGACTGTTTCCAGTGACAAGGTAGTGAGAATAATTTTATATTCTGCTTGCCTGGTGATAACAAGTAGGTGGCACTATATTTGATGGAAACAAAAACAAGTCAGTCACTCCCTGTGTGAGAGAAATTGTGTCGAGGGGAATATGCTAAGTTCGTTTGCTTAACCCTTAATATATCATTACTACTTTCCAACACATTCATAGGTGGTGCTCAAGGACTTAGTTTTACTGTCTGTTCCTTTACAAGGCAGTGAAGCCTTATTGGTTATTCTTTTGCTCACACCTCGACTCGGTCTTTATGTCAAGTTCTTACCGTTCTTGATACTATCCGGTTGTCTTCACCACCCCATCTTCAACAGATCGTGTCAAGGAAATTTCTAACAAGTGTCTTGCTGTTTCTTCACCTTTGTGCTCGTTTTAATGTCTGCATATTCTTCTTATTTATTTACTTTACTTGTTTCTACATATTTAGTATTCTTTATCAATATTTTACCTTCATCTTAAAGCATATATGTTTCATTACATTAACTTAGCACGTTTTTATACGTATTCAGTTGTAAATTTGTTCAAATATTTTTAATACAAAAGGACATTTACTGATCTAGTTGATAGAGTCCTTTCCCCGACCTACTAGCAATGCAAACTTTTTTGTGTTCAGTTCTGAATGAGGATTCAGAGCAAGGTTTCCCCGTCAAGATGTCCTTGATTTCGTCCTTTACAAATATGAAATTCATCTGTTTTCCAAATAAAATTCAGGCGTTACTTGATGGCTATTCATATCTTAATTGAAAGTAATAAATATAAAGGGAAAACGGTTGAACAGTCCTAGGGAAGACTAAGTTACTTATCCGAAACTTTATAGACAAATGAATTTTAGAAAATAATTTTTGTAGAATCTGTAATCTTAAAATGAACCATATGCAAACGGATACTAATATGGTTTCAAATTTTCAGATAGAAAAAATCTTCGTGTTAGTCCCGTGGAAGTTGGATAATCGAAAGGTGTAACGTAGGTAACTGACACACACAGTAATGAATCATCCTAAAAAATATTCCGTTATGTTTCTTAGTCGGCACTCATAGGCAGAGGATTTAGAAAGAGGATTAAAGATAAACCATACGCTTCAGGGCTAACCAGTTCTATTGTATATACACTATCTCTTCATAATGCTACTGTGGAGACCGACATGACGTAATGTTCCCATGACAACAGTAAATTCTGCTTTTAATAACCATGCATGATACCACAGAAGATTGTGTGTTCCCTAACTTATGCGACAAATATTATTTTAGACTTGGAGGGGGCGGAGGAAACCTGGATCCTTATTGCAAATTTTTATTTTATAATACAAACTCCGTGGAAATAATTATGAAATAAAAATATACAGAACACTTAATCAGGCTCGCTTTTAAAGTTTTATAATTTGATAATTTATCTTATTATTACTTTAACAATAATATTTACAAAGGGAATAAAAGTTTTCCTTTGATTATTTGATTATGTACAAAAACAAAAGCGTTTTCTTAATTTTTTTTTTAAAGTAGTTTCAAAGATATATGAAAAGTTGAACTTATATTTAATACGTGGATAACAAACAAAATACAAAATAAAATAAATATAAATAAATAAACAAACAAAATGGATGGGTAGAAGCTTGAGGAAAGGGAGAAAAAATGACAAAATTTTTGTTAATGTCGGAAAACTGTTTTACAATCATCAGAAGTAGAAGGAAAAAATCATTTTAGGTTCTTGAGGTATTGTCTGATGTTCAGTGATATTGACTGATTGCCATACATATTCCAATCAATTTTAAAAACCGTGACGGTATTATGAGACTACTTACTCTTTAAATTCTATTCATCTTCTTAGATGGTTATGGGTGGGTTGTTAGCGTGAAGTCAATTAAGGTCATCTTTTGTTTATCAATTAACGTTGTTCATATTTGGTTTGTATTAGCAAAAAAACACCTTTACCACTTCGGTTCAACGCGTAATTATGATTGCAAAAAATTGTGATATCGCATCGCATGCCCCCCCCCCCCCCACGTACAAATGAGATTGACCGTACAACCGAAAACAAAATAATTCTAAAAGAGTACATTTATGCTATATTTTGTCTGAAGCCGAATGTGTGATTGTGAAAATTATTATACTTCTCAATACCATGTTAATTTTATTTACGCGTGAGGAGCATACAGTTTCTGTATTTCCAACCCTGTTTCATACCGCTCCATTAACGTATGAAATAGGTATAAAGATTTGCAGGTCTTTCTGGAATGAAATCACACGTTCCGAAATTTCAATGGCTTTGTTCGTTCTAGTCATCTAAATTGCATTAATGATGTCATTAACTCACTTAAAGTAACTTTTTAAAACAATTTTACAAAGACTTGTTTAAAATTTTGACATTAAACAGAACTGACTCTTGCTCTAGCACGTGAGTAGCAAAAATGATTCACAACCGTGTTTACAGGCAGCAGAGTCACGAGTGAGTCAAGGGCAAGCACGCGAACGTGCAACCATGTAGCATGCTGTGATGTAGAAATCTACTTTACTTTATTGTTACTGTCCGACCTAAGAGAGAAAATGCTATTAGCGGCATTGTATGATTTGAATTTTTATTTGCATTTAAAGTGCGACCCATTGTTCTCAAGTTCAAGTTATTGGTCCTTTCTGCTATGATAATGAGATAGTAAATAAAAATTTGCGAAGTCCATAGTTGCATCTAGGCACATGGTATGAATGCAGAGATGGACTTCATTTGTAGACTCTCCGAGGTGTAGGGGGAAGAAAATAAGTGCGACCTGTGCGAAACTCAGTTAATCAGAGTCGAACGAAGGCCTTCAAAAGAACTGGTTTTAGCAAACGAGAAGGTCTTCAAGTTATTTTAAATAGCGGGACTTTCATGTTTCACTTAAGAAGTTTATCACGATATCCGAAGTACCAAAAAATGTGAGTGATTTTGTTAATCTTGATTTCGCAATGGTTTTCATCAAACCGTTACGGAACTTCGAGATGTGAAAAAAAATAAACAAAATTTTCCAGAGAAAAGATGAGCCAATTCGAGATTTTCTTAACATGTATTTGAGTTCCGGTTTCTAGGAATAAATCTTCCAGACCAGATATTAGCAATCAGGTGGGGGCTGGGGGAAAGATAGAAAACTCTCGTGACTAAAAAATTATACAGGAACATTTTTTTTTTTTTTTTAAAGAAAACGTAAGGAGTGTTCAGCCATATCATATGCAAGAGGAAAAATGTAGTGTTAAAACCACTTACTTCAAGTTATTTATCCCCCCCCCAGAAATTGCACAGTGTCACATGTCATTTTTTCTATTTCATACGTCTTTCTTAGTTGTTTGTTATAGGCGATAGTTGTATCGACTCATTTACACAGAATAAGTGAAGGAAGAGAACGAAAAGGTAATAAGTAGCATTTGCACTTTTTACCCGTCTCCTCTTCTCCACCAAAGAGTTTTTCTTACAGTTCAAAAATGCCACATGCAACGCTTATATGTATTGTGGTTGCAACATGATCTGTTGGTAAATTCAACTGCATTGCTGCTCGTGCGTTCGGCATCTAATCCTTAAGAAAAGCTACAAATTATGCAGAGTTTTGACAGAAGTGAGAAGAAAATATGAAGAGCTGCAAGCTTCATGTTGTAGAAGAAAAACTGAAATTAAGAAAATGCAATGAATAATTTATTGTTTAATGAGTACTGCACTGTCTCGTCAGGAGAAGTATAATAAAAACTTTAAAAAAATACAGAACATCTAACACCCCATTCCCCACGAAAGTGGATCTTTCCCCAGAGATTTTTTTGACAGAACCAAAATATTTAATGGAACAGTATTCTAAGATTTAGTAGGTTTGCAATTTGTACAATATTAGCAGGTATACGTGAAATCGTATCTTGGGCAGAAAATGACACTAAGTTGAAGTAATATATGAGATATGTTTATGCTAGGAAAGGCTAGAAGTGTGTGTGTGTCAGCTGAATAACAGAAACCTCATGTTAACAGATTTGGGTGTTATGTTACCAAGAGGAGAGGTTACTTTTGTCCAGAAAGAAGAAAGGCCCGTTTTGGTGGCAAGGAAGATGACGAAGCTGTTCCTCACTCTACTGAAAAATGAATGCTTTAAACACTGATCGATGTTTTACTGCGGAAAATTTAAGTTTGAAATGTTTGAGCACTGTAAAGTTTAGGAACTGGATGAACGGAATATATCATCGCAAAACTACAGATAATATTTGAAGGTAATAAAAAAATTATTCATGCACAGGAGGGAGAAGATAGATGTATTAAGCTCTGGGGAATTCCAGCATTGGTAGGGAAATCAGAAGAAAAGAAGCCGTTTATCAGCGTGAACGACCACCAGGAGAGGAAACTGCCACTCGTTACAAAGAGTGGAAGATACCAATAACATGGTAGTTTGGTTAGTAAATCTCTGTTAGAATTGTTACAATGTTTTAAAAATGTCACGAACGATACGTTTTTCCAAATCGTGGCTCGTGTCCAAAGGTAAGTGTTGTGAACTAAGATATCCGCTATAGATTGAGAATGGTGGAATCTATACTGATTATCACAGATTAATTAATGGGGCTGCAAATGATGAAGTCGGCTGTTGATAACCTTCATCTTAAAATGAACTCAGCACCCGAAATAGAAGTCTGATGGAGAAACTCTTGGGAGATGGTCTAAATATAGGCTCGTGTCTTTGCTTTTGGTAGATGCCAGATGAGTATGAAAAGTTGGAGATAATAATTGCTGTTGGATCAGGGACGCAATTGGGAGGTACCGTGAAGGTTACAAGATGTATTGGTATGTAAACTATTCAAGATTCTTCCGATGTTTTGACGAAAGACTAGAGAAGAGATTTTTGAATCTCAAAGATCCTTCTCATTTTAGAAAAAGGATTAGATCCCAGGGGATTTTTAACTAAAAGATAATGTTTTCTCTTCGGGATATTTGACGTTTCTTCGATTTAGAAAATAACCAGGATGTCTCAACTTCAAATCTGATCTTTTCGATGGCTGTTGAAGTGAATAAAGGAAGTCTTTTTTTCTCATATTACCATTGATATGAGACAAGACAGCTCTTTTTTTCCTTGGAACACAAACTAATACTCACTTGACACAAACATATCACACTACTGCCTTCTCACATCCAGGAAATCAGGTTTTTCTCTTTCTTTCTTTCTAGGCGTTACTTTCCTTCAAAGTAATTATTAATCCTATATAAATTGCAAACCCAGCCAACGAGAGAGTCTACAAACGAGAGACTATTTAGGCTATCATGGAGTAAACAGCCTCTCGTTTGAATCATGAAAAAAAAAAAAAAAAAACATGTACTCGCTACCTAAGTGACAGTGCTCTCTCTTTCAGAAACTTTTGTGGGGACGGCTGTAAATGGAGTTATCCCCTGAACTTCTAGTTGAGAACGAGTCTGATGTATAAAGGGCGGAATGCAGAATCTTTTTCAACACTACTTTCCTACAGAAACAAACCCAGAAGGAAGTCATTAAGGTTCCTTCTGAATTTCTGTCGTTCATTGATGTCAACTACATCTGATGTTCCAATTATGATTCAGTCGCATGACTAATATGGAAGCCTGTAATAATACCCTGTAGGCGAGAGACTTTAGATACTTAAGTTCAACAGTGGAAGAAGATGGAGGAGCTGAGAAGGAAGTGGGATGCAGGATACAAGCGGGTTGGAGGAACTGGAGGGAGATGGCTGGAGTGTTATGCGATAAGAGGGTGCCGATCAATCTGAAAGGCAAAATCTATAGGACAGTAGTGAGGCCAGCTATGACATATGCTATAGAAACTGTAGCCCTGAGGAAAAATAACAGCAGCAGGATGGAAGTAGCAGAGATGAGAATGCTTAGGTGGATGTGCGGTGTGACCAGAAAGGATCGTCTGAGAAATGACTATGTCAGGGGAACAGTGAAAGTTACGAACTTAGGAGCGAAAATACAGGAAGCAAGGTTGAGATGGTTTGGTCATGTGATGAGGAGGGAGGACGAATATGTGGGAAGAAGGGCCATGCAGATGGATGTGCAAGGAAGGAGGAAGCGTGGGCGGCCAAAGAAGAGATGGAGAGAGCTGGTACAAGAGGACTTGAGGATGAAGAACTTGGATGTGGGACAGCCCAAGACAGGAAGGTGTGGAGAAGACTCATTATCAACAGTAACCCCACTTAAGTGGGAGAAGCTGCAGAAGAAGAAGAGAAGAAGAAGACAGGGTGTTATCACAGGCTGGTTAACTCTAAACCACATTCCTATTTCCAGTACTGTCATCTAATGCGGTATGAATTTTCAATGTCTTGTACCTTAGTATACAGAATCATTTCTCATTAGCGTGCAATATTCGAAATTTTGAGGATTTTCGACTTGTCTTAACGGTTTTGTACTAACTCAAAATTCTTCAGAGTATAGTAACCACACTCCACGGAAGTGGAAAAAATGCCATAAAAAGTAATTGCATAGACGTTAGGGTGCAAACAAATTTGTTGACGTGTCTTTTTTTGACTTATAAATTTTAGAGAGATGATGTTAGCGGATACTGGCTGTAATTTCTGAAACCAATAGCGCGTTTATTATACTAATTAGAGAGTGAAAAGCTGAAATATCGCCTTCGATCTTTAGATAAAATCAAACTAAACAATTAAGAATTATCAGATACTTTAAATCTTCGTGCACAAATTCATCTAAAAATCGACAAACAATTATAGCTAGAAAGATAAGGGAGAGTAAAAAAAAAAAAAACAGGACTCGGAAGAGTATTTGTGTGGAAGAAAAAAGAAATCCTTCCTTTTATTGAATTCACTTACGAGAATGTTACTTTATCGAAAATTTCAAATTGAATTTGAATGTATTTAACACGAATTCATTTATTGGTCTCAATTGTATATAACAATTTCAAATGGTTCAAGCATAGCAATGCAGTGGAATAATAGCGGCTTTAATATGCTGATCAGGAGTGATGACTAGAACAGGTTTTCGTGAATTTTCTTTACAGGTAAGACAATATGCGTGGGATGGAACATGCATGTGGGAAGGCACGTGACTGACAATAACTGTCAAGAATGGGGAAGTGGAAACTTCTTGTACAGTAACTGAACATAGTGTGAATTTCAAAATTAATGTATAGCGCTTTTATAAAGTGACTTATCCTTTCTATATCGTCCTTTCAGTTCATATTATGTCGCACAACACACACACTGGAGAATTTCGCAATTTCCTTCATTTTTAAGCATGAGGCACACCACAAATCTCCCTCCGCCAGATTACACTAAAACAGAATGTAACATACAACGCTATATCGAATACACATATCAAAACTTCAATCTGCGGAAGAATACAAATATCGTTTAGATGTGTCAATAGTCGATTATTTACTTGGTTAAGTTTGCTAACCATATCGAAAAATTCCGTGTCACCGTTAGGTTAATCGGATATTTAATAAGAGTAATTAACACGATATATTTGCGGTTTGGTAGGATAACCTTCAAAGTCACTCGTGGTTTATATATGATGACAATTTCTTAATGTTTCGTAATATTCGCTAAGGGGAAAGGAGTCGTGGCATTAACACAAGAGACCGCATAACCTCTAAGAACATGATCTGAAGTGTAATCGTGGCACTTCGCTGTTATCAAGAATGCTGCTAATAGCTTTCCTGTTTGACAGATGTCCTTGTGCTCGTTTTAGTCTGCGACAAGTATTTTCATGGCACTAAAGTCGGTTAGCACTTGCAGTAATAGAGAAAAGTCATCCACAGCTGTCACAGGAACTAATAACAGTTCCTTAATTACTCTTCAGGACAATTTTGAATTATTTATAGCCAGTACTAAAAAGATCCTTTTTGACGTATCTTGCTTCCCACAAAGAGTAGAGTGACATCGGTGAGTATACAACCGATTATACTTAAGGAACACGCTACCTGCTTCCCCTAACGAGCCATACTTCCGTTCATCTTGAACGTTGCTTGTGTAAGATAAAAATACGGAAGAATAGTGTCGTCTGGTGTGTGATGTCAAACTACGTCACAGGTACCTGCAAGTCTGCTGGAGGTTCTGTGAATTCTCCAAAATCTATCAGCGATCAATGTAGGTCACCGGGTGAATCTCCTGAGCCACGTGCGTTAGAAAATTCACAAATGAGGCAAGGTGTGTGCGGTGGGGATGGGAGATGTATAATAAAAAACAGCCACTTAACGCGAGAAGATTCGGATCCGACCTTGGTTTCAAACTGATGAGTAACAAATGTATCCCATATGAACCATAGCTCCACTAAATTAGAACTCTTCTTCCAGCTTTTTTTTTTTTTTTTTTTTTTTTTTTCACTCTCTCTCGGCAAACATTTTGAAGTGTGCACATGTATGGAACAGCTGAGCGCGCCACTCACCTAACCTTTTTGATGTTTACGACCAGATGAAGGACACGCCACACATAGAAGGAAATATTTTAACCACTCCCTATGGAAAGAAGTGTTTGGATTTTATGCCGTGGGAAGCTCCACTGATATTGGACACATGTTTGAAGTTCACATCGGTGGTAAACCAGTTTCATGTCCTTCATATACAAATCAGTTGGATACTCAAATAAGGGCTTATGATTAAAAAAAGGAGGAAAATTCTTAAAGGGACAAGATCCAGAAACATTATTACGGATAGTCTTTTTTATTTTTTTGTGCGTATTCAAAGTGTGGGAACATGACCATACAAAATAATCAAGTAGATGCATTATCTCACCAAACAACTTTCCTTAAGAGAATATAAAATGTCCTTGCATTAACTACGAGGGTTCGGTTTCATTCATTATTATTTTAATGTATATGAATTAGAATAAAAATAAACTACCGGAAACATGAAAAAGACTGACATTCAACGAGCTAATAGGTACAGTCACTATTCGTTGTCCCAGTGTGCTAATTATAATTTGTAGCCTTGATCTCGTCATCGCAGACATAGCGAGAGTTACACACGCTAACCCTAATTTTCGCACTTCCTCAATAGTTTTTCGTCGACTGTAAATTAACCTTGTAGATAAAGGGATACAGGACTTGTCTTTTAATAACTCGTCTCATGATGATGATATGGCACCACATTTTCTTTTTAGGCTTCTTAATAGCTTTCATTATCCGATTGCTTACTCTTAGCACATATAATAACTAGGTCAGGAGTTGTAATTAATATTCTAGTGTAAACAGTGTGCTGTCATCTAACTTCTTTGCTGATATTCCCATTTCGTGTTCCTTTTTCTCTCTCTGTGTGTGTATATTACGCACAACTGTGTGTGCGTGTTTGGGGCTGTTTCCATTCACCAAAACAACACTTGTCATAAGTCGCGTGCCACTCGTCGTGACGTAACGCCATTCGAGTGGGTAGTGTAAAACCATTAAAATTATTACTATTAACAGTGAGCGTGATGTTGTTATCAGTAAAATTACACCCTACCCATTTAATAAGAAGTCTATTATGTAAAATGTTGCACCACACACTTCTTTGCTAATATCAGAAGTGTGGTGAGCAATGTTTTTGTCTGCTTAGAAGTGTAGGAAAAAGAAATTAAACTTTCTGAAAATTTCCTTAAGGATTATTAACTAACACGCCTAAATAATAAAGGGTAAAAACTTTTTTAACTCGATAATTTGCATAACGTTCTAGAATACAGTTTTAATAAAGGACTGCTAGCACTGAGCACAAATCTACAGTAGATTCATCTTAGATTGTATGCATAATAACATACATTTAAAAAAAATGCGAAATCAAGCGTTTATAAAGTGTCATACAATAACATTATCCCTCACTGAATACTTTATAATTTACATTTTCAAAATATAAAAATATCACTGGGTATTTATGTTTTTAAAGACAATTGCTAAGAAACTCTCGAGATTTTTAAAAATTACACTATCTGTAGACTTATCTGTTTCTTATGCGCAAAGATTTTCTCGACTGAATAAATTTGTCAGTAATAAGACACGCCTATGGATTTTTTATCCAATTTATTCATAGTTTCCATTTCTATGATGACGTCTTTTTTACCACTCATTCTTTAAATTGTATTGAGAGAACTATCATCTTAGTGGAACCGTGAAAAAAACCTACTGGTTCTGTAACCCATCGCACAACTATCACCACCAGGAGCCTTAGTTTCTTAGTGTAAACATTCGTTTGTCTGCAAGTCTTTTCCCCCTATTAATAGTATCACACGTGCATATCTGATTAGTTAAGATTGCTTGATCTCAAAAATTGAAAGTCACCGAAATTGCCTTGGATCTTAGATGAGACAAACCTTATAAATGATTATAATTCGGCGTTTGAGAAGATACGCCGCTTATAATAATTTATAAGTCAACGTTTAATACAGAAATTTGCAAGAATGAAGACTGGAAAGATATATTTAAAAATGTATAAATAATCGTTTTCCCTCCCATTTTTCGTATATGTACAATATATATTTCTTTGAATTTTTGGAAATCGTGTTTTTTAAAAAAGGCCATTTTCATTAATTAGCATGTTATTTTGTTTGTTCTTTATGTTAATTAAATTTTATTCAGCCGTCAAGGTAAAAAATGATTGTGTAAAATAGGAAATTCAAGGTTAAAAAGTAAAAAAGCTTTATTACAAAGGCACATGAAGGTTTTGCAACTGCGTTATACTATAATAACAATTTAAGGCATTATCGAGAATAGAGAAATTTGAGAAAGACAACCATGAATAGAGATGTTACTGTATATTGAGACGTCTTGCGATATACGCCCCGCAATCTGACCCGTATAAACATCAGCGCGTTTTGTATAACTTTAATAGATGGTGTTCTTATTCACAAATTCATGTTAGCAATTTATGTTATAAGAACAGTTCAATAAGTTTTTTTTTCTTCTTTATGAGAAAAAAAGTGCTATGTTTAAGCACTTTAAACCATTTAATATTTTCTAAATCTGTTCTTCGCCCAAATTTAATGGAGGGGGTCTTATAATATCTTTATCCCCCGGAGATTTTAATAAAAGAAAATGACTAAGTATATATATACAACAGGCGGCGAAAGAAGTAAATTGAATTACGAGCATAATGATTTCTGTGTGCAAAGGACATCTCCTACCTGCTAAGCTCAATGGTGCCTATCACAACCAAGTACAATGGGTTCATAGAAACATAATTAATGCTGCCTTAAGATGATCAGTCCTATCTGTTATTGCTTGCGAATTGCATGTACACTCTTCAGTTTCCAGGCGCGGGGGAGGCTTTCCATTTACGTATGAGACCGGATACTTCGCCTTTAGTTGAAAAGTCATTAAGATTTTTCGCGTTTTAGAATGGAATTTGAACCAAGTTCTTTCCATTCAAAGAGCATCATTCTATATCAAATAAGCTAATAAGGATCTCTCAAAGGCTATTTATATTCGAAAGAAGCTTCCATGGGACGACGGTGTTTTATTATAATATCTAAATTGACATATTTGAAAACTTTCAAAATTAAAAATCACAAGAAAATTTATTTAGCTAAAGACGCTTGGTTTAAACTCAAATATGGTAATGGATACATTACATGCTATTTCATTTTCGCAAGGGAACATTTTATGGAACTTAATCCTTCGCAATTATCCATCCATTAACAGGAATCAATCCAAACAAAAATACTGCCAAAGATTAGTAGGTCTGAGCAATATTGCCTGGACACCCCTCCGTTCAAAATGTAGTCTGAAAGAAGAGCAAACTTAAATGCAAAACTTCATCCTGCTTCGAGATAAATGGAGGAGAATAAGGAATATTTATTAGATTGCTTTTCTCTAATAGACAGACCATTTTGTGATGCAAAAATAATTATTCATATTATTGTTGATATCTGTATGGTACAGAAATAAATTTATCTTACTTTTCTGTGACAGTACACAAGAGGGAAAAAATTGGAACCTGCTATTATAGATAAAGCTGGCAAATATTAACGCAATACTCTTTAAAGTTACTTAGTTGCAATAAGCGTTTGCATAATGCCAGCTGGCAGTCTACTGCCTGACAAACAGATGAACCCGTCTGGAGAATGCAGACTCTGTGACCTTTGGATAACTGGAAGCAACCACCATTTGAAAGGTTCATCAGCAGGAAGCAAATCTTCCCTGACCGACATCTGGTTACCCCGGATGTTACAGAGAAGCTGTTGCGGTGTGTGTACTACATCACTGCCGAACCCGCACGTGCAAGGAAGCTGATGAAGAAATCGAGTTTGGCTGCCTCCTGCTCTTTTTTAAAAGTTTCACTTAAAAAAAAAAACTCCCGGAGGTGAAATAAAATTACTGAAGACAGAGAAAAGCCGCCTTTGCTTTTACCGCCATAGTTAAGTTTCATACGAAGAGCGTGCATTTCGGTTTAAGACGGAAGTGAATTGCGCTTGTAATGAGATGTGGGAGAAGAAAAAAAAATACTATTTTCTGAGGAACCCAAATTAACTGGTTGAGTAGGAAGAGAAAAGTGTACAGTAAGTTGCGGTGTTGTGTAATCCATTTCCTATTCAACACAATCATAAATGTCCAATATATATATATATATATATATATATATATATATATATATTCCAAAAAAAGCATATGCTATTTTCCATGCATGTGTATTTTAAACAGACTGGTATATTTTACACTGGATTCTTCGTAGTGCTTTGTTTGACCTTCACATTCCGAACTTTTAGTCGAGATTAAGGGAGAAGTCTTAACAATACAGTCCATATTGTATACACTATGTCTTAAGCAATTTGCCAGAAAATAATGGATTAATTCGCAGACTTAATGAAGTATTGCACATTGCCACCATTTAAATTGTTCGTAATATCACAGCAGTTTATCTTGGTCTCAAGGACATTTATTAACAATGTTTATTGTTTTAACCTCAAGCTTTAATAGTGCTTAGCAATGTCAGGGTATGAGCTTGAAGAAGCTATTACTAAAAGACGTTCATCCTTTTACTTATTTTATCCAGAAGCAATGCTCATATCCTTATTACATCTAATATTTACAAATGATTTCTTTGGGAACTGAAATTTTCACACGTCATACCGATTTCTATGAGTGGGATGGGAATAATAAATAGTTTAAAAAAATAAGCCGTTGTTAATTTTCGCAATGCTGGGCTTATCTAACGTTGTTGAATATATTCTACGAAAGGATCTAATGCGACTTAAAATACATGATTGCTCTTCCAATCATTTGATTGGAATTTTAATGAGTAATCAAGTCAACTAAACTACTCTTATCAAAATATAGTTGAGCTGGAATTGCTCAGAATTTTAGAAAGGAGGAAGCTGCTGCCTAATTGCCTTCCTACTACTCAGTTATACTGTTGTTGGGTTGTGGCGATTATGATCATGGAGATTTTATATTCCATGTCTACAGTTTTTGAAAATCTGAAATAATTGAAAAAATTGGGAGCTGCCCCTTCTTTGTAGGCAAAGGCAGCAGCTCCCAATTTTATCAACTTTTGGAAATTAAATAAAAACTATTCAAAAATATTTTTAGGCTATTACAATAATGTACACAAGAATACAAATCTGAGCACTATTAATGTTAAATCCTTTTTCCTCAGAGATAGATGAATTTTCAAAATTGCTTAAAAATACGCTAATCTAAGGTAAATAATTAAAATAAGTAACAAACTGTTGTTACAAAACTATTTATTACTATATGGAAATATTTCAGAAAATATCAAACACAGTTTTATGAAAATTACAATGAAATATTTACAAGAAATCATGAGCATTAGTCCAAAGTTGTAGGGTGAAAGAACTATAATCATTATAACTCTGCACTGACTTATTGGAGCTGCCTTTTCTTTTTTTTTTTCACACAGTGCAACCTATTAACACTATTTTCGACCAAAATTGAGCTGTCTTTTTTTTTTTTTTTTTTTTTAGCAATATCTTCAACTGTTTTTATTATTACCTATTTACAGTGGTGATGTCATTAATTAAATACATCATCGTACTAAAGTAAGTTTTAGAAATTTCTAATTCAAAATGGGGAAGAACAGGAATCGGCTGAAAATATGATGCCTTCCAATATTACATCCCGGGAACATGGGAAATGTCTATTTTAAATTGTAGATGTATGCCATACATAAGGACTATAAGTGAAATGTTAAAATATTAGTAATTTAGAATCAAAACTGGACATCTAGAGCCATAACTCTAAAGCCAGAAAATGCATTAGGTTTATCAGTTGCGTTTGCTTGCGTGACAGTTTATTTTGTGATAATAAATCCCCAAAGGATGTGATGTCCTTTTCAAAAGATCTGCACATTTTCAACCAAATTCTTGGTTGAAAATGTGCAGATCTTTTGAAACCGGTAGTCTGAATACAGCACAAAGTGTTAATAAACCTGAGATTAACATATCTGGGATCCCAAGAGAACCATCTGACAAAAATTTTGATTCAGTTTGTGGTAGATGAATAAATACTGCTTCACCACCGAAAACTGATGATCCAAATCCCGCTAAATATACAGACCTTTGTGATGTCCCCAAAAATCTAATAACATATATGTTTGTCCACTATTATAACGGAATTCAATACTGAACTAGTGAAAAAGACATCTGGAAATGAGTCCAGCCTATCCATTTAATTTTAGGAAGTCATTAAATATACTAGTGCATTGACATATACTTTGAATAGAACATTCATTCAAAAATCTTTAATGAAATGTTTTATTCAATTAATAAACATTTAAATCTATGGTAAAGAAACCATGTGCATTCCTTGGTTTTTTCTTGCAACGATAAAAGCAATACAACAGCATAGTATTTTCTGCACGAACGAATCTATTCGTTTAGAAAACCCACCGCTAGTAAAAATGCTTTTGAATGTCTTTTGAATGACCCGGATAAAATGCATATTCAGTACTTGATAATGTTAGCATAATTGATGACCGACATGCAGAACAGCCTACTGACCAGGATGGTCAGACGTTAAAGCGTGCTGATGAAGTCTTGATTGACGGTATCGTAATCTAAAATCATGATTTCACTCAACACCTAGAAAATGCTGATAGGAATTTAAACGTCAGTAAGGGCGTCGAAAATTTTTCGGTGCAGAGTTGAGTTATACGACTTGGCAGTAAAAGGGAAAAAAAGTAATAGATGAAATAAGAGACTTAAGTTATTGCTGCCAGGTCGCAATAACTGCGAAGATAAAAATCTTCGATGCGCTTACTGACGCTTAATTCTTATCTAACTCTTTTCAAAATCATTTTCAAGAATTTAGACAAAATAGGTAAGCACCTATTAGATTCATTATGTCCATCTTACTCCAATCATCTTCCAGCAGAACGTTTCGGTTGGATGGAGAAGTAAATTAAGAAACTCGATAAATTTTAGTATAGATACAATATCAAATCAAACATCGATGCGTTATTTTAAAGTAATGCATCGAATCATGCCACTAAAAATGTTTTTGCTTTACGACTTTTCATAGATAATTTCAAGCACTTCAGCAGAACAGCTCGCTGACTGTTCTGGTCAACAGGCTGTTTCCTCTAAGCCTACAGAAACACCAGCAACAAAAGATCAACATCCATTCATAGGATCTCACATCCTATGATGTTGCTTCGAACCTACCGAACCAACTACCTCGCCCTGTTTCATTAATTTTATCTCTTCTCTGTAGAATAGCCTTCCTCACGTTGCATGTCCGAAGCATCACAACCCTTGAACTGTTTAAAAAACATCCTCAATAAGTACCTTCTTGCTTAACCACATTTCCCTAATACAGAACTGATTTGGTAAAAATTTTGCAAACTCATGCGTGGAGTTATAAAAATCTCAAAAACTACTCTGGATTGATGAAACTTAATATTTAGAATCCCCACTCAAGTTAATTTACTTTCAAACAGATTGTTTTTGTAACACAGTGATCAGAAGTGTTACAAAATAATAAATAGGCGATGGCCGGATACAATTTATTGAAATTTGGTATTCAGGATATTTACTAAAAATTGTCGCTACTTTTTCTTTCAAATGAACATTGTTAGTAAAAAGTTTGGTAAACTTATATGAAATTATACAAAGCTATAAAACAAAAAATGCTTAATATATATCAATTTTGATATATTATTTTTCCAGTGGGCAGTGAAGATAATATTTTGAACTTCAGTGCTACTAAAATACAGTCTTATTTCCAATAAAAAGTTTTCTAACTTAGCTTTTACTCCCTTCGATAATACTTTCTTGCTGATATCTCTAGCTGAGACAGTTGTTTGGAATTATGGCCGCAACAACTAACTCTATGCGATCAGGTATTATGTCTGTAAATTTTATGTATTCTTCCGGCGGTTTGACGTTTTGCTGAATGAGACATGTAGACCAAGAGCATTGATTTGTAAGAAAAGTTATTGCAAACTGCAGTAACTTTCACAAAAGCACCTTAGATGGTGAAAGATTTTATTTTGTATCTTGAACTAAACTCAGTTTTATATAGCACGCTATTCTCATAATTTTGTTTTTTTTTACCAATGTTTTCTTATTAGGCTTTATTTCTAAATTTTATCATTTTGGAGACCTTAATAATTACCTAGAGTGTTCGAAATGGATAACAGGAAGTGACCACAGATCCCTACGACATAATTTTTTACAAACTATTTATAAAATATTTTTTATAAACTTTCTTCAGGAGGCTCAAAGTGGTCGAATTTCAAATCAAATGTTTGATATCGAATTTAAATCTAATCTCTGCTACCTGTGAAAATCTCTTAAGCGTTTTGGAACTAACAACTGAAAGTGATGCTTGCTGCCCGTCATGTAAATTCTATCAAGAATAGAATTTACATGAAAAAAATTTTCATGTAAATTCTATCAAAAGTTAATTTTTTTTTTAATTCTATCAAAAGGCATAGAACAATGGAAGAGATATTGATTTCTAGTTTTTCTAATAGAGAAAGATCCACACATTTTGGCCGAGGCACGCTTCGTCCAAAATGCAACAAAAATGCCACAAAACAGGTCATTTTAGAGCCTGATAGTTTAAAATTAAATTTAGTATTCATGGTTTACTCATTGAAACTTTAAAAGAGTACAAATTTTCATTCCACGGACTCCATACATCAATTCTAATGTAAATATAGCATGGCTTCCGGAAGGAGTGGGGAAAGACATAATAGGATTTATCAGTTCTCACTTTGTTGTTGCGTGCCGTTCCTTTTTTGGATTATTTTGCAATGTTTTCCATAAACTGTAGATATCACTTTCGTAGCAGAGAAAGTATGTCATTATAGCGTGGCCTGGGGTACAATTTTGGTTTAATGACAATATCAGAAATGAATGTGGAGTTACCTGTGGTAATGGTTGGCGCTAGAGTAATAATTAAATACATTTTTGCTCTTTTGTCATATCGCCTCAGACAGAAATAAACGAAGCGATAAAGAACCGCGTGTTTAAAAACTTTTCTTATGTATCTCTCTGGAATTTCATATACCATACAAAAATCATATTTTACTTTGAATGTGTTTCCCAAATCGAAAAAGCATGTAGAGGAATCTTAGATTCTTGACGAGTAGTAACGATATTGCTTTCGTCTAATTTTGACGAGGCCAAGGTGTTAATTGTTGAATGCATCTGTCATCGTGTAGATATCAGAAAAAAAAATTTAAAGCAGCTTTTTATTTGAAAGATCTTTAAAGAAAATCGATTTACGTCAATTGTATCTGTTATGGTGTGGCGTATGTTCTTCGGTTAGATCTACTGTAGTTTTAACAGGAAGCTATTTAACATACAGTTGTTGTGCTTAATTGTTTTTAAAAAAATCGTTTATTTTCATCCGTATGCCCAATAGTATGCAAATAACTTGTACATGAAGTTACTTCATGACTGCTTTTTATATACCAATAGCGGCTGACTTCACTACAAGTTTCCATAAATATACATACAATATAAAGCATACAGAGAGGATTATTACCGTCTGCTGCATTTGAGTATTACCGTCCCAACCACTTTCAGTCCTTATTTGCACCATTTTTTTAACGAAAATCGCATCCACCAATCCTGAATCTCTACTTAGACCAAAGATGGAGCTTTTTATTGGACACTGTCCAATAAGAAAATGGTGGTTTCAAGCAGAGAGACGAAATTCACTAAAGACATTCTCAAGAATTCATGCCTGCACTAGGATTCAAACCCACTGTCTATTGGTTAGAATGATCTAAGATCTTAGAAATTCCAAATAGGTGTGCAAGAGTCCACTTATTTGGAATTTTTTAGTTCATAGTTCCATTGAATAAAGCTCTAATAGTATTTGTTGTTGTTCTTCTTTTCACTATTAAGCACAAATGCTTGTAGTGCCTCCGTTTCAAAGACCATCCCGCCATCTTTTCTTGGTCTTCCTCTGTTTCTTGCTTTTTCCCTTTGGTATCCAGTTCTCTACTTTGTTTTGCCGATCTGCTATCTTGCATTCTTTCTATATTATTGTTCCATTCTTCTTTCCGTTTTTGGATCCAATCATTTATCAGTATATCTGGTTAACACAGGTGGCGTTTTCTGGTTGGTCTAGCAGCTCGCCAGAGAACGCTAAACTCAATTGCTCAAAGGAACCAAAAGTATTTTATCATATCTGATTAAAAATTCAAATAGCTAACAGCTCAAGCATCAGAAGCTATTGTGGAAGATAAATTTAAATTTAAGAAAATATTTTGCTCACCTAGGTAATATTCATAATTTGTAAAGTTGGCAAGGCTGTTGAAAATTTCAGCATAAAAAATGTCTGTTACATTGTTATGAATAATAATTTAAGAATATTTAACATTAATATATGTAAATATAAGTATCAAGACAAACTATAGTTCATACTTCGGCAGCAGTCTTCATAATTATCTAATTTCTGTCTGATGTTTTTATTTCTTTCGATCAACTCATTAACATTATGGAGTAATTTTCATAAATTAAAAAACCAATACAAATTAGGGACTAGTTCAGATAATTAAAAATTATGAGAAAAACTTGTAAAAATTTGTAGGCCACATTTTTCAGATATTTATAAAAAAAACTATCTGATAGTGAAAAACTTTTATTCATTTCTGAATCTTTTTTCCATTTGAGAATGGAAAAACAAGCTCTATTTCCAAATATACTTTAAATTTACATTGCAGTTTTTCATCCTAAAGATTAACTCATTATTTAAGAGGAAATAAAGTTAGGGAGTCAGTGGGCTGGTCAGTGGTATTTCGAAATTTCTCGTAACCCTCGATAGCCACATCAGGATGTTGCATATAAGTGGCCATTACTCAAGTTCTATTTAAATCATTTGCATAGCGATCTAAGAGATATTTCTTAAAGGCAAACAACGTCAATTTCAAGGTTTTTTTTTTTCCTTTCAATTTATTCCCCTAGCACGGCATGAAAAAAAAAGTTTAAGTCTTACGATGGACAGATGGGTTGAATATCGAAGACCCCCCCCCCCAAGCAAAAAAGAAAACAAGCAACACGAAATTATGTGATGGCAGGGTACATAACACATTCTAACTTGCACAAAACTCTCAATATCTCTTAAGAGCAATTCACGACTTGATAAGGTTTCGTTTGTTAAAAGACGGCAAAGGTTTGGTGACTACAAAAATGCACTGCACGCGAAAAAAAATAAATAGCCTGTTTCTTCTGATTCTGTTTCTGCAACGACTTACGAATCATGACTGCAGCACTTAAGCGAGCAGCAAGACAATTACTGTGCTCAACAAGATTAGGTCTAGATTAACCTTATCTTAAAGCTTCCCTCTTTAACATCTCAGTAAGTAACCATTAGGGGATGCCTCCAAGCACGATAACGGTCGCTCATGCTCCAAAGTGACCAATTTCACTTCCCCTTCCTATCCATTCCTTGGGATGAATTGCGGTTTCTAATCTGAGCACACGTGTGTGTACTTAATATCCCCTGGGGAGCACTGACCTCTATTTAACGGTCGAGACATTATATTTCGGCACCAATGGGTTGCTGCTGATTGTTTACAAAGAGCAGCCAGTTCGACTTCTGGATGGAGTCATTTTTAAAACGTGCAGCTGGTCGCTTTTTTCCGCACGTGTCGACGGGATCTAAAAGTAACACAACCTCCCACCACAAACGAACAATGAAAATGGTGCTCTCGCTCGCTTCCTTCCGGTACGCACGTGCAAGACGAACGGCCCTTTTAAAGGCCATACTAATTCTGCGTGTGTTTGACTGCTGAAAACTGCTTACATAACCTTACAATAAATAGCAAAAATAAATAGATTATTCTTTGTAGAGAGAAGTAGAAATTCAGCATTATAAAATGTTGGAAAAGGGTTCATTGGGTACTTTATTCTGTAATGTTTATCAAAAGGATTGTAGTTAACCTGCATTCGCTTGTCAACCAATGCCTTTAAAAGCGAATCTGCATTTTCAAATTCACAAATCTATTAGCAATAAACACCGTTGTCTGTCTCCATTGCACGTGTTAAAAAAATTAACCACTTTGCAAGGCTCTTTTTTTCTTTATTATTTGATAGTGTTGCTACAATATATTCATATTTTAGCGAGAATGACGATTTATTTTTTTGATAAGATTATAGAATCTACAATGCAAATTTTGTAATATTTTTCACAAGGCCTTTATTCTCGACCTGCCTACTAGTAGGAAATTTGGTCAAATATGTTTCTGGGTTGATCAGTTGTAATTACCGTCAAGGTTAAATATTTTCTTATTATTATTTCTTAATTACATGTATAACTTCTGCTGATTTTGTCAGTTTTGCATGAGAAGAACCCCTACCATCTCATTATGAGATTAATTTACCTTTAGCTGAAAAGCTTTCATAAGTTTGGGATTTTTTTAAACCCAAGAGATTTAAACGACTACCACATATTGTATAATAATACAAAAATCTTATCAATGATAATTACATATTTATGGTTTGTTTGCGATTCAATATAAAATTTAAAAAAAATAACGCAACTCGTTTTATGTGATCTGATCTTATCGACACAATGAATATTTGATTTTATAATAATTAGTCTGGTAGAGGTATTTTTTTTAAAAGGTTTTGTCTCAGACAATGCAATTCCCTGTTAGAGATCATTAGATACGGAAGTAGGCATCTACAGGTCTTTCTATCAGATTTTTTATGAAAAAAAATCTAGCAACTGCTTTTTTCCCCTGTCCTCTTTTTAATTTTTGGGGAAAAACAGAAATTTCAAAGATACAAATCTTAGATACTGCTAAATACATCCAAACTACAACATGTAAAAAATCAATCACGACACTAAATGACATGAAATCATGACATACGAATTTTTTTTTTTTTTTTTGATAAATAGGAGACGCATCAAAACGATTACTTTTAATGTATACAAATTAGTATTTTTTTCTTTTTTGTCATGTAATGATCTTATTAATCCCTTTGGTGGCTACGCATTTGTGCTATTCTGAACCTAATGATCCCAGTGGGAATATGCACTCGTTCCCGAAACAATATATGAAGAACAGAAGCTGATACTGCAATCTCCAATATCGGGAACAGGACAGAAAAAAAAAACGATCAAATTTTATAGTCATATTTTTAGTAATGCACGAACAGATATAGTTCAAAAACAAACTTTTTATTAGATTGGCAATAGGAAAATCATACATAGTGCTTTGATTGGCGTTTCAACAGTACTACCTAATTCGTCAACTGTCTAATAAGATTAGAGATACCGACAATCTCTGTAAATGATTAGTTTTTCTAAATGATATTTTAATAGCAAACAAGGTAGTTTATCTGCACGCGTCATAGAATATGGTAATATCGAAAATTTGCATTTTCTTCCATATTCACAAAATAAGAGCGAGCAGAGCAAGAAGCGGTATTTTTTACTGTAGGCATATGTTAACTATTACTGTCTGCTGATTGTAATTGTAAATTATGAGAAAAAGTTTAAACATACAGTCCTTTAATGCTTTAACGTACCCGCTCTCCGACCAAGAAGTTGCGAGTTCGAATCCCGCTGTGGACGTCGATGTTTGATTGGAAATGAATTTGATTGCCCCTATTAGAAGCCTCAAATGGTTAAGAAAAATTTCACATTTGGTCTCTAGAAACAGAAATTTCGGATTATGTGAAAAATATATAAAATAATAATAATAAACATTATCCCACTCACAGTACTAGTGTCCTATAGGTTTATAACCTTTCGTGGATGGATCACAAAATATATATTAAGTGAAAATTAGAAAATGTTGCTAACTATGAATCTTGCAGAAAATGATATGCTGTATTGCGAACATGTACAACATTAAGAACCTCATTAGTAGAATGGTTAATGCACCCGTTCTCCATTCAGCAGGCTGCGGGTTCAGATTCTACTGTAACAGGTTTGTCTTTAGGTAATACGATTTTCATCGCTGGGTGTCAGACTGCTTATTGGAGGTATGGAGTGGCTTGAAAACGTTCAGTGTCTGGTCTCTAAAGCAAAATTTCCAAACCAGCAGAGACTATCTCGTTCTTCTGAATGCACCAAGGAAGGGCGATGAAGAAGATAGTCTTTGGCAGGTTTAAAACTGGAATATATTAAAAAAAAAAACTAATACAAATTGCAATGTTTGGTTTGAGAGTCGGTTTCAGATTCTGTATTTGAAATATTCTGTATTTGAATATTTCAACACATTTTCATAGATAATTTAAAAGACAGTTTATCTAGGACAGCTGGTCCCAAACGTTTATGTCCATGACCTAAAATTTGAAATCATATTCCCCTTCCGACCCAAATGGAACCAGTAATTACTCAGCACCCCAGAAAATCGATACAAACTCATAACATATTAAAGAAAACATTTCGAAAAAACTGACGTAATCGCCGACTTCCTCCAATTTTATTTATTTGTTTACTATTATTATTTATTTATTTTTTGCGTGAAGTTCAATTACTGAACCAAGAAAGATCTTTTAGTAATTTACTTTAAAACGAATACAGATATATAAACATCACTGTTTTCTCGGCTGATTGATAATTTCTGCCAACAACTTTAGTGACCCAAGTTGAAGTTACGGTTCTAGATTAGGGAATTACTGATCTAACCTTCAAAGAATGGACGAAATGAGGTTATAAGTGATATTTATTCTTTAGTAGTAAACATACTGCCTGATTATTCTTTCTTTCAAAATGTTGAATATAAAAGTGGGGAGGATATCGTCGAAGAGAGAAACAATGTTTAAAAAAAGCGACATTTGAATAAAACGCAGATATTCATCAAGTATTATTAACAAGAAACGAAACACAGATCAATAGCAAATTTTATAAAGTATAGGCAAGATATGCACTACTATACTAATCGGGATCCTGAACACGCAAAAAGAAATTATACAAAACAGGCAGCCGAGATGAAGTTTCTGGAGGCATGAACATCTGCACAAGAGAAACTAAATTAAGAAATGTCGATATCAGTATGGAGTTCAATGCACTCTTGATAAAGAAAATCTGAGAATAATGCTAGTTGTAACGAATTACTGAAGATAATGGAGGCAATGAATTTTAAATCAGATAAAGTGCGAATATGGCCACGAGTGCTGTAGAAAGTTTGAAGCCGTAATAGGTAAATACTGTATATGCTAAATCTAGGGATTTATTTCTTCGCAGTCCCGAGAAGTTGCATATCTTCAATTTATCTCAGTTTATATTGACTTGAAATCTAATCGTAAGTTTCATTTGTAAACTTTTGTTTCCAGTGATTTTCACAATTAGTGAATCTTTCTTGCAATGACGCTGTGTTATACCCAAGAACCAACTTAACATATTTATAATAGCAAGTAGTTGCAACTATTCATCGAAACTCTTCACACGTGATTTAAAGCATGACGTTACTTCGTAGTTTAAAAAAAGTTAAAAATAAAATTTCGGTGAATTGTTTTTTTTCGACGAATTGTCGTTCGATGGATTGCCTTTTCGATGAACTTTCCGGATACCCTTACCACTCCTGATGGTTTGGGATAGCGGCCTTCTT
The DNA here is from genome assembly GCF_054136105.1 of Typopeltis vanoorti. NCBI lineage: Eukaryota > Metazoa > Arthropoda > Arachnida > Uropygi > Thelyphonidae > Typopeltis > Typopeltis vanoorti. Next base: position 104,582,071 of record NC_143559.1, on the reverse strand, counting down.
CGTGTGTAGATGAGAAAGTTCAGTTAAGAAGCACCTAGTGAATATCCCAATTGATTAGTAAAATCCAAATGGATGTAAAAATAATTCCTATTTTAGCTCCTTTATGTAAAGTATTTATTAATACTTACCCTTCTTCATATGAAGTAAAAATATCCAAATTATGATTTTTGTAAAAATCAAGCCCAGAATTTTTAATTTCAAAACCAAACTTTTGAGAATATTTGTATAATATTTTTAAATACTGATCTTAAATTCCCTACAAGTTTGTAAATGCATGCAAAATTATAAAAAGAATTCATATAAGTTCTTACCTGATGTAAGATGTTTTATTCTCTTTTGAAAAAAAAAAAAAATTCTTACCTTTAGTATCACAAAAGGTTGACTGCTCTTTAGAATGATTGCTACTACGCCTAATAGAAACCAGTGGTGAAATGATGTGGGGTGTAGGTGAGCTTGCCTCGCTGGATAAGTGATGTTCAAGTGGTTGTATTGTGAAATCCCCATCTGAAGTGTGGATTATACCAAACTGGAAAAAATAAAAGATAAACGCATATAAAAGCTAGAAGCAATTGTTATAAATAATCTTCTCATCGGTTTCAATTCTTGGTATGACTAAGAATGTTTATAAAATACTTCCAACTCAACAGGGATAACTGAGATTCTATGCTCTCTGATTTTGAAGTAAACTGAATTTATACTGAAATTATCCTATATTAGATCGAAACTAGAACTGATAAAAAAATTCATATGATTAATTTGTACTATGCTCTAAAGTAAATTTAAATATTGCATAAGTGTAAATATGTTTTTAGGCACACCTCCCTTGAAATTAAAATATATTTTTCATCGGCGTGATTATTAGTTTAAAGAAAGAAGAACCAAAAAAATAGAAAATAAAACTAAAAAAAATTTCTCAATGTTTGCAAATATCTACAAATAAAAATATGAAGCGAATATTTAAAGATCTTCATAAATAAAAAAATGGTTCCATCAAAATTCATCGAAAAAAAAAACAGCTAATCGAAAGACAATTCATCGAAATTTTAATTAAAATTTCGTTAATTTTTTTTTATGTATTAAATATTAGCAATTCCGGCCAAAGAAGCGGAATTATTAATATCATTTCGAAACTTTTTTTCGAAAATGTTATGATAAAAGTGATCCATTTGGAACAAAAACTGAACCGTGCGGACAGCTTCTTGTACTGACTTCTACTAATTCCACTAAGTCAGAGAGTTATTGTAATACATAATTTGAACACGTTATTTCTTTGTTGCCCCGAATATAGCTGAACTGAAAACGGGAACGGTTCGACATTTTCTTGTAAAAATTTCAAATAGCGAATCTGATTCAGATTAGCTATTTGAAACTTTTATTCATCCCATAATAATTCTATTTGAATTATTATGGGATGAATAAAATCCATTCCATAATAATTGCTGTATTGAAGTCGCATATTACGACTAGTAACAATAATAATAATGGAGCCTGCGTAGGCTGGGCTTTTCCTCCCGGAAACAGGCAAATCAGTCCATGAATAGACATGAAACAGTTATCGGACAAGAAAGACAATAAGAAACCATATTGTTCTATAATTATTCCCTATTAAAGTAGCATTGCTTTCTCACTCTGCACGGTTCAGTATTTGTTCTAAATGAATCATTTTTTCATAACATTTTCGAAAAGTTAAAATTTTCGGTGAATTGTTTTTTCTATGAATTACATTTTCGATGAACATTCCGGCCACTCCTGATGGTTTGGGATAGCGGCCTTCTTCGTGTAGATGAGAAAGTTCAGTTAAGAAGCACCTAGTGAATATCCCAATTGATATCCCAAAAGGATGTAAAAATAATTCATATTTTAGCTCCTTTATGACCAAGCCTCTTTCCTAGATTCATATGCACATTTTCCACCAAATGCTTATTTTAAAAACAGATAATACTTAGATTATTTTATGTTAACAAATTAAACTCATAATGAGAAATGCTTTTAAAGAGAATTCGGATTAGGCTTTCCGTCCCCTCTCCCTGAGGCGGGAGAATATCCCAAACTAGCAAGGATGATGGACGAACTCAGTGACGAAATTTAATACATGTCCTATCAATTTCTTGAAATGCTTACTTTTCATTTCGTATGCATAAAAATGCAACTGGAATCTCGAATACAGCATGAAATTCCAGCATTACTTCCCTATAACCCAGATGTACTGTATTTTTTTTTTTCAGCAATTGCATAAATATATCTGTCCATGTAGTGCTGCTATGTAATTATGTTTCGCAAATTACGTCTGACAACATTCTTAGTCGCTACGTTCTGATTCAGAATTGTTTCACTGGCCACATTCACATCTGTATAGTGATCACCTAAGACTAGGTGTTAACTGTTTACCGAGAATCAGAATGCGCTTCTGCAATGATTACGTTTATAACAGTAAAGGAACTAATAGAGCTGTCTGCTCGGAGTGGAATTCAACACAAGTTGTGGTGTGAAAATTAAAGTTACACTTCAAGTATACTGTATCACTTCCGAATTGCCTTTTAATTTCGCTTATGAGCTGCCACTTTCAATAAATTACAGACTTTTCATTTTCGTTTGCTTATTCGACTTTACTGTTTGCATTTTATTATCCAACGGAGTAATTTTTTTTTCAATCCCCCGCCCCTGCCCATGAAAAGTAAATCTGAAGCACATTAGTAATGCGGGTAAGCTATGGATTTTTATTTTATTATTATTTTTAATAAAAGCCGAAAATCTTACTGTAGAGACTAAACATGAAACTTTTTCAAGCCACTTAATGCCTCCAATAAATGGGACGGTGGTTTCATATTAGGGGATGAATTTCATCTATCTAAAATGACTATCCTGTTGGAGTCAATTCATCAATATAGAGGAGAATGATGCTTCATTCGCCTACTTGTGAGGAGAATGAAGCATCGACATCGATCGTCGGAACCTCAGTAGCTAAGTGGTTGTTGCGATGTTCTTTGGTCGGAAATACCTATGCTTGAATCTCTTCCATGACGACTCGAAGAACCTTTGTATGGGCTTTTTAACTGATGGCGATTGAGCTGGCTCGTATGGAGGTAACAGGTTTTTCTTTCCTGGTATTCTGGGTTTGTCATCATACAAAACAGGGAAAACAGCCAGACGTATGCATGCAATTAACAGAATTGATACACTGGCCGCATAACCTCAGTTGCTTCAGTCGTAATTCTCCCCACCCCTTTCTGGCGAATGGAAAGGGATAGGAGAGAGCCGGATGGATAGGGATCATATTAGATTAATAGACAGAAAGAAAAACAGATAACAGGATGTAAATAGATGACTGAAAACAGATAACCTACTGAAAGAAATTAGATAGCGCAAAAGAAAAAGAGTAAGCGAGAAGTGACAGACTAATATATGCGACTTTAATAAGTGAGAAACAGGGCTGGTCCAGTTTTAGCATATAATAATAAAAAACGATAATATGGCATTAAGTTTTCCTTCCTGTGAGGCCCACTCCGCCCTTCAAGTTGTCACAAGTCATTAAGCTTCATAAACTGTGTCCTCATTCATGTTACTTCATTTGGGCCATGACTGCCAGAAGCTTGTAACTGACATTTCATCTCCTTCTTACATGTGTTTTCCACAGAAAAATCACTTTGGAATATTTTGTGTCTTCTTTAACTTGTGTAAGAGTATGTTTATAATGATAAAGTCCACATGTCGCCACTTGTCGCAATAAAACGTATGGGTTGTGTATGCCTTGAGATGTTTAGACATGGACCGGGTGTATCGTCCAAATCTTTACTGCTGAAGTGGGCCATCTATCAAGTGCTAAATAAGGGAATGGGAGAAAAATCTATACAAAAATTACAACTAAAGCCTGGAAAAAGTATCAAAAACAGTAAGGATAATTTTAGATCTTGGTTCCGTATTTTTCTGCAAATTGTTTGAGTTTCATTTCAATATTGAGGGAAAAGGAGGATTGTCAAGTGTGTCAAGTGGAAACATTAAATGATACATTAAAAACTGGGGGGAGGAAACATTAACCCAGAAAATAACGTCAGCACGACCCAAGGGGTGTTTACTCTTGTCTTAAACACATTAGGATTCCTCAGTCATGACGTAAGATGAAGTGACGAAGGCTCACAGACTTGTTGGCGACAGGCATTGAGAGAAAAATGGGAGAAAAATTATGTAATATACTTGTAGCTTCATTACGACCACTGAAGGGGAAAGAGGGGATAAAATTAGGCCGTAGAAATTGGAACTTTGGAGGAAACAGAAGAAATAGGTCGAAATTTGCACGGTCATACGTATTAGATTATAAATTGAAAACTCATTAAGATACGTAATAAGGCTTGCTTGGCTTCATTTTTCTGAAATGAAATCTCGAAACCTTAGCCAGGCCTTATTAATTACTAAATTATTTTAATTAAATTGCTATGGCCTAATTATAGAAATTATTTGAACACTGAATGCCTGTAGGAAGAGACGAAATGCACCCAAGTTTACCCTCCAGAGTGGAAATTACTTCTGATATGATATGAATAATTCAACATAACGGTTATCATATTACTCCTCTGGCTTTTCCACTTTTCTTTTTTAGAGGAAGGTTTGGCAAATGAAAACTGTTAACATTATAATTCAGCAAGTATTGGGCTACTCCGCAGTATTCATTTCCAAAACTGGTTTCGTTTTTCATTCGATTATACAACATTGAGGAAAAAATCGCGAACACTTACAAGAATATCAGTGGTTAGGATACAGAAATGAGATAGTTGTCTTGTATTATCCTACTTTTGTAAGACAGTACTCATATTTTTTTTTTTTTTTTTTTTTGTTGTTGTTGTTATACGACAGCCGTTTTATATTCATACCGTGTTTTGTTGACTATATATTTATTCCAACCGTGCACCAATCCATGATTGAAGTAAAAGCCATGCGCCAATTCAGTATTCTGTCATTATCTCGCTTGCATTGTTTACTTTTGCAATTACGTATGTAGCATGTGGACTACTGAAGCGAAGAATACTTCCATATTTCTTATACAAGAAAGTCAAAAACCAACGTCTTCGCACGAAGAATGGCATTCTGGAAATTTTACTATTATAGCAATACAGATTGTCCAGTTTTCTTCAGCGACATAGAAAATTGTCATAGTTTGTGTCATTATGGTATGCCTCAGATTTTTTTTTTTGGGGGGGGGGGAGGGAGGGTAGTGCACACATCGAAGAAACATGGATATTTTATCTTTCACTAGCCTTCTGTGGACTGGTTGTTGAGAGATCAACACTAGCAATCGATGCTCAGGCATGCCTGAGCATCGATTGTTTCTGGTCAAAAGTTGGCTGTTGATGGACTTTATTATTCTGAAGTAGTAGATTTTTCTCTTTTTATTTAATTGTTTGGGGAAATAAGCTCGATATCGGTCAACGACAGGGCTGATAAAGCAGAGCCAGAATTGTATTTTTGATATGTGAATGAGGGAAGATTAAGACATTGAATGTGTTTAATGATAGAATTTCCTTAGTGTATAATGCAGAGGGTTAAAGAAGTAGACTTTGGAGATCAGGTGTCGGCGTTGTACAAGCATAAAGGATATGCAGAAATTTGCGACTAGTTGCAACGGAACAGAAAACACGACTTTAATTCTGGAATTAAGGAATGTTTTTCACATTGGATATGTTTGTAGTTTTTGAAGTTACCGTCTGGAACAGAAAATATATATCTGGTATACACAAAATGGTTACGATGGTCTCTTCAAAATGACAAACATATCCGCGTGAAACAACCTCTAAGCCAGAATGGGAGTTGTCTTCTAGTTCCTTGCTGAAACTAGTCTCAGACTTTTGCGACTAGTTTCTACCTTCATTGCTGAATATTCATTCCATGTTTATTTTCGTTCCGCGTAGCACACTTGCTCTCTAAGGCGTAAGGTCACTTTAAGTTTTTAATAAATGTCACTTTAGACCATTCAAGAATAGTTTCGCTAAAGTGTTGGGAGCTAATGTTGAAATCTTAATACAAAGCAATAATCTAGTGGAAAATGCAGCAGACACGATCTCCCACCCCTCTGATATTGATTCACTGATAGCCTCAAGCCCAGATGTCAGTGATGGCTGAAGAGTGGAGAGCGATTCCCTATCATTCTTCAAAAATTAGTAGGGATAAAGGAGCTTCCCTAATCTAAGAATAAAAGGCGTTAGAAGTTTTAGTTATAGGATCAAGACTGTTTTGAAGAATATATAGGATTATCAGAATTCCCAGAGTACATATGCTATTTGGATAAGGCCATTAGCGATAGCATATGCTTCGCCATTTCTTCCAACTACTCAGGTTGTGTAGTGCTGAGAATAATGACTGCTATTTGAAAAGTTAAATTGTAAGTAGTCTCAGATTGGAAGTGCGAATAATGGAAACAATTAGCACTTTTTTTTAAATATACGGAGGATCTACTCTTATTGTCACTTGATTGAGAGAATATTCAAATATTCGGTGATGCAAAATATGAACTTTTAGAGTACACTGAGTTGTGATAAGTTCCGAAGTGTGACTTTAGAGTGCTTTCTCCCTAGACAAGGCGATCTTCTTCAAATAATTTTCATCGAGATTTATTCACCATCTGATCCAGAAGTAAAACCATTACTGGGAAATAGACTTCACAGCTGTTTTATTCCTGAACGACTTTTCTGCTGCTAGAATGGATTGTGCTAATATTTCAAGATAGAAAAAAGTAAGTGAGCTGTTGTCCAAAACTTGCCAACGTGGCTAGCATATCCGCTCTCCGCAACGAAAAGGATATTGATGTCTGTCAGAATTTCGACCGTAGCATACATATTTATGAGAGTTTAGGTGATATATGATTTTTGTAACAGGTAAGAGATCATGCTCCATATCGATGGTCTGAAGTAGTTTAAAAAATGTTTTAAACTTAGTCTTGAGAGCATGGTTCCCGGATCATCTAACCTCTATCCCGCCCATAGAGCATATCAATTTAATACAAGTTTGTAACGTTTTGTGGGTGAATTTCACATAAAAATGACTTCGGGACTTCATTAAAGCATGGTAGCTGTGTTGCACCGGAAGATAAAAAAAAAGTGCTTTACTTGCGATGTCAATAAAGAAATAGTTGCAGAAATTTGCAAAAAAAAAAGGAGTGATAAAAATGGAGACTTATTAAAGGCCTGAAAAAGTTCCATGTTTTGGTCTCTAGAACAGGGTTTCTGGACTACAATATATATAAATAAATAAAAATATTAAAAATTTGCTAGTTCATAGTATGAAAATACTGTAAGTTTACATGAAATCTTTCGTGGCTGGGTACCACATACCCATACGTGTGTGTGTGTGTGAAAATATTTCTGACCCAATAGATTTTTGCTCGTGTGCTATTTGAAGGTTCTGTTGACAAAATAATTATTGAAAAAAATGAGAAAAGGTAAGAAAGAGTTGGTTATGCAGTAATTGTACACTTAAATCAGTTTTAATAAAAAAAAAAAAAACATGCCCCCCGGCAGTTTCAACTACTGAGTTCTGCTGGTCAATGACATCACTACCGTATAAGATAATTCTCTATCTTTTAAAGGACCAAATGCTATATATTAGGTATGACTAACAGTGGTTCGGGGATCAGGTAAAATGTAATTATACGAAGAGGCCATTAGAGGAACAAAATAAAATTATATTTCATATATTAGAAGTTATAAATGGGCAAATGCAATAAAATCTTTATTTAGACGTAGGATAGCCAAAAATAGTTTTCCTCCTCTCCTTTAAAGAAGAAAGGTTTTTTTACTTCCTTGTCATGGAACCTGCATGGCAATATTCTAGGAGGCTGATTTCTTTCGTTTTTCTAAATGAAACGTCTATCCACATACACCCGGTTATTTTCCTTCCATTCGAAATGAATTTTTGATTAATACAGTCTGAATAAATGCAACAGCTGGTATCGTGAATGACACCTTTTCCTCCATATCGCTACAAGACAGAGGAAACGGTGCCATTCACAACACCAACTTGTGTATCTATTCAGTGTGTGTGTGTGTCAATCATAAATTCATTCAGATGCAAAGAAGGAAAATAACCGTGTGTGTGTACAAGTTTCATTTAAAAGACGAAAGAAACTGGTCTTCTGGAATATGCACGTCAGCGGGCTCGCAAGAGTAATATGATAAATAGCGCTTAAAAGGCGAATAAATGACGTTTTGGTATGAAGTTTGGATGAAAAGTGAATGAAAATCAAAAATAACAACGTGCTAAAATTTCAAGCTTCGAAATTTAAAGTTTATTTAAAAAGTATATTTTTCATTAATCTGAAATTTTGGTTTCAAACTTAGCTGGCAGAAAAAGGTATCCACATATAATGGCATTAATCTATATACGTATTTGAAGTTTCATTAAAAATAAATTATGTATTTGTTTTTAATTATCGCTCAAAGGAGCGGGTGAGTGTGACAAATGGTACGTAAAAATAATTAGTAATAAAGTGTTTACTATGCGAAGCACGTCTACGAATAATCCGTTTATTGCTTATGAAAAAAAAGATGGAGGTTTGCGTAGGTGCATTTCGACCAACATCTGATAGGTGATGCTACCTACACTGACAGTTAATAGATCCAGCACTCCTCAGAGATCCATGCGGAGGTGGCTGTAACCCTACTAGGCACTTCACTTGTCATCCGAATTCGGTTCTTTTACAGTTTATTACTAATTCATAAGTTTACCCTATCTTCCTCTGTCGATTTAAAAGAAAACAAGCAAGCACTGTACTAACAAAAAAAAAAGTTCCTGTTTAAATGTTCTATTAAAAACAACAGTTAGTTCAACAGCTACCATTCCTACACTCTAAACACGTGCTTGTCGTTAAATGACACAGTTGACCTCTCCGAGGCGCCACTTCAAATGACTCTGACCTTACCCATTTGACAGAGCAGTGCACGTGCCAGGACTGCACTTCGAACAGAAAGCAAAATTCTGGGTGAGTGTATGTGTGTGCGTAGATGGGAGTTACCTTTAGGAAAATTAAAGTGCTCTAGCCCAGTGACATGCGACCCAAGTGTCCACCTTACTTGGTCACATAATCATTGCTTTATATGCAGTACATATTGGGAGCTGTGTTCAAATGGAGCAATAAAAAAGGTGCAGTTATTTGAATATGCTCCCTTCAGGCATGCTTGGAGATCGCCCTTCTGCGACTGCAATATTCGGTTGTTTTAAAAGTGACATTTAAATTAGTATTTGAGTTATTGATAATTCATTTTCGTTTTTTTTTTCTGCTTTAAATGAGAAAAAATGTTAGGCAATTAACGAAGAGATCATTTTTAAAGCATAAAGTTTACTATGGCCGTTTTTTGAGAAACGGTATTTCCAAAAACTATTCTTAAATTTTGTGAAATATTTATTGATATATTAATGTAATCGCATAACTTTTTTGACTATCAGATCCAGTGTTAGCAAGTTAGAAACATCGAATAAAGTTCAGAAACATTAAAATTGTTTTATTTTTTATTTATTTTTTTTTAAATTCAGCTTCCATGCCATCTATCGGTACTTAAACGAATTATCTTAGAAAACGATAATGTTATTTTAAGATGTATACACAAATCATATCGGGTTACTTTCTCCTTTACCTCTGACCTTCAACAAAAATCGGTACTGTCAGCGTATGACACCACACTGACCTAGAGACACAAGACAACTTGCTAAATATTACGAAAGAGATACAGAGCCACTACTGGCACTTGAAAATAACGAAGAGTTATGGCCAATGTAGTTGCTGGTATTGAATTTAAGTGGACCGCCTGTTCGTGAGGAGAATTCTATGATGAAAACACCGTTTACTCTTTAAGAAAACAAAATAATGGTAAAGATACATTTGCAATTCCCATCAAAGGGTACTTCTCAGAATACAAACGCGATGATGGAGTTTGTTTAACATATGATTTTAAATAGCTAGACATGTTTGGGTTTACCCAATGGTATTTTAACACATAAATAGAACCTTTCCAACGATGTGTAAAAATATTTTCAGAGTAAACATGTTTGTCCTTCAGATGGCCGCAATGTCTCGAATTTTAAAGACGACAGGGGAGGGGGTCAATGCCTCATTTCCAAAACAAAAACAACCGACACCCAGAAGTAAGACGTAGATCAGTTTAACTTTCATAATGTGCCAAGATCCTTCTCACACCTACGTTTTTCACCCTCGCACCTGGTCGCCCATGACATGCCATAAGAATATGTTCCCCATTAACCTTCGCCCATCCTCCACTTCTCCTTATCGGATATACGTTCAACGTCACTGTGAGGGAGAGAACCTGCAAATTCAATATAATTGACGTATAAAAAAAAAAAAAAAAAGAAAAAAAAAAATAGGTCCAAGGGCGGACCCAGATTAGAACCAGTTTCAGCCGTTATATGTACTTGTGGAAAGTAATGTCGCCTGTGAAGGCCAAACTTCTCCTCCCCCCCTCCCCTTTCTTTGTCCCACCGAGCCTTGACCTATACAAGGTCAAACAGTAGTTAACCATAATACTATCAATAACGTAGTGATGAACATTTGCACGTGCGCCAAGGGGAAAGGAATGGGTTATGAATTTACACCTTCAACGCACACTAATCGCAGTAGATGCGGATGCGAAACGAGAGGTGGCGTTGCTATGATTCGAATAGAATGGTGTTTTACAGACTGGGAAGTGTAGCGTTTACGCATTACGCTAATGGGTTAGAATGATAATGAAGTTGGAAATATTTAACGGCAATAACAAAAAAAAAAAACGGTGGTCAAATAAAAATGAAGGTTTTCTAAACGGAAGTTTTTTTTTTCAATTGCCAAAAAGGGAAACTTTGAAAATTTTGATTTTTTTTTTAAATCCATAGTAGTAACTGACGAGTGATTTAAATATAAAAATTCCATCATTTCGATAGTGTGAATTCACCTACTTCAATATTGCATTTTTACAGGATAAATTTTTCTTCTGTTCAGTTTACTAGTTTTATTCCAACGCAATGAAAGCCAACTGATTGTGTACGGGAATTTTCCTTAGTGGAAACCCTACTGCTTCAGAGCGATAATCCAGTGGCATTTAGTCATCTGAAATAGTCCAACTGCATCGACATCGATTTCTATATAATAAAATAGTTCAAAGACGGATATAAAGTTTGATCATGCGTCAAGTAAACTTTCTCCAATCGCGAAACCTGACAATATGGATGTGTGTGGTGGGGAGGTCACTCCAAATGGAAGTTTGGACCTTCTGGATAGTAAATGGGGACGAAGTATCAACAATCAAATTTCCTACGCTAATTCAGTTTTGTAAATGCCAAGATAATTTTCTCGTTTTTATAGAAGCATTTGTATATAAACCGAAAACTTCATAGAAGAGTGAATTTAAAAAGATTAAGACTTTTTTTAATCTGGTTTAAGAAAATTTGATAAAACGATATTATCAAGATAAATTGGTTAACATTACCTAAATGTTCAGATATATTAAGACCACCCATAAAATTGGAATACATTTTGCACAGCAATTTTATGGGTGGTCTAATTCCAATTTTATATACTAATAATATATAAAATTGGAATGCAAAATGCTAAAAACATCTTCAAAGAATTCAAAATGTTCATAACTTAATGAAGCATGTAATACTTAGACTTGATTTTTTTTTATGTGAACCCCGCCCACGAAAGCTTGCAAACATATTGTTCATTTAAATAATGTGGGCGGCTAAAATCAGATAACCTGGTTTCCCTGTTCCAGAGACCACTCATGGTACTTTTTCAAGACACTTCAGACTTCCAATAAGCAGGGTAGTGATCTCACACTGGGCGATGAAATTCATCTGCCACCACAAGCAGATGAACATGTCAACTGTAGGATTTGAATCCACGGCCTATTGGCCGGAAACGTCATCCACTTGGCCAACCAGGCCGCCTGATACCAGCATTTGTAAAATTGAAAGAGGATGACAAATCATGCTTGCATCATTGTCTATGAGATGTAAGAGGGCAAAGTTTTCCCAAAAGTTTGCGTTCAGAAGTTAAAACAAAATGGGATATACATAGACAGAAGAAATCCATTCATTTTTTACACCACAAAATGCATTTGGTGAACAGGAGTAACCGTACCTTTGTTATGATAAAGCAATGATACTAACCACGAACCTAATTTCAGACTAAATTGGTGATAATGAACTCTGCATTGTCAAAAAATAAATAAGCGCCATTGTTCCCTTTATTAACTAGATATCAGTCTGCAGATATTAAGCATACAACCAAAAAACTTCACCTCTATAAAAACTTTATGGAGGAGAAATTAGTACGAGTTAGAATTTAGCAAAACTAATTCAATAATTCGAACTTTGTTCAGAAACTTATTTTAGAAAAACCGATAAGGGCAGCATGACTTCTTTGATAAACTACTCCATATCGTTCTTCATATAACAAATAGAGACTTCATAGTTTATTAATTTCTACGTTTATCATAAGCAACGTCCCATTCATAATGTTCAACTATTTATTTATCAAAGTGAGCTTTCTGCAGAAGAGTTTAGAAAGGAATGTTTACCTACAGCTAGCTGGCTGAATGCTGATCATAAAGATTTTGATTCTGTCCGATCAACATCCGACGAGTCCTCATTTAAAGCACCCACAGGCGCTAACTGGAATTAACATTCACACGAGTGTAAAACAGGAATAGTGGTTTGCCATCTGGTGTTTGTTACTGTATTAAGTCTAATTTTCTACGCAGTGTCGTTATATATTTGCAGTCTTTTTTTTTTTTTTTTTTTCATATGTGCAACTGAGCGAATCCAAAAACGGAAATAGGATATGAGACGACCATCTTTACTGCTTATTGCGAACTGGTGTATCATCTTTGGATCTTTGTCATACTCTATTTACATGTTTACTGCTTATTATGAATTGGTGGATCATCTTTGGAATCATAGTTTATGATTCCAAACATACATACGTATATACACACACATATATACATACACACACACACGCAAATATTCAATCCCAAGCATCTCACTTATGTGCATTTTTGTAACAATAGCAAAGTCAAATTTTTAAACTTTTTTAAATTAACCTCATTGTTCCCAGCCTAATTTGCGTGCATTTATATAATTCTGTTCATCTGCATCTTTCTTCTCCCCACTGTAATTTTCACTCAAAGCTCACCCTCCATACCTTAACACCACTGATCTGAAGGCTCATCCATAACTCGCTGGAGGGAAAAGAAGTCGGTTTTTTGACAGGTCAGGGAACCGCTATTTTGTATATTAAACATATAAACAGTGTTACATAACTCATTTCCCATCCGCAGTAAATATTAATTGGATTTGATAACGAAATGCGATGAATACAGTTGCTTCTGCAATACTGGTATAATCGCCCATGTAAATCTATGGGGAAAGCCCAAGTTGAACAAGAAGTCATTACACCCGTGTAAATCCACAGAAAGTTCTGTAGGTTTGCATAAGTATTTCTACTAGTAGGCGTTAATAGCGATCGTCAGACCCTTCTCGGTGACAGCAGACACTTTGGAGAAATCCGCCGCCCAGCAGATGGAACCTATTAGGGCCACCTAATTACAATCGTCCCTAGAGACGGCCAACAGTTGCTAAAAATTCGCGGACCCAGATTCCAAGATGCCGTAACTAATTACTTTACATTCTTCAAGTGGGCCCTGTGACCTCCTGTATTTTTTGTAACGGTGTCACTAGCGTCAAGTACAAATGTCACACTCCTAATTCTGCTACCCGGATGTCTACGACACTTTCACGCACAATAGGATAGTTTGTGGAATTGTATAATAGACAAGTACCTCTCAGCTCTATCTTAAGTTTTGTTTTCCTTTCTTTTTTTAAAATATTCGTAGCCTCCTCTAATGGTTTGGTCAGTGGGCAGTCATCCAAGATAAGAAAAAATCCTGTCATTCTTATGTGAATCTTTAAGTACCTGTTTATCTTGCATGCAGAGCAATTAGAGACTGTATAACATTCTATTTTTTCACTCAGTTTTTCCAGGCAAACCTGAATTAACTTTATCTAGCAGGTCTCAGCACTATTTGATGCCAAGAGAAAAGTCATTTTCTCTGAAAGCCTCATAGCACATAATTGATAACTTACTTATCATTACTGATGCGTGAATGTTACCAATTTAGTAAGATAAGTTTATAAAAAAATATATTTAGGGCTTCAACATGTATCTGCTGTATACATTAACCTAATAATGCCTCAGACAGATGGGAGAGATAGAGTTTGTAGAATATGATATGTAACCACTCGATATATGAAATAAATCCTCTAACGCCTTTTATTCCCCAAAGGGAAAGGGATTTCCCTTGAGCCTTAACGTTTAGAGATTACTGGGCAGTCGATAGCTATGGATGATTATCTATGATTTACAAGGCATCGGGAGAAGAATGTGATAGACAACTGCCGCCATTTCATAATCCTAAACCCTACGGTAGATTTTTCCGAGTTATGGGATTAAACACCTTCGTTTTCTAAGGGTAAAAAATCTTACTTGCCTGTGCCGGAAATCGACTAAACCCGAAACCGGATGAAAGGAAAATGAAAAAAGTTGGCAAAATTCGAGTTCATTGGGACTAAAAACGAATCTGTAAAGATCTTACTTGCTGTCTAGCATTATAGTACCAGAGACGGTTGTACAAGACTACACAGTTCGATACAAAAAAGTGAATATTAATTATTAGGTTCAAGGAATTTTCAATACACCAAACGATATTTTAATTTCTTGTTATGTTATAATTTAATGTAGACGTTATTATGTTATTGTTTAATGTAGATAACAACACTAACTCCAAACCTTCCTATAGACGTTGTTTCTGTATTACGTTTTTTCTATAGACGCTGCTCCACTGAACTATTCCTCCACTACCCTCTAAACACGGGCAGTGCTGGTCAACATCCATATAAGTTTAGCTCTAGCCTCACCCGAACCAACTTGTCATCCTCTTCCTTTCATGTCATTCCATGTATCTCTGTCCTTTGGAACATTCCCCAAGCAAGGCATACAGTCTCCAACTCGAGAAAAAACACATTAGATTTCTTTCTTCTCTCTCTCTCCGATAACTTACTTATATCGTGTATAGGTCTTGAAATTTCGTATGCGGGATTGATATATATATATATATATATAACAAGCAGTGAATCACGCTTTAGGCTATTTGGTTGGTGCACGCCTTATAACTGGATAAGGTAACTCACTTTCTCAATTTCTGGTAGAGTTCACACGTCTACTTCGAACAATAAACGTTCCTCATGCGATAACCTAATAGTTTAATTACTCATACCGTGTTGGAGTCTGGATATAGATAGTGATGTATAGTAAAATACTTGTGGAGATTATCATCAGAAAATCTTATCTCTCTCTCTGTTTAATTATTCGAAGAGGAGTTTCCATGCACTTCTAGCATGATTAATAATAAATTCCCTGTGAATGTGATTCCCATTAAAACAGAAAAAAAAACGTATTTTCTGTTAAATTACGTGTCGTTTTGTAATCGTTCCCTTCAGCTCATTAATACTGTTTGCATAAGTCTCTAAAACGAGTAAGTTCCATCATTAAAACATTTTTTTTGCTTGAAACTCGTTTTTTTTTAAAAATATTTGCAGGAGAATACACCGAGTAAGGTTGCAACCAACATTTTTTTTTTTTAAAAAAAAGCTCTCAAATTGTCAGTTTTGTCGCACTAGTTCCTTCGTGAATGATCATTCGAAGACTTATTAATAACAAAGTTTTTTACGGAGGTGGCAAGGCTGCCCTCCCGGAAATTCTGGTTTCTCATCCCACAAAACAGGCAGTGTGGCTATAAGAACACACGCAATTTACAGGCATAATATACTGGCCTCATGGCCTTAGCTGCTTCGGCCGTAAAATCTAAAACAACGAAGTACTTATATTTCTATTGTATCATGCAAAGCCCTTATCGCTGCACACGTCTTATGGAGGCAAATCTCCATAAGGTTTGTGCCAAAAAAAAACTTAATTGCTAGAACCACACTAGCTTTTGCTGATACTGTTAAAGAACAGGATAGTTTGATTATATATATATATACTGTATTTGTCGTCTAATTTCAATTTTGCAATCGCGAGGAAACAACTATTGTCTTTCGGTTGGAAACAATCCGGGCTCGAATCCTGTCTAGTACGTGAGGAATCTTTATAACATCTTACCAACTGAAGGAGAGTTAGTCGGTTTCATAGAAGTTGCACAACTTACCTTGCGGAAAAATTGAATTTTTATCCCCGTAAAAGTAAGAAAACAGGGCAGTACTGCTATACTCAACGACGCAAGCGTTTTACAATAGATTAATTTCAAAAGGTATTTGACCACCTAGATTTTAAATCAAAACTATTCATTTATAATTGTAAAATATACCCTACAAAATACGTTTACTTGCATAGTCCATGAGATTTTAAGCACAGAGCAACACTGCTCTGTTTTAGTCATCAGCAAGGCTCGCAAATCCTGCAGATTCACTTCTGTCATCATTAGCAGAAATTTGGTGCACCGAATTTTTAACAATTTGAATTTTCATTGTATGCTTTCTATATAAATAAAAAAAATTCCAACATCTTTTATTCCTCAAAAGGGAGTAGATGCAAAAAAACTTGCTTAGTCCAAACCTTTGGAAATTAGTTGGCAACCAGTTTACACCTGCAGTAATCGCTGGTAGTTGAGTGCAAATCTACCGACGATTTGTAGACTTATGGGTGAGGAGAATATAGCAGACAGTTGCTACTATCTTGTGTTTCCTAACCCTAACTTTGAAATAGCGAGTTATTTTCGAAAGCATCATTTCATATTTCCCTCATATCAACCAATAATATACACCAAAATTTTTTTTAATTATTAAAACGTACCACATCTAGTGTGAAAGCAAATATTGCAATTCTTGCCAACATGACACAGACTTGGTTAATAAAGGGAGAACATCACGGTAATCACTTAAGCCAAACTCTTGAACACACACACTGCAGACAGACAGGGAGATAAAATTGAAAACCGCCAGTACAACTACCCCCCCCCCAGGAGCCTTTTTTTTTTTTTTTAATTTACACCTTGTGCGTCTTGTGAAACCGAAAAGCAAAATGTGCACTGTTATGATGCACAAAGTAAGTTTTCAAAGTTATTATTAGAGCTTCTGTACCTCAGTCAGTATCATCGATATCTTTTGCTTAATAAGAGGTAGGTTTGAATCCCATTTAGGACAAAACACCTTCATCAGGGCTTTTAAACTGAAAATGAGTTTGGTCTCATACGAAGGTGAAAGGTTTTACTCCCGCAAAACTGACAAACCGGCGTTAGAAGGCCACATTCAATTACAGACAATGCACTAGCTTCATGGCGTTAGTCGATTACCTGCTTCTACTTAATTCAAAATAACACAGTATTTGCTTTATTGTGTGACCATTGATACTATCGCCAATGCCAATTTATCTGCATGAGGAAAGCAAGCGTCTAATTCTGTTCATTGTTTCCGAAGCTGTTGCTAACGTTATCTAATGCTAAAGAATTTCAAGACAATATTTGTGTTTCAGATGCGTGATCCATTATTTGCAGACAATTTTTTTTTCCCTACTCTTGCTTTCGTGTCTCGCGTAAAATGAATACACACCCACAAACACGAGTATATAAAAATTATCTTGAACACGCTAGTACTCGTATACTAGGAAAGTTTCAAACCAATAAATATTTAAAAATTCAAAAGGAATATGAACGTTAAGTACGCTCGCAGTGATGCAGATATACGAATTTTCACAGCAGACAAATTTCTTTATGCTTCGCACTAGTCATTTTTGGAGAGGATATTGATCTTTTGGTTTTATTCCGATACCGATTAAATTCTTTAAAACCAGGTCGAGGAAATAGAAACAAAAAATTGTGTGCTTACAATCGAGCAAGGCCATTCAGCAAAGACATTGCACGAGCTTTACCGGTTACAATACAATACCTTCGTTCAACAATAACAAATAAAAAACCTTCACTCGAATTATTCGGAAATGACCTCACTTTTATTAAGTCCTTTCGGTATTCTATGATCTGAAATCAAAGATATTATTCAAGCAGAGAAGCAGTTTCTACCTGCTTTATACGGTAACACTGGGTATCAAAATTTGTCTCAATAAATATCGGTTTTATTACTTCACCAACGTACAGTCTGCAGAGGCTGTACTCCAGTATTCATTGTGGACCTTTTCCTGTTATCGAAAGAAATAGCAAAATTTTTCTAGCTTACCTTCGTTATCGTAAATATTCCGCGTGTTCCAGATGATGGTGATGTCCTAAAGAGACTCTTCGTCGTTTCCAACAGCGCATAGTCTATTTGGTTCCAGAACAGAACAGAATATGTCAATTACACTTTCCCAAACCATAAAGTACTCATTCAGCGGAGTATACGGTTTATAAAACAACTAGGTTAACATTAATTTGTTTATTTCAAAACTGATTTTCATACCTCAACTGACTACAAATACTTCTACGTTCGCATTAACTCATGTTCGAGTTCCTTAACATCAGTGCATCCTGCTCTAGGAGGGGCATTTACGACCTCTGGCTAACATAATGGTTTCTCTTGGTCCATCCTCAAACTTGCTTTGTGCGGTGTGAGAAATCATGGATGGTGGGACTCAAACAGAATCTTTGCCAAGTAGTAGAGCAATTCGCCTTGGAATTGCTCTATTACTTGGCAAAGAATGAACTTGAAATATTCTCTAGTCCTTATTCAGCGTTTCAGTTGTTTTTAAATGTCTAATAATGGACTGCTTGGAACTACCGAACTTTTAGAACTTCGTTTCTTTAACAGCAGTTCTAGATGTGCAGTGCGGAGACTATCACTTCAAAGAAATATTGCAAGTTTCTAGTGAAACATGAGTACAGTATTATTCTTTTTGCCTACTTCGCAACGTTACAGACCACGTGACACGTTTATCTATGCCATGATAAAGAGTAAGCAAATCAGTAAATAACTTCGTTTGCTAATTTACAGACACGCTTTTAAACAACTTTTGCAGGTTAGTTAAATTCTAAAACTGAGCGGCGAATTGCTAAATAATATGCTATCTTTATGGTAGTCTTAGACTACAATCATCGTCAGCAATCTATTCTTCTTAACCTGAAAGCTATTTGTGACCCGGCAATACATCGTGATCCACAAAAAACATTCGTTTTCAGATGTTTTATCATCTGCATGGAAATTGTTGCAAAAAAAAAAAAAAAAAAAAAGCGAAATTCTGAACTTCGAACCAGTGGCATAGCTAGAGCTTTTGCCGCCCCTCTCAATACACACCAAAAATACTACAAGAAGTCAAAACGACGTTTAGGGAAATAAATTACAACACTGTTTATTTTTGAAGTAAAACTTTAATTTCAACATTCTAAAATGTTATTTTTCTTGAAGTCTATTTCATAGTTTATGCTTAATCAGTTTTAATTTAGAAAAACTTTTCTCACAACTAGCAACACTTACAGCAATTGTGAGGAAAATTCGCAGTAGTATTACAATATTTGGAACTGAGTTCTCGAGACTATATTTTAGAATAAACTGCAAAAGTTCACAAAGGTTCAAAGTGCCGCCTGGGATGGACCGCCATCCCCTAGATCCGCCACTGCTTAGAACTGTACTCAAGGCATCACGTTAACACTATTAGAAAACAAAATTTAAATCAATAAAAATGCACACGTGTACGTAAACATAATAACATATTTACATTTTAAGACTACCAGAGATGATGAGAGGCGTCCAGACGGATCAATTTTCGATATCCAGTTCATTACACCAGTGCAAAAGATTACTCTCGAGTCTCATATTTTTAGCCCTCATACCAATACGTTTTTTTTTTTTTTTAATGCTAGTTCTAATCATTGGAGTCAAGTTAAGCCTCCAATGATTAGAACTCCTTTATAGGCAGCGTTCTTTAGCATAAACTGCCAGACGTCAGGAATAACTATCCATGACCTTAAACTAATTTGACCTTGAATTTCAAAATATTAGGAATGCGACATACACTCTTGTTAATTTCATTTTTGGCATTTATTTTCGTACTTTTCAAATGCCTTGAAAGGATTGCCAATGTAGAGAAGTATAAAATTTAATAAAAGTCCACCAGGATCCTATGAAAAATTCTACAAGAAAATGTATAACTGCACTAGCATAAGTAAAATGCTTTACTTAAAAGAAAAATGTGCCTCCCCTTAGGACAGTTGAAGCGAGACGCTTTTTAGTTTGAAAGACAATCGAAATTTGATTCCGATGAGTATGAGAGTAATGAGAGTAATTTCCACTTCTGTAAAATCATCTTTTACAGAAGTGGCAATTTCTTTCCTTCCGTCTTTTTTTTTTTTTTATGCTAACTGGCCATAGAACACATAGTTCATGGGCATATTATACATTCTTCAAAGCTTTAGTTGCTTTGCCATAACCAGCCTTAAACGTCAGCAGCCTTAAAAAAAAAAAAAAAAAACGAAAAAATAGATTTTCTTAGCTAATTAGTCATGTTCCACCACTTATGAGTTTAATTTTATATTTGTTAACAATACATCAAGAAAAATATTCAATTAATTTTTGTTCCGTTTTATTTAATTAATCTTTAGTTTGGCGAACTGCTTTAAATTTCAATTTTTGAAGGTTGGTTATTTTAGATATCAAATCAATTATGCAAGACAATTTTGTCATCATATGCACATATTGAAATAACTCAATGATAATAACAAAATAAAAGGTTTAATTTAAGACTAATTTACACATGCGCATTTTCAATCTTACGAATGAATCTATATATGCTTATTTGTACACCTCAATACGAATCTAAATGAGACTGAAGGCTTTACAGTCAATTATTTAAGTAGTAGTTTAAATGGCATTTTGAGTGGATAAGTTTAGGACTAACTCCATATTTCGAAGATTTTTTCATAATCGAACCCCTTACGAATGTTGGTTTACATGACATGTCATGATGGCAGTAGATGCCGTTTTCATTTATCAGTCCTAAGATATTTCAGTGGCACATTAAGGAGCGGGAGTAGTCTCCAACCAATATAAATTTATTTATTTTTTCTTATTTTGCAGATAGGTCTGGAACTCCTGCGAATCTCATTGAAATATTCTACCACACCATGTTTTATTCTTACAGCAGTCGACAGTTCCTATTAATATGGCTCCGAAGTGTATACGCTGTGCGTAAAACGTCGTCAATCGCCTACGATGACCTGTTAAACCACCACTCTGCTCTCTTTTTTTTTTTTCCCTTCTTCCTCTCACTGAATAGGGAGGGGAGAGAGAGAGAATGCAGCCATTCAACTGATTTAGTTCGCCTCATGTCGGCCACCAGACTACCATTACCGCATTCAACCGACATGAGCTCTCACTCCGTCTGGCGTCCGTCTGGACGAGTAGATATTTCTTCTTACATGGCGTCCACATGTCCTTTACCTCTTCCCGGGTAGTGCTACTATGCCACGCGGGCGCTATATGCACTGGGGACATCGACTGGGCGGTTTTTTAAAAACTACTTAAAGGCGCGCGGACTTGTGCACCGAAGAAGGTTACTGACTCATCATCCCCATGCCACTTGCCAAAAGGAAGGGTGTTAGCAATTACCTTCGATGATACACGCAGTAGTGCGAACGCCATGGGAAGTCGTACTGCCATGCAGTATTTCCGTGTTGCATGAACGAAGGTGTTAAGTCCCAGATAGTCCTCATTCCAGACAGGATGATAGCTACTCTGATATCTCTCAATATATATGGGCACGTAGCCCCCGTTTAGAGAACCGTATAATCAATAAACATCGATCAAGATTTAATACTTTATCGATTATCATTCTGCGAGAGATATGACTCTACACGCAGTCAATTCTTTCACAGAATGTTTACCTCATTTCTCTGTCTTTTAGAAGTGTACTTTATTAGGTTCTCTTAGCGAAGATGCAAAGCATATTATCCCATTTCAATCAAATCTCTTTCTCGCAGACGAGAGAAGTTTTTCAGAGTAACGTTAAGGCGCAACGATACAAAGAAAATGCTGTGTTTGCCATTCTGAGGTCCTACTTTCATAATGCAGTATTTGGCTTAAGCAGCTAAGACAAGTGCTGGCTGGCGCGTCAAATACGAGTAAGTACTTCATGCTGGGATTTTGTCAAATTCACCGTTAGAAGAAGAGATGCTTAGTGCTAAATGTAAAAAAGTGTTATCTATGAAAGTAAATAACTGAAAAATAGATGAAGAAATGGAAAAAAAGTTTTTTATATTTTCGAAACCAGAAAAAGCCATCTAAAATTTCAATGATATTTTGTAATTTTTTAAGCGAAACATCAGGTTAATCTGTGCATTCTAGTTTCCACTTTCACAGACGAAATATAAGATTTTTTTTTTACCTTCAAAATAGCACTTGGTGATCGAATAATAAAGGAAGAATAAATAATTATCTTTAAATCGATCACCAAATAGTATGTTAACCCGTGTTGAAAAAAATATTGTACAATAAAAACATAATTAACCTTCAAATTGAGGTTGCATGAAATGATACCAGGAAAATAAATTCAACAGAAAATTTAAAGGTCAAAATACAGTATATATGCTAATGGAATAATATAATGAGAAGGAATAGTAAAGAAGTGAAATAAAAGACGGTTTAGAAATATCAAATTTTAAATAACGAAGATTATAAAGTTACAACTGCCATGAAATAAAAGAACATGATTTCTGCAATATTTACTTAAGCCTAAATAACAGAGCATAATCGATGTGGTTGCCAAATTCAGGTTTTAATCCTTTATAATGTAAAAAAAAAAAGCATGCGAGTCCCTATGTTGGCAATCTGCTTTCTAACTCTTCATAATTAGCGGTATTGATGCAGACAGAATAAGATGAAAACGCTATAGAATTGGAAATAAACACACACCTTAAATGTGCTATTAATCAAACATCTCTCAGCAACTGCGTGATTCCGTACACAAAAAACATCTTCTTGCCGACTGGTACGTGGTTCTGGCTGGTGAAGGAGCACTTCTGTGCGTGACTTTTAGTTAGCGCTGGATTTTGTTACTGTCATCTTTTGTCCGAATCCAGAGCATTTCGTCTAGCACTTCACCCCCTCCATTACACTTTCAATGTACTGCAAGACTGGCTCTTTTCCCAGGTCAGCGACATTTAAGAACATGAAGATCGCTTAATGTACGGGTGGTCACGATCAACCTTGCCATCTACTGACATAAGGAAATCGACTACTGCAACTCCCCCTTCTCCTCACTTCCCGATTTTTTTTTTTTCTCAACCTTTAACATTTAACAGACTAGTTCAGAATATTGTGATTAATAGGAGGTCATCGATATCTAGAGTTCATTAACTCTTTTCTGCATAAAAATCAACAAATGGTAAAAGACCATTAATCAGCACAATTATTCAAAAACGGTATATTCGTTTATTTAATCTTTTTGATGTGAATATCAAAATTTATTTTATTCTGCACAGTTCTTACCAGAAACAAGAATTGATTTCGGACATGATCTTGTTCTAATGTCAGTGTATATATAGGGATATACATTCATTATACTAATATTAGTATAATGAATGTAAAAAAAAAAAACTTTTACTTCAGCAAAACAACACGTATTACATTAATTAATTGAGATAATACACTCACCTCATAGCTTTAGTTGTTTCGGCGCTTAATTCCAAACAACTTTCTATATCGACTCACTTTCTCAGAAAAAAAAAAAAAAAATGTATTGTATCAACCGCACACAAAGCTTGCCGACATCAGTGACTTACGCTATTCCACCAGCAGTGGCATGGATATAAAACTATTTTGATAATGATTTCATCTTCCAGCGCAGCATCGCCACCATCCTTACTGGATGTCTGAAGTGATATGTAAAAGACTACGTTTGGTTTCTAAATCCAAAGTGCCTGTGTTTAATTTATTGAATCTAAGTTTCTTTTAAAAAAATTATATTGTTGAAAAAATGATTGGATACACGGTAATTTAATCTCTCCCTTTTAGTGTTATTTATTTAAATACTAAAATAGCATTATTTCAGCTTTTGGTATTATCCCTAGTCTTAGGCAGGGTATATTTTATTAGCGTAACGAAGGGTGGTTCCAACCCTTCTTTCAAATACTTCTATCTGCATCTCGTCTTCACTTCATGCCTTTCCGTTATCCATAGTTCCTTCAGTAGATTATTTTATATCAGGCATATCTCTATTTGGAATATAAGATCTATGCTTTCTTCATGGCTTCACCATAAATATATAATACTGCTGGATACGAATAATATAGTATACTCACTAAGTGAGGTATCATACTACTCAGACTATACTGCATAACTAAAAAGGTACGTGTGGCTCAAAAATCCCGACAAGACTTAATTTGCTTCTTCATGTTGCTCCCCACTGCTATAAAACTTTTTTTTCAGACTCAACCGCCTCGGTTGGGAAGGGAGAGTTTTTCTTGAGTTTTGGCAAAGGACTGTTCATGAATTTCCAAAGGCTACCTATCAGATCCGAGTTCCACTTCTGACGGTAAATCGAGTTCCAAAAATAACTTACATAAATGAATCCCACAAGGCAGGGATAGAAAGATTACGAAAGCTATAAAACAAGCGCTGTGCGTGGACAAATGATTGAGGAGAAAGAAGGAATCTTTAATGTGTTTCTTGAAATATCCTTCCTATCGTTTTCCTCCAAAGGACAGAGGTATATTGATCTAAAATAGGCAGGTAAAAATCTAGCCCAGTAAGTTTGAAATTGAACTCTGTATGGATGTTGACTGGCATCTGCTCGTTCAGTAGAGGAATGATGGTGGGTAATTCAGTGCCCAGGAAAATATCTGTAGAAAAATTGGACAGAAACAGCAACTATGAGAAAGTGATGGAAGCCAGTCTGTAAGAGAGTGATCATCCATTAGGGAGGTTGCTTCTTCTGGATAGCATCAAACATTTTTAGAAAATGTTATTGATTTCACTCGAAATTTGAAAACAGCATTCAATGGCTGGGCAAATTTGGGATTTATAGAGTCTTAGGAGTTAGAGGTGGTGTCTTGAACGAAATAGAATGCAGTTCTTTTGAAGATCGAGGAGATTATGGATGCGATGCGAGTATATACATGAAGAAAGGCTAGAGGTACAAGTCAGCCAGAGAAGAGAAATCTTATCTTTAACTGCATATTTGAGTATTAGCAAAAGTAAGAGGAAATGAAATGAGATCCTTCTTACGAGCAAAAAACATTGACATAATCAGTGGATTAATTAATGGTATTAAGCCACTGACTATGGAAGCTCCTGAAGCTTGGAATGATTGGCCATTACAGGTTTGTTAATGAAGGGGGAATAGACTATGGTCGGCAAAATTATGGACACGGCTAGAGGTTCATGAGAGTAGGTTCTTAATATGCAAAAAAAAAAAAAAAAAAAAATGTAGGGAAAGGGATAATGGGTAAACTGATGGATAAATGCAAAGAGAGGAAACCACAGTGTTTCATCTTAGAATTCTTCATTAATTAATGCATAATACTTTGATCCGTTAGCCATGTTTATTTTAAAAATTAAGATAAATTCCTTATTTTGGGTTAAATTTAAACAACATTTAAACAGTATTCACATAAGTTCGGCAGTAGTTAATTCATGAACTACAAAGTAGAAAGGAAGGTTTCATATAGTAAGGCCATTGAAAATATTTGTTCGCTACTTCCATGATGGTTCATTGGTGTTTGCATCTATAACTTCGCCACTCTTCCCAATATCAACTTTCCTGTTTAACTTTCGTCTCACCGTACATACAACTCTTCGCCACTACCATCTCCCCCCCATGAAACAATTTCCAGACAGTAATATTTCACATAAACTATACATTCAAGAAACACTTTCTCCATTTCATTTCGCTTATGACTTCTGGTTATACTCTTTATATATCTATTAACTTAAAACGATATTTCCCAAATTAGAATTCGGGAAATATCATCTCAGCGACTTTTTTTTAATTAATTTTATTTTTTTTTAGTATTTGTTTCAAAAACATGGGGTTGCAAAAAATCACTTATAAAATTTATCACCTACACAACTGAATAAGGTAAATTTCTTCAAGCTTGAGTATTAAATAAAATTTGTAAAATTTTATTTAATACTTTAGTGACTGACTTCTAAATAAGTCTTGAATATGGACCGCCTATAACTGAATACTGGCTTTCCAACTTTTAACTTCTGTGTATATGAACAAAAATGTATTTATATAAAATTTTAATGTAGAATAAAAGCTAGAAAAAGTTCTAACGATAAAGATTCTATTCTTTTTAATGGTCGGAAAAAAAAACTAATAAACTTCCACAGCAACTATAGTTGCTGTGGAAGTTTATTAAAACTAAACTGAATGTGTTAACGACAGGATAAGACAAACTTGCATTCAGTTTCACATTGTCAACACTAACTATTTCAGTGAATGAAAACAAAGAATGACAATGTATAAATATTTTACAAGCACATCAAAATGACTTTAAAATGCATATCGGTTGGTTTTGTATCTAAAAGTATTATTAGTTAGGTCGAATTTTATTCACGTTTATGTTGCTTTATCGAACTTGTATAACATTATCATATATCATGGTTCTTAAACTTTTCGAAGACACGGAACACTTTTGATTATAAGAAAAATGTGAGGAACACCAATAGCATAAGGGTCATAAAGCTAACAATAAAAATATGCATGCAGTTGCCTTTTATAAAAATGGAACTCATTTTAATGCGATACTTGAGCTTGTCGCTTTTGCAGATTTCAGCAATATCAGGTTTAATATGTGATATAGCTACCCTCATCTCTTTGTCTATAGTAGTAAGTCCTTCACGCTTTTTAGTTTTCATATTGGTTAATATTGAGAAACCGAACTCATACAAATATGATGTTGAAACCTGCAGCAAAATTTTCAGTGCCCCTGTGGAGAGAGCTGGGTTTGGACAAAAATCCAAAATTCCTCAAGAGATATTTCAAAGAATTTCATTTTTAGAGTACGATCCGTTGACAAGTAACAAATTGTTCTTCTTGTAACAAAAATTCACAACTCGATGTATTAATTGTGCCGAATGGATTTCGTATCCAGTCATAATTGTGTGTATTTAAGGAAGGAAAGTAACTTGAAATCTTTTCTTCCAATATTGTTAAATGTTCCGTTATAACGGAAATAATTCCCACGATATTTTATTAAGGATCGAAGGAAACATATCCACTGTGTTTTTTTCTGATATGTGGTTTTTCCAAAAAAGATACCTTTTTTTTCCTGAAAAGCTGACAATTGCCAATGGATGTCAAAATATTTTCATTTTTCCCATTGGATACTTGTGTTAACGCTATTTAAGTAATTAAAAGTATCGGCTTAATACGCCATTTCAGCACACCAAATATCGTTTTGAAGACATTTTACAAAAGCATCTGTACCTCTTCATTTTGAAAAAAAAAAAAGGCCGATAATTCATTCTTAAGTTCTAAAATTCGGAATTGCACTTTACCACTGGATATCCATCTTATTTCAGTGTGCAAAAACAAAGATTCGTACTTGGCTTCCATAGATATGCAAAGTTTTTTAAAAATGTGTGCTTTTAAAGGTCTTGACTTGATGTAATTTACCATATTTACAACTTGGTCTAGTACAAGTTTTAATGTTGCCGGTAATGTTTTTGAAACTACGGATTCTCTGTGCAAAAAAAAACAAAAAAAAACAGTGTGTGTATATAATATTTGGGTTATTTTCTTTGCAAGGGTAACAAATCCTTTAATAGAGCACCGTCCGTCCAAATTCCTACACACAGCTCCCATGATATTTAAAATTTTTCTAAATATGACGTAATAGAGTCAAAAATATCTTTTTCTGTTGCACGCTCGGTAAGTTTTCTACAGAATAGAAATTGATTCGCATTTCGTTTTCATTAATGAAACGAACGAATCCTATTTAATTAGCTTTATCGCTAACGTACTCGTCAATTTATAAAGCAAAATGTTGTTTGGAAAGTTTATTGGTAACTCTTTTTCTCAATATCATCTGACGTGTCTTTGATTTTATTTTTTATTGTATCGCCCGAATGAGGAATTTTCATAATTTCCTTTCTTGCTTCGTCGCCAAACATAATGTTTACTATTTCACAACATGCTGGTAAAATAAGAGACTCTTCTATAGTATGTGGGTTTAATTTTACAGCAATTAATCCAGCTACTTTATATGATGCAAGTTGTGCCTTATCAGAAATTTTAAGTCTTTTCACAATATTTTACTTGTTTAACTTGCATGTTCAACAATCTCTTGAAATAATCTTTAGTTTTTGAAACAAGATTGGCGTGCTTCGTAGCAAAGTGTCATGTGACATCTTTCACCGGCGGAACACTTGTAACCAGTTCGCGGAACACAAGTGTTCTGGAGAACACCGGTTAAGAACCACTGTCATATATAATTAAATAAATGTTCTAAGTTAATTTGGCAATTTTTTTTTTGAAATCAGTAAAAACACTTTTTTCCCTATTTTATTGACTGCACATTAATTGCAAATGTTTTATTCTGGTTAACTTATTTATTCCCAAAGCGAATTCTCAACAAATAAATAAAACTGAAAACAAAATATTTTCTATTTGTATTCGATTATCCCAAGTACTCTGACTCCATATGCTCAGTCCCGTACACTGAGATCAGTATAGCGAGGGACTAGAAAGACTTAACCAAACAATATGTTTCAGTGGTGTGGACAACTCTACTCTCATATTGCAACCCTTTTCTAATAGAAATAATTGTGCTTTAAAAAAAAAATCTCGAAGGGTGTAGCTTCACGACCATTTTAACATTTATAGGGGTGACTCGTACAGGTATAGTCTGTCACTGTGAAGCTTTTTATTGTTGTTTAGCTATCAAGAGATAGCGAGGTAGCAGTCAACGTATTACGACAAGACGAACAAAAACTAAGAGGATGCATCCTCACAAACCTTGGCCAAGGACATACCATTAATCATTACTGACAGAAAAACTTCCGTAGTCAATAGGTGAATGTTGGCAGAGAAAGGGCCCACGTGTTGTCTGCACAAGGGGGGTGATGTAGCAAGGCGACTACTGATACCCACTACAGAAAGTGTCGTGTTGTGACCGGATTGCGAATGCTATTGTGTGGGCGGCGTCAACAATGTCATTTGACTTCTGATCAGGTGTTTCTGCTCTCTCCCCCCCTCCCCTCCCAAGCATGTAAGTGCAACTAGCCGTCTTATAATTTAGTCGACCACTAGATGGCAGTGAAGTCAAGGACAGAATCATTGCCAGCCGAAAGTTGATAGAAACTAAATTGCCAGTTACTTTTTAATTTCCAAAAATTATGACTCTCCTTCATGTAATCGGCAATTCAACCGTAGCGTATAATGTGCTAGTCATCACAGTTTATACGTTTTCTTTTCGAAAATAACATTAACGAAAATTAAACAAATTAGCGAACTACATTTGGTTATAAATTGTAAAGTATAAACGTACCTCTACTAATAACATTACAACAACAGTAATCACACAACTTTTATTGCTGGGATAGCTCTCCAATTGATATAATCAATGTGACTACTTTAATATTATAGCCTGTGCGTACTCGTAGAAATCATCACAATAAATATACAATAGTAAATATATAGTAAAAATAGTATTATTTACAAAATAAAGATTGATGTATGATAATACCTAAAGCCACAAAACAACTCGGCTATTCATCTTAACGTAACCCTTGAATGAAATGTGCCTCGTACGTCTTAAAGATGGGGCGGTCAGCCATGTTGCTTGTTGTAGAGTGACTCACCATACGAGAGTGAGAAAACTGTCGTGCTTTACATAGCAAAGAGGACAAATCTGACCACGTGCGTCCTAAACAACCTCTTTCCTCTCTTGGCATGTACGCAAGCATCCAGAAGTTTCGATAGTGTGCGCCCGTACATACACACACCGTGACAGCCCTTCTCTGTCTTTTTCACTCGTCCTGCCTGTTCCTCCCCGTGTAGGTGGTAACGTTACCAAGACAACCGTCACTTTACGAACAAAATATACGACCTCTGCGTTACCCAAAAGGAACGACCTGTTTTTCAAGGTTATCTATGAATTTTTATGTAAGCCTCACGGAGGGAATTTTCCGTGACACCGATTGTCGGTGTTGCAGATCTTCGCTCGGTTCTTTTGGTGTCTGGATGGAAAGAAAGATAAACATTTGAGTTACTCCAACTAGCAATTTTATACTGTACTTAACATTCGATCCAGGTGCTTGAAATCACGGTAGATGCCATCTGTGGAAAGCGAATGAGGCTAAGACTCGTGTGCATTCTCCCCTCCCCCCCCCCTTAAAAGAGAACGGACAAGGATTTTTGTCTCCTATCTCGCATATAAACTCGAAAGCAGAAACAGTCAAGGGCACTTTTGTTTACATATTGTAAGGAGAGTTTAAATTTCGCAATGACTGCTTACGCTACTAAAAAAAAAAAAAAAAGAAGGAAAAACTTCATTAAAAGGAAGTACCTAACAAGTGATTCTTAGTGGAACAAGTAATTTTTTTAGTAAATTTGAGTAAGTAATTTTGTTTTGATTTCTGTAATAAAAATAAAATATCCTATAACGCGCATTTTTTATTACTCAAACGGAGGAGACAGATCTGCTTTAGCTCGTACTAAACGAAACCGGTAGTTAACTGGGTTCCACCATTAACCATCACCGTTAGCTGAGCTTATAGCTAATGATGATTTTAAAAGGCATCGATGTGAGAGTATGGTAGAAACTGCCGCCATCTGGTGAACCTAAAGTGTACTATGTATTGTGTGAAAGATTGACTTCTACAGTCAATTTTTCTGATTTTTTTTTGAAGAAATCACCTCTTCGGAACTAGAATAGAGTCTACAACAATCTTTCTTCTAGAGTTCTAGCATTATGAAATCAATGGCAAAGCATATAAAATTAGTTCATCAATTTCTAATCTAGCATTAAGATATAAAACTTACCATTCCCTGACAAAGGCTGACGGATACCTGTGACTGAGAATCTGAGAGCAGATGACCCGTATAGAAACACTTTCTTTCGATGATAGGATGAATATGCAGCGTTGTATTATCACCCCATGACGTCACATGTTGCATGTGGCAATAAGGCCTGATGAAAGAGGCACTGTGGTCTAAAACAATATTAAATGTCCTATTATAAGCTACAAACTTATAACGCGCGTGCGTATCCCATTCGTCTAAGCTACGTTTCCTGAAATGCCTGGAGAGATGATATGAACGCCCTCTGGTGTCCACTCGAAGTGGGTAAACTTTTTCGACTGATGCAGAAGCTGAAAGAAAAAAAAAATTAATTTTTAAGTCATGATCGCCACCAAAATACTATCAGTGATTAAAATTCAATATAAAGAAATTTTTCCAAAACCAGTGATCCAATGACCAAACCGCATCCTGCATATATGTTAAAGAGGTATTGAGACTAGTATATTATGAAACAAATACATTACAGATGAAACTGAATTGTACACCTTCGCACATGGGTCCTCAGTACATTTTCAAAGTTTGCGATAAATATTTTTGGACCATTTTCCCTTTATCGTGAGCACTAGACGATGTACCATTGGTAGATGCATTGCTCTGGCCCATACCTGACGTTTCGGTTCGTCCCAAAAATTTTTTATGAAATCTATTTCATAAAACTGCCGATATAAGAAGCTCTGTATTATCAAGAAATGTTGCACATCGGTCAGTGTTCATTTTGGTTGGAAAGACCTGGGTTGGAATCAGGGCGAATTCTCCATGCTTGCTGCGCAAGCTCATTAATTGAGAAAGAAGTCATATTTATTTGTTAATAAATGCATGCATTTATAAGCATTCCATTTAGGCTTCTATTTTTGTAGACAGAAGACGTCTTAAGCTTGCGCGTCAATAATTGAGCATTGCGTTGTGTATCGAAGGCCGATGCTTGCTCGTCTAGTCAAAGCTACCTTGGCTTGCTCGGTTGCAGGAGCTTCCAGATCCTCGCAGCAGCACTGTGATTTCATGCGCGCGCATCGTCATTTCACGTCGTCTCACTCTGTTGCTTAAACGTAGCTCTAGCCAGCCTTTACAAGTGTGCGTGTTGCTTGGGAAAATAAAGTTAAACCAATTTTTTTATGACAATGTTATTGACCAGTTCATAAAGAAGAACCGTAGGATAGAATTTGTATTCAAGTAGCTAAATTGAAAAAGATAGAATATCATTTGTAAAACAAATGCTTTATTTGTATGATTATATGTACATAAATTTCTAAATATATAGTTTTAAATGGTCAATAATTCATTATTCCACTAATCAGACTTCAATCACACCTCTCACTCCCTGAATGATAACAAGAGCAAGCGTGAATTTCAAGACCAGCATTCGCCCCTGGTTCGAATACGTGTAAGTTCTATAGTTAAATATAGTCAACGTTATCGGCCAAGCAATGGAAATGCGAGAATGCCACCTTGGCCAAGAAACACACATTCTCGGGAAACTAGGGAGACTAAAGAGTTTTCGAAGGATGGTGAGGGGAATCTTAATCAGAAAGAGGTTCAAGGAGTCTAAATAGGGGTTTCATAGTTAGTATTATTAGGGCGCTACGTAATGAGCTACACGAGTCCTGGTTGCTATTAAATGGGAAACTGCACATGAGCCAAACATCAAGTATAGCAATCAACAGCGCAGATCACACTGGAAAGAACATTATGATTGGTCTGTACAATATTAGAAATTGTGATATGAAGCGATGAATCAAGCCGCACCTTTATCCACTCGGATGGGCGAGTGTGGCAGATGTCTGAGGAACACTTTATATCCGAATTGTGACGTTTGCTTGCACAGATATGAGTTTTCTGTTTCTTCTGGAATGAAATTGGACCTTGATGTAGTGCCTGGAAAACTGTTTAGAATTATGGCTGAAGTGACTAAGTTTATAAGGTAGTATTTTTATGTCTATAAATTGCCTGCTTTTTGGGTATTTTTGAGAGTTGAAAAGTCCGAGTGGGAGGAAAAATCCCACTACCTCCTTATGAGAAAGGCCAACATCTTCTCATGAAAAGTGCTGATAAAGGTTTTTAACTAGATGGGATTCGAACTTTGTCTGCTCAACCAAAGGGGAATCGTGGAAACCGACTGAATTTCGGAGGCTTTCAAACCACTCTCAAATAAAACTTTTTCCCTTTTTTTGTTCTTGTATGAAATAAAATTTCAGATAGTTAGTATAGTTCAAAAACAAAATTCTAACAACAATACAATACGAATGTTTTGTAAATATATATTTTTAACAACAATCATACATATGCCAACCTAAAACAAAACCTAATTTGTATATTTTAATAAGTGAAATATACAAAATCAAAGTAAAAGAAAAATTTAGCTCTGATGCGAAACTTTGTGTGTGGCACGCAAGTTGTGGAAAAAAATAAGGATTTAAATTTGCGATTTTAGAAAGAAACCAGGAGGAAAAAATTAACCATCACTGCATTACTCGGAGGAAAAATGAAACTGCACTGAACTATTGAAGGGAGATTACTAGATGTATTTAAGGTGTCGCTCTTTTCTATTTAGTTTTTATTTTAATACGATACACTTTTGCAGTACTGCCTGCAGATTGTATTGGATATTGAATTTTTTTTTTTCGGTTAGCAGTTCATCTCAAATTAAAATATCCGTGAAAGACAGTATGACAAGAAAAAATAAATCAAATAATTCAAAACATCACAGTGAAAAACTTTGTTCTTTTATCAATTGTATCTTAAAACTATTTTATCTTGCGTTTAAACTTATACACCAGTATTATTTAAGAGCATGGTGGGCATATTGGATTTCTTTACCTCGATAAGGAAAAAAAAATCTTAATTTAGCTTTACATTAAGGTTTAAATAATGTCAATTTATGTTGTTGTTTTTTAAATTTAATTTCGAATTATTTTCCAGATTTTCTGGATTTATAGTTGGAAGTTTCAGCGCAGCTTGTCTGGAAACAACGAAACAAAGACTGAAATAGTACCATGATGTGAATTCTTAATTTTTGTTGCATTTTATTACTTAAGATAAACTTTCTTCTTCCCCACCCCATATTAAATCATTTTTATTTTTATCGAGTACTTCTTTATAAAAGGACTTTAAGGCGGTTCGCCATAATGCTCTACAGTGCTTTGCCAGCCATAAATTTAGTTGAATGTTTCTTAGCATCTAAGTGGTGTGCACACGTGTGGATTCCAGAGGGTAGGTAGGTGGAGAACGATATGAAATCATGTCATTAATAAGCGTGAAACTATTCACCAAATCAGAGATATGCTTGAGAACAAGAAAGTTTTAAAATCTTCTTTAAATTTCTTTCCTGTCTAATTTTTCTTTGTTGGAAAAATAGGCTTGTCTGTATTACAGAGTCGTATTCCATTTTCATGCCCTTGAATAAACTTGTTTCTTAGCATTTAAAAATCTTCAAGCTCATTAGGGAACAACCATACTTACTAGGCAAATATTCAGAACATTTTCTATGTTCAGGTGACAGGGGCTTGTTATTTGCATAAATGCCAAGGACAAGCCTAAAAAATGGGACACTTATGAGCAGTGGTGAGCTATGATAAGTTTAACAAAGGGCTCGCATCGTCGAGCAAAAAAAAAAAGGGCCTTACGTAGCCTTTATAATACTTATATTGCGACTTTGTAGAGCTTCTGACAGATATGATAATTCCTGTAGGATATCAATCATTAATACTACATCTTTTAAAAATTCCAAATTGAGAAGTCGGTTTAAAAAGCCCTTATATTTATCGTTCGATGCCAAATGCTTGCATAAAGCTGAGTAATTTCTCCACATAGCAAGAGCCGTTCGTAAACTGCAAACTGTCCATCGTGGTCCAAACACACAGCCGATCTTTAAAATTTCGATACCAAGGTCTTTTGCAATCATATTTAATTCTCGTTGACTTTTTTGATGATTGATGATAAAAAGCATATAATTTATCCATAAATATTTATTTCCTTAATGTTTTTTGTCGAATCGTCTAAAGTTAAGTGTAAACGATAAGCACAATTCCAAATCACAACGTTGAGAAATTTTTGTAGAAGCTTGATTGCAACACCTGATTTGTTTCCTAACATTGCACTAGCTCCATCAGAACAAAATGCAATGAAATGATTTTTTATATAGTTATCAGAAAATCCATATGAATTTAAAGTAGAATTATAGTAGCATGTATACATTCCACGGTGGTATTGTCTAGTTCTACAAGATTATTAAACAAGAACAAGGGGCTCACAAATTTGAGAAAAATTTAACAAAGGGCTTGCGCGAGCCCCTTATAGCTCACCACTGCTTATGAGTAAATGGCAATATTTAAAAATGAAAGGAAAATTAAGATCGCTTAATTATCTCAAATTATATATATGATCACAAATTCTTCACTGATATATTATCCCAAAATGATGGTCATCAGATTAATTTTAACAGTTTGAAATAGCAGATGAATATTTTTCATGTTTTTGGAAACTAACATATTTGCGCTGTCTTGCTTTTCAAATCAGTTTAAGGTTACTAGAGACTAATCATTCGTTAGAAAACCATATTCAGAATCTCTCTCTGTCTGTTGCATGAATTTGATCACTGCACATTTGATCAAATCCAACAAATACTGGGACCAGTAATACGCGAGTTTTCTCAAACCTATTTTAAGAGAACCAAAACCAAAGATTATACTTGGACAACCTTTCAATTTTTCCTTGTCCACTCACTCACTCATGCAAATTTTTATATCATTTATCCACATCTGGTTTTAAAACTCAGAATTGGAAAGAACAAAAACCGTAACGAAGTAGATGGAATAGTACGTATTCTCCAATTATATAATCAAATTTGTATATATAGTTTTTTTTTGTCGCTTCGTTTAAGTATGTATTTAACTATTAACATAATTGTTTTGAAATGCTAAGAATAAAAAAAAAAGCTAAACATTAATTGGAAAAAAAGTAAAAGCTACTCAAAATCTATAACAGAAAAGATAAGCTTTTAATTATATTAAATATAGCATACAGTACCTGTATTTCTAGAAGAAGCTGAAAATCATTACTCTTCCCTTTGCACCTTACCTCAGATTTATAGGACTCAACCTTGATAATTAAAGCCAAATTAAAAAACTGTTGAAGGTCTTCTCTGGAATATATTTTCAAGTTAAGTGGAAGAAATCGTAAGTGATTGTGGTGAAAAATAACTTTGGCCTATAAAATAGGCTTTTAGCATTTCGAAAACAAC
Source organism: Typopeltis vanoorti (assembly GCF_054136105.1). NCBI lineage: Eukaryota > Metazoa > Arthropoda > Arachnida > Uropygi > Thelyphonidae > Typopeltis > Typopeltis vanoorti. The sequence continues at coordinate 104,545,793 of NC_143559.1, read as the reverse complement.
ACAAAGAAATACTAGTGGTTTGGGATGTTCACGGATGTTGCAAACTTGTGGAAAGAATCGAGGGCCAAGAATTAGGGCTGTTCTAAAGAGAAGAATGAACTGATTCATATATCATCTGAAAGGTACAGAAGTTTGTATTATGAATGCAACTTTAGCCAGCTTCAGCTAACGAGTACTCATATCTAGGAACAGTAGATTCGAATGTTCAATAATCTAAAGATATTCGGAAAGGTCTCTACAAATCCTCACAACGCTTCCTAATATTTCTGAAAAACTCAATAAAAATACATTTATTTCTTAATTTAAGATAACTGATGACCAAATGGATAACCAGGCTCTGGATTCAAATTTTACTCTAGTATGGATAGTTGGGAAAGTGTTTTGGTGGTAAATGATTTTTAACACCAGGTGAGAGACTGCCATTCTACTTATTAGGAAGTTCGTTTGTAACCTGATCTACCTACTCTACTGATATGCTTCGGGTTCCCAAATTTTCATGAATGGGATTGCTATTAAAATCAATGTTCAGGTGGTAATACAACTTAATAAATAAGACACTTCCGAATTAATGTAGAATAATAAAACAACTTTCCGATTGTTGCATGGACATTTTTTATTCTGGCCGAAGGAACGTGAAAATTGACTACATGGTCCGTATGAATCAGGTTTCGTTGATATTCTTTTTGGCTAGATTAGCACTTTAGCTAACAATATCTAGGAAGTACTCAATATCTAGGAACAGGCGATTCGGGGTTTTCACAAATCATCAGTAACGTAAAGATATTTGGAAAGATCTAGACAAAGAATTTACAAAAAAAAATCCTTAATATAATCAAAATGGTATGTTTATTTAAATATATAATTTTAAATAAAACATTGATTATATTAAGGCTTTTTTTTGTAAATATTGAACTTGCTTTAAGAACCACAAATGCAACGTATAACTGCAAAAGTAAGCCTAAGGAATCCAGTTTTTATTAAAGTACTAGGAAGTTTTAAAATCAAGTTATCAAAACTTCGAAAATACTTTAATTTATTAGGATATGGTTTATGCGTGAACTTATTTTTTTTTTTTTATTAGCATGAGAAAGAATTAAACAAGTTAACCTTCCTGTGCATCGAGACTGGCGCTATGATATAAACCTTGGTTTTTCAGTTCTGTATAATTTTTTTTAAAATCAAGCACCTAGTTAATAACCTTCTGACGATGGGCACTAGACTAGACTTACACTAAAAAAAAGCAACAAGAAAAAAAAAATCAGAGGCCTTTTTGATCTCATTAGTTTCAATCAATCAGCAGTCCCCGAGCTCACGAGACACAGACATCATTCACCCACCAGCCAAGGGAAGCTTAAAACTCAGTCCTTAAGGCAGTCGCTCTCATCATTAGCAGAGTCTTAACTATGTTTAGACATGAACAAATTAAACACAGAACGTTTCACTCGTGTGCGTCTTGTTCATCATGGTGAGCACAACACTCCACTGACAGACCGACGACAAGGGGGGGAAAGAAGGGAAGTTGGTTTGACTGCCAGGTTAATCGGCGATGATGGCGTGTTTACAAACTCTGATCTTTCCTCATTTATTTGAATGTGACGTGAACATTATGCTACGTAACTGTGGAACAACCCCTAGAAAGTGTTCTCGAGTTGTGCCCTATTAGTAATTGTGGATCGATATGTTTATGTTACTTCTTTTCGTATAAGGAGAATCTCATAGGTATTCATCTGCATAGATACTCGCTTTCGACTCTTTCGAGTTTATTTTTTATTTGGTTGGTTTTCCGATTCAGTAGACGGCGCTGTATTCCCCCAAGAAATTCCAGTGGCTTATTTTCGAGTTGTACTGAAACTAATATGCAGTGCAGTGTGTTTAATAAACGCTAGGTACAATTTGCATAAATATCTACATCAATTTTTTTTTTTTTTAAGTACAGTAAATGTATGTTTAGCTAAAAAATTTCTTTTCAGTAACTTTTGCATTTATGATCCGTTTATCTGACCGATATTAATACAAGGCAGTTTACGCATTGCTAATAGTGTATCAGTTATAAAAACATCCGAGAAACTAGAATCAGCAAAACATTATGAGCTTAACATGTTCATTGCCAAACACGCGATATCGCGCGATGCGAGTTCTCACCAAACGGTCGATCACGCGTCGCTAACTAAATAAAAAAATAAAAAATTTGGCCACCACACGAAATTCCAATTTTCAGCTTGGCAATGAAAGTGTTAAGAAGTTAGACGATCAGGGTTTTAATCATCCACAGTTCATGACTTGAACAAGTATACTGCTCGAGTAGGATAAAAATGCATTTATACAAATGAACAAAATCTTTCTTGGTTACAAAATATAATTGATAAATGACAAAGTCATTTGCATCCGTAAAACAACTGTAAGCTTATATTATATTAGTAGTGAAAGTAGGCTAAGAATTATATAATCTAGAAACTTCTCGAGATCAAATATGGAACTTTTTCAAGCCGCTTCAGTCTCCAATAAACAGGATTGATCACAGATTTGGTGAAGACAAACATCTAAACATATTTGGATCTTTGATATCTGAATTTGAATCTCATCTAAAGAAGTTTCAAACTCAAGTTTGTTGGTTGGAAAGGATGCTATTACTTGATCAAAAAAAAAAAAAAAAAAAAGCCGGCCAGACATTCGAATATTTTCCACGGATGAAGCAACATTATCAGGCATCTGCAAATATAATGTAATTATGCTTATTCGCGAAGTAGTTTCCTGACCGTTTGCTATTATGGAAAAATTTTGTGTATAAATTGCGTGTATCGTCTGGCAGGTTTGAGAGATCAAAAATCGGATTCAAAGGCTTTTATCTTCGTGTATGACTAGCTAACTTCTCTCCAGTTAACAGTTTCTTATAAGTATGGTATGGGAATCGAACCTACTGCATTTCGGAGACGTTGTTTTAAAGTTTAATTTCACATTTCTCATCTTCGTAAATTTTGATACTTGCTCGGAGGATCAAGCAGTCTTCTACTTGAACACAAAAGGAATTAATTGAAAGTACATTTGCTGTCACTTAACTTAAAATATATATTTTAAAAATAGTAGTGACTCTTTCTTGTGTAATTTGTTTAAAATTATGCTACTGATTTCTAGATGATTGCAATATTCTATGAGCGAGACCGAAAGCTATTTGGAATACTGATAACAGCATGAGTAGTATCAGTTATATACAGTAACTCAAAACTACCAAAACATTTCTACTCCAGACTGTCACAGTCTCTAAAAAAAAGTATTTCTTGACGGATAGAAATGTAACTACGATTTTTGAAACAAAAATTTTTGAAATTCACTTAATATTTCCCAAACATTTTTCGAGTGGCACCTTCTACGGAAGATGCCACGCGAATTTCTGAATTCCGTCTCCCTTTAACATTATAAATATATTTAGAATGAAAATAGTTAATTTTAAATTAACAGAAAATGAAATTTAGTTTTAATAAAATTTATAAATGAAAATTATAACGGACTAGCTCATACCTGACACGTCTTGGTTGCTCAGTCATGACGGCAATGCAAACCTGCGACATTTGGTTTGAATAGACCCGGTTTCCAATCTTGCCCTAAAGACTTTTTCATCTGAAGGCGAGTCAGCCAGTCTCCGATAAAACAAGGATTTTCATTCTCACAAAAAATTGATTCATATATTCACACTATTGGTAGACATTGCAGACCAAGAGAATTAATCGTGTTATTCCGTCAGACTTGCTTCCAGAGTCTGTACGGTGTAGCTATACGTAATCGTTTAAGATTTGACAAACTTATCATTAATAGTACATTCCCCTTAAATGACTCATCACGGGAGAAGTTTCTCCAGTTACCACAATGGTTACAATAAGCCACCACAGATTCATCATGGGAGGTCTATTCTGCCCGCAAGCATATCAATACTGAATCTCAAATTCCTTCTCACTCTATTATCATACAATATTTACAATATCATTATTACGTTTATCCACAGCACAAAATGCTAAGCAAATTCCTGTTTTATAAATATACATAATAAATAATAAACTCAGTATCAGCAAGAGTGTACATTAGCAATTTATACTGATTAATTTTTGGCTTATATAAAGATGTTTTTAGCAGTCATTACGATAGAATATTTCGTAATAGATGTTACACATGATTAATATAGTGAAATTAGAATCAATAATAGAGAATACCAGATGGTGTTTTGATGAAATTGTACTTGCTTTAAGTTGAAAACTTAGTTATTTTTCGACATACGAGATTTATTTTCTTTATTTTTTCAAAATATTTGATGGGAAAATGGCATTTTAATTTATTAAGTCTCTTGTTAGATCATCTAACTAATTTGTTCACGTACCAGCCAATTGCATATATAAATCCAATCTCGAGTTTTAAAACAAAGGATGTTACCTAATGGTTGACTATTAGAATAGTTCAACCCATTGAGCTCCAAGTATATACCTTTATTTATATAGATTCCTAACCAAATATAAGAATTCAATGTACGGTAATAAAATACCGCTGTAATGGGCGATTCTCCCTCCTTTAAGTGTTAGCCATCGCTATTACTATGGTACTTATGATAAGGATCTTAAAGTTTCATTCTAACCTCATTGTCCATAAGAATTTATGAATAGTTCAGAAGATTTTTATGTTGAAATTACGTACACCCCATTATTTCAAGTTACGTGCCATATTACGCCTAGTGGGGGAGTTAAGAGTTTAAATAATCTTTCTTGGATTATTACACGATTCCCGTGACTAATAATACTTGCATTGCATCCTGAATGGACCATAGGTTAACATGGGGGATGTGAATAGTAGGTGACAGGTCTCACACCAAGATTCAGACCATCTGAACTTTTGGAAACCACAGGTGAGACTCGTGGCAGAATTTCCTTATTTGTGTCAGAGATTACGAAGATAAATGGGTCAAATAGGGGGATAGATGTGCTGTCTGGCAAACAGCTTCATCACATAAATGCTCTCCGTTGTGTCACCGATGAGTTCAAAACATGTTATTAACGAATTATCAAAAACCTGGAATTGGCATTACTTAGTTTCTTCTACGTGACTGGATTGGCAATTTAAAAAAAAAGAATTTTTCCCAACACTGACCGGGAGGGTCGTACACCATCGATCATATAGCGTTCCGAGGGATAATATACACGTGGTATTACTTTCTTTCGTAAAGCAGCTCTTAGGAAATTACATCCTGAATTTTCTGCAAACTTTGCACAATCTGAAATATTAGTCATTGAGCAGGATCCTTATACGAATCTCTACTTGATCTATGAACTCAAAACACTATCGTCTTCTCTTCAATGCAATAAATTTAAAGCAATATTTTAGATTTAATAAAAATTTTGAATTTGAAATTTATAAAATTGTTGTAAGGCTAATATATTCGATTCAAATCTTAGAGAAAAAAACTATAAATAATTTATTTACGTTTTTTTTTTTTTTTTTTTTGGATAAGAATCTAAAAGCGATCTCGTTGGAAAGCACTCAGCATGGAATTATCTCGGAATTGTGAAATTTCTAGTGTAAATTTTACATTCAGTCCTTTATTTAATGGGAGTGAAATGACTAAGTAAATTACCAGGTCGTACACAATAAGCACAATCTGATTAGAGCATTCTAAAAATGCCTCAAAAAGGTATGTTGAAAGGAGAGGTTGATAAAGCTGCAATTACCTCCTTTGGACATTTTACATTTGTTATTTGGGACTCAGGCCATTAGATTATGCTCTATGTTCTCTGTCAGCCACGCAACGAGAACTGATATCTACAAAAATGAACGTTTTCTCCACTAACATACATCGAGTACAAAGATATATCATTCATCAAAACTGTTTGAACGTAAGAGCGCAGAGAACATAGGGTCCACTTGTTATAACAGACAGATAACTGTCCATACAACGACGGGCCTCACTGGCTCAGTCAGTAACGATAATGCCCTTTGGTAGAAAAGATTTGTGTTCGAATCCCTCTAGAACTCGAACTGTTATAACAAGTAAGTTGGTTTCATATGCGATAAGGTTTTTCCCCTCCTGTAAGTGTATTGTCCTAGAACCAGAAGATCAAACATAATATACTGGCATCACACTTAACTGTTTCGACCGTAATTCCATAATTATCCAGTCCATACTATAGCTAGCATTCTGGCGAGACTGAACGCACTGAATACTAAATAAGAGTACACTTATTTCGTGTTCAGTGCATTGAAAATGGGATTATGTTTGTCGTTACTTTTTCTTTGGAGATCCAGCTCAAGTACTCTAGAGTCTTCTCTCGAAAACTGTGGATCATTTATGTTTACTTGAAATCATCTAGGTCTCTCCTCCTTTACTGACTCGGCGCCATCCTTCACATTGATCATTATTTCAACTACTTTTGACCAACCGGGAGAACAATATCTGTAGTTTCAATGTCAACTTTATCAAATGATGTGTAGCACGAGATTCGGTGGTTCATATCGAAAAGTAATTTGCATATTCAGAAAATAAATTCGGCAACACGGCCTAAAGTTTCCGATTGTATAGTAGTTAGCATGGACGTAGGCTTCATGCTATGGTTTAAACTTTGTGGTGAAATGGGAAAGTCAAAAAAACTGATTTTTGCTTTTAATATTAAAATCCATAAGTCCAAACAAGTAAGCGAATGATCATTTTACCATATACAAACCTTTCCTTTCCCTACCAGGCAGAATGAAAAAGTCATTCAAGCCAATAATAATTAAATCACGTTTTAGAGATACGGCCAAGCAACTAAGACTATGAGGCTAGTGTAGAACACGCAATCAAAAGACTGCGTGTTTTACAGTCGATTTGCCTATTTTGGGGGATGAAAAACCCGATTACCGTGAGAGACTTGCTAACTCGCTAATCTTTAGATGAAAAGCTCTTATAAAAGATTCTTAGCGTTCTAGATAGCATTCAAATCTAGGACTTTCCCAAAAAAAAAGGGAGGGAAGAGAAGTTATGTCAGAAGCGTGACTGCTGTTCGTAAAAGGATGTTCCTAATAGCCATTGATTTTTTTTTTCCATAGTTTCATCATTATCATCACAAACCATGGGCTCACTGCTCGTTGGTGTCCGATGCCTCCTTCACTATCTTCTTCCACCTTTCTTGTCCAGTGCACGTCCGTTTCTGTACATCCATTCCACACCAGTAATTTATGTCGTCTATCCATTCTCTGTATGGTCTACCTCTTCTGTTTACACCATCCAAAATACCAAACATGAATGTCTTTATCTTTTGGTCCTCATTCATTCTCCAGATGCGTCCAAATAATTGCAGCTTCCATTTTATAATCTTCTGCATTAGATTCTCCTTTGGTTATATCTTGCGATAGAGCTCTTCCTTTGTGATTTTCCGTACCCATCCTATTCTTAGAATCTTCCTGTAACAAATTCTTTCAAATGCCAAAATTCTTTTTCTTGATTCCTTATTTATTACCCGCGTTTCAGATCCATGTTTCCAGCACTCTTAGTTTTGTTTTTAGGCTGATTATTTTACTCTTTCAGATATTATCCATGTCCTTCAGATTTGTTCTTCCCTTTGCAATCCCGATCTTTATTTCTTTTTTACATTCAAAATCATATGTCGTTTTACTTCCCAAATATGTGAACTATTCTACATTTTCTATATCAGTTCCATCCACTTGTATCTTTTGTTTCATGTTCTTCTTAAATATCATTGTCTCTGTTTTTTCCAAGTTCGTAAGTCCAAATATCTTTCCTTCCTCATTTAACAATTTCAATGTTTTTTGTAGTTCTCTTTCTTCTTCTTCCAGAATAACAATGTTATCTACAAATCTCAGATTGCTAATTGTCGTCATCAGTTGTCAATTCTCACAGTTTTGCAAGATAAGTTTTATTAATGCATGTCAAAACTATACGAACGTAAATCTATTGATTATCAAAATTAACAAAGAAAGTCCGGAAAAGAAGTTCTGAAATACAAGGAAACAACCTCACTAACATATAACTTCATATGAATGCTGGTGTACCACTTTTTCCTTCAGGAAAAATAAAACACCTTCATCCCACCAGGTTATAACGGGAGTAGACGTCATCTGTTTATCGTCAAGAATGATGTGTTATGCTGAATGCATGTTCTAATCAGCATTAATAATCTTCGCCTCCGGATTAGTTTTTGCATAGATTACAATCATGAACGGAAAATAAACACTTCAAATGAGATCCTTTATCCTTGAGATTTATTCTATGCAAAATTAGCGAGGACCAAAACTTTTCCTGCAGTGATGATCATCGGTGTTGGGACACCTGTTGACCTTACCACGTGACTAAATAATGCCCATTACATTTTAATAAGGCAATCCCGTCACGTTATGTATAATTGATGAATCATCCCATCTTAACACACTTACACGCACGAATATTCGTACCATCCGCATCCATCCGTCACCTATGTGGAGCACATGTGTTCATATTACACGTCTGGAAAGATGGAGCGATAGCTACGAAACAGCCAGATCGTGAAAATATCAAGTCACGAATCGATCCTCCTCTCACTTTCCACTGCCCCTTTTCTGTATATGAAAAGGCGAAAATCTTTGGTGGTTCAGATTTCTTCTCGAATGCTGTTAAATATATTTACAAATAAAAGACTGATACCATCTCCACAAAAATTCTCTAACATGCCGTAACACCCAGTGGAAGGAATTGCGATTACCATCTGTAAGCTAACAAAATAAAGACATCCTAGTTGGGGGTCGGGGTATGCTACGTGTTGAAGATCACGTCTTTGTTTCTTTGCTTGAACTATGGTTACAATTATTTTTTCCCTACAGAAATGTCTTGGACTGGTAGTGTTAAGCCTCATTTAACCGATTATACGCGCGAACATCACGTGTTTTAAATATTATGAAATATGCCGGTATACAACAGGATAGTGAAAGAACCCAAGCGTTGAAAACCATGTCCTTTTGGGTTAAAATTGGAGTTCACCTAATCACTCATTTTCTTATACTTGCATTCATATGCAAGTGTTGGCCTCTTATACAACATTATACTGATTTCGCTACTGCTAAAACACAATAACTTTAGATGGTGGGCTAGAGAATTCTGTCAAGTACTTTGAAAGGTGCTCAATGGTGAATCCAGTATGCGTCACAAATAATAACAGACAATTTAATGAACGATCTTAGCTCCATCCGATCCTAATCCTCCGAAATATCAATTCAGAATATTTATTGACTGCTCGATTAAATAGTTATGAAGTCGATGAAAAAAATATAAAAAACTCCATTCAAATATTCGTATACAATTTTACTTCTTAAGACAATATTTTTTTATGTGAAAACAAACAGACAAAAAAAAATTGAAGGTCAAAACAGCAGTTGGTTTAAACTTCCAAGTATACAGCTGCACGTATTTGCTTTAATAATATGCATATTCAGTTATCAAAATTAATGCCAATCTTACTTTTCTAAATAAATTTATATTTAGTTCAATGACCAATTTTGCAATTAATGTATTAGAATTAAATTAGAATTAGCGAATTAGAATTCACCGAATTAAGGCCACTGATGCCAGGGAGGGAGCTATCCTACTATTAAACTATAAACGAACTAGGAGTTATCTAAACACTCGTTTTATAACACCTTGTAATAGTGAAGTGTTATAATTGATATAACTTGGCAGCTATTCGTTCTTGTCTGTATAACGATACAAATGCAGTTAATTTAGCAACAAGTAAGACTGAAGTTAATTTTAAGCTTGAGCTAATTGGCTCCTTTCAATTTCTTTTTCTCTCTCATAAAATTAAGTTTAACTCACTATAACCCTTACTTGGTGACACAGTTGGGCACTTTCCAACCTGCAGGCTGTGCGTTGGAATTTATTCGGCTGGATGTTTGTGAACGTCTTTAGGTGGCGCGGACTATTTTCATCGTCCTGAAATATGAGTTGGCTTGAAAATGCGCCTTTCGCAGGCAGGATTTTCATAAAAACCGACATGAGGGGGAGGGAATGAATCTCAATATTACCTAACCTAATCGGCGGAGCTCTCCGACAAACATCGGCTGATTCAAAGAAAGCCCTGCCTGTTACCAATATCCTTCGCAATAAAGAAAGAAAAATTGGTAATGAATACTTGTTTCAAAGCAGAAAAATATATTCCTTGGAATTTTAAAGATCTCAGAACTAGCCTCAAACCTTATTTTGAATATTTGAGGCAAATTCGCCTAAACTTTAAGAAACGTCAGATTAGGAAACTTAAGTTTCAAGGAGAGTAATCGAGAAGTTGAACGGGGCGGAAGAAAAAATAATTGTCCAGTAAGTTCTGCATTTAATCGTGAATGAACAGCGACCATGTGTTGATTGTGTAGCAACAGATGAGTAGAGAGCAAACGGAATTACTGAAGTCAATTTTGATAAATTATGGAAATATCTGAAAAATGCATATAAAAGAATCGACGTTTGTGAGAAACTGACTAGAATGATCTCACCCACTCCAGATGAGGGTTGGATTATGTGAAGCAACGACCGAAGGAACCTAGGTCAGTATGTCTGTTAACTGCGTGTGTCCCTTAACCAGTCTGCCTGTCGAGACAAAAAACAAAACAAAACAAAACTGGTGTTTCTGGGAGTGAAAAAAAAAAAAACTTTCATCTCCGTATGAAACCAGCCTAACTCACCTTCAAGTAAAACCCCCCTTATAATTCTTCGCGTCATAGCCGGTCCTTTCACCAAAGGACATTGCAGTTGCCAACTGGGCTATGGAGGTCCTCCCAGATATAAGAACAATACTCTAGTCAGACAGGTTTGCGATTTGTATAAGTTAATAGTTAACAATAACTATCCAACTCCTGGAGCGAAAGAGAAAAATTATGCGGATGATGAGGGGGGGGGGGTACATTTAATATGCTTATGCCAAAAACTTGGAGATTAAAGCTATCCCATATAGAGAAATATCCTGTTTTCCAGCATTCTGGGTACTATCGACGGTTGTAAAAAGAATTTTCTAAAAAAATAAATAAATAATAATAATGCAAAACTGTTCTATGCTGAAGTTAATCCCACTAAACTATTCTTCGGCAGTCGGTGTAAAAGGCAGTAATAGTTGTAATTTTTATGAAAAACTTACCACAATAGGTTGATATGGTAGCACTTTAATATCTTGGCTGGATTATAGGTTAGATAATCCGGGAATCGTGTTTGGAAATGGAACGTAGTGCTTTATTTTTTTTTTTTCCAAACCACACCAGGCCTCCGAGAAGAAGGGTAGTTAGATAATTATTATTACCTCAGTGCGGGACAACTATCACCTAGTGATATTCGCAAACATTCATCGCACAGTGGAATTTGAATCCAAAATCTGTAGGTTGGAAAGCGGAGATAATGCAACCAGTCAACCAGGGTGGCGGTATTCTAGTCTGTGTTCTGTAGCGCAGGGTTTGACTTGACAAATGAAGATGAGTGTAATGTACATTTATCGACAAATATGACTTAGATCTGTTTGTAACTGGAAAAGATTGTTATTGAAAAAAAGCAAGTGAAAGAACTATGCCTATGGTATCCCAGTATTAGTTACAAAACTTGAGGATAAATATCCATTTATCCTTACTCACTCTGACATAAGAGAAAGTTGCAATCCATTTCAAAACAGGCCGTAAATTGAGAGCATACTTATGAAGGTCTTTATGCTAAACCCCAAATCAAATGTACGACAGATAAAGGGAAACTACGAGTTTCTCCCAGCGTTTTCATGCGGTATGTCCAAAAGGTAGGTAGGTAGACAAAGAATTCTCACTGGATAGAATTTGACAGAATTCACATTTGAATCAGCCAGGACTCGTCTAGGGAACAGAGGATTGAACGTATTTAATTTTCGATGAAGGATGCAAGATAAGTGGAATGGTAGAATGTGAAGACGATGACAAAATAAAGCAAGTGTGAAATATTCTCAGAACAGCAGTTGAGAATTGCCTTCCAGTGAACCAGGAAAAGATTCTTCTGATCCTATCAAAAACACCTTTATCAATCTGTATGGAATGACAGAACATTTACCTAAATCACTCCAGGAGTTGTATAGTAGTAGTAGTAGTAGTGTATATATATCATGCTTATCAAGAATTTGGTAAAATGGCCTTAGAAGTCATCGTTGAATCTCTTTAGAGGACGTCCTGGGTTTCTTTTTTTTTTCTGGTGATTTGTAATTTAACGCTTGTTTTGGTAATCTTTCCGTTTTCATTCTTTCAACGCGTTCCATCCATTTCTGTTTATATTTTTTAATATTTTCTATTACTGATTCCTGGTTTAATTCTTTCATAATTTCTTCATTTCTTTTGTGATCGAATAGAGTACATTTTGCAGTTTTTCGCATAAGCTTCATTTCAGCTATTGTTAATCTTCGTTTGTCTTTTTGTTTTATTGTCCAGATTTCACTTCCATACAATGGGACTGGTAGGACTAATGTATTGTATACTTTTAGTCTGGTTTGTTTTTGAACTGAAAATAAATATAGAGTTAATTACACCTGTTATTTTTAAATATTTTGCAATTTTTAGTTTTATATCTTTTTTATTTTCATATGTAATCATGAACCCTAGGTAGTTAAATGAATCCACCTGTTCTAAAATCTTGTTATGTATTACTATTTTAGTTCTTATTGGATCTTGTCCTTTGAATACCATGGTTTGATTTTTCTGTTGAGATTATCATTCCATAATGTTTGGCTGTTTCATTTAAATTTAAAACATCTTTCTTTAAGTTATCTTCAGAATTTGTAATTATTATTTGGTCATCAGCAAAAAAGGAGAGTGTTTAAGTTTACAGTAGGAGAAAGTTTAATACCTTGATGGGAATTTTTATTCCATTTTATTATTAGTTCATTTAGTAAGTTAGAAACCGACTAACTCACTTTCTTCTGAAAATCTCTTGTAAAAGGTTCTTTGCCTTCTATATAGGATTCAAATAGAACTTTTTCCGAATGAACAGCAACGTCTCATCTAGCGATTAACTACGAAACCGCTTCAAAGAAGATCAAATAGCAGCGAATCTCCGTTGGATTTTTCCTTGAAATGGATAGAAGAAAATGACATCTGAGTCCAAAAATGACAAATAGTCCTCAAGGAAGTAAATGTACAAAATGAGGTGAAACATTGTATATAAAAAAAGTTTCTGCTAGAAAGAATAAGTATGATTCTGCAGATTGAGGATGGATTCACTGAAGCTGGAATATACATTATTTTTTTTTATTTTTATGTACAAGTCATCTACGTTTCTTTAGCTTTCTATTGTTGCTATTATTATTATTGTGACACCTCCAGGGAGTCCAAAGACTCATCGAGGGAGAGTGTGCCAACAGCATCGAACGATTGATCCCTTCCAACTACTAACCGCGCTGAAACTTGCTTAACTTTTTTGTGTAAGCCATTAGTAGTAGAGGCTCTACCAATCGACCAACCTTGATATGGTTGAATAAGCTGAAATAAGTGTTAATAGATCTTCGTAAACTATGTACATGAAGTATGCACAGCTACTACGTGAACTATCCAGGCACATCTGACAAAATAACAGATTTACTAACTATAGCTATGAAAGCCTCCTAAATCTATGATATAGGTTTGATACCTTATACACCATTTGTGATCGTTCTGTAGAATATCCGTCTTTAAGAAGTGTTCTTGAAAATAAATGTTTAAAATTTCCACGATATCCAGCGAAAATGGTCAATATTGTGGTAAAATGGAACTGTCACTTTGCTCTAGAATTCAAACATGGTTGTTTTCTATTTCATACTTCAAGCCGCCAAGCAACGTGATAGTATTTAGGAAAAGTGACATTCACCTACCATCTAATGGTGCCAGGTACCGCAGAAGCTAGGCTTTTCTTTTGAGGGGTGTGGCTGCCACACCTCGATCCCTTCTTCTACATTAGTTCACTCTCGGTAGCTCTCACAAGTCGATGGCTTAATGCCTCTTCGCTGGGGGATATGTAATTAAGGCTACTAATAGTCCTATTAACAACAAAGGTGTAGGCAGAGGACATGGTCTTGCAGATCGATCGGACTTCATTGAAGGTTAGTATACGCCAGACTCGTTTCCAGCCTTTTGAGCATCCCACGTTTCTCCCAAGGTTTTAGGGGCCATAGGCTGTGCATTCTTCCTCGGTATCTCGAGAGGAATATCTACATTTAGCTTTTATGAATTGTGAGGAATATAAAGTCATTGAAAGAGCTTTCATATGTAAACTACGCATATAAAAATAATTCTGCACTTTCAACCCCTTTTTTCCATCTACATCCACAAACTTATTTGCATATGTTTGAGATGATATGTTTAGTTGGTGTTATGTACCAATATGTGCAGTACTTTCAAGCACCGCCTAACGTCATACTAATCTCGGAATCGCTGCTCGTGCAGTACCAGATGCTAACCTGGTATGCTTTGAACGTTCACTGTTTCGTTGACTATATAGTACATAAATATACGTAATATATGTTGGAGGTTGAAAATCAGGTTCGAATCCTGCCTGTGCATGGATGTTTGTGACTGTCTATTTACGTGGCAGATGATTTCTCACTTGGTGTCGGTTCACGACTCTATTGGAAGCCAATAAGTGTGGTGATCTTGAAAAAAAAAATTTCATGTTGAGCTTCTAGAAGGATTCCAGGTTATGCAAAATATATAAAAGTACAAAAAAAAATAAATAAAAATTCCTTAGCCTGTCCACAGTATTAATGCTCTAGGCTTACAACCTGTCGTGGATTGGAGTCAATATATACTCGTACATTGTTGGAAATGCATGCATTTCCAAGTTAGCAAATACTATGCAAAGAATAAATAAAATATTGTACAACTTAAATATTATCTTACTTAAAATGAATGAAGGTACAGGTAGCGCAAAGTAAACGAACGGTCTTTGTGATGTCGATGAGTCCACTGATATTTAAACTTTTTGTTTAGCATTTTTATGTATATGGGTAATTATATGATAAGCGGAAACCCGTCATTCACGTATTATTATTTTTTCCCTAAAGTGATACCTATCCTACATAGATGAAGACGGAACTCCCCAAGGCACACAGTTGATTTAAATCAGTGTTTTCCAATTTTTTTATTGCTGTTACAAAGCCTTATTTTCTAAATTACGCGATGTATTGAGTTTCACAGCCTGCCTTTTACGAAACAAACAAACAAAAAAAAAAACTTGAACGCAACTAAATGCATTAATAAGAATAAAAAGATTGTTCCGTACATAATCTACCTTATAGGAAGAAAAAAAAAATAATAAAAATGCCGGTATCAGATATGGTGTACCATATTAGCGCGAAGGTTGTACCTGCTTGTCTTCACACACAGTTGATTGTTTGCCTGGAAGTTGTAGGTCTCGTATAGTGGTTTAAAAATGTTCAGATAATTACTAGCTTTGCTTGAGGACATGTAACAAGAGCCCAGTCAGTGTCCTGTAGCCATGTAATTTTACATGAAACTAGCATTTTTCAAATGTTTTTTTTTTATTGAATAAAAATATTTTAATTACATAAAATGTTCTGCACTTTAACTGTGCTATGTTCAATCCATTGAATGAGGTATCATTAAAAGATTGCAGGTTTCTACATCCACAGATCCCCGTTTGAACTTTGATTTATACAATAATCCGTCTAATCTACAATCATTCATGTATGTTAACTGTCAGTGAATATTGGAAAATGAGAAGTCAAATATTTTGCATGGTCAGTGTTTTGTAGTCTTTAGAGCAGGGATCGCATGCATTTCAGACCAAAGAGCCAAAACTGGAGATAATAACTGAAAAATAAATCCATATGGTTTATCCTGGATAAAGTGGGTAAATAGTACCGCTTGCTTTAGCAAGCAAGATTTTAAATATAAAAATATAAATACTGCTTCCATTATGATTTTCAGGGAAGACAAGTTTCGTAATAGATGACTTGCCAGTTGTTTAAATCTTCAAAAACATTGAATTTAAAATTGTTATCAAATATTGGATTAAAAATTCGTTGGGGGGCAAATACTTTATGTAGGGACAAAGTCGATTCTGGATTTTAACCAAATTTCAATATCAAATATTTTGCTATATATACGATTATTTTATTGAGATGGATTTCTGTTGTTCATGTTTCAGTGTCCTTTGGTGTATACGCAGTTTTGCAACAGTTACACTGCCCATTGTCACACAAACAGAAAATCGAAGTTTTATAAGTATCATAAGATAATAGAGAACAGCGCTATACCTAGCTAGTTTGATTGGATTAAAATTATATTTATGTACCCCTCTACACATCGAGACAACTATGCATTTCTTCCAATTAAAGAAGGGCTTTTAGTTTTTGATTTTTTCAAAAATTAGTAATTTAAAAGCAACACATTCATACTTTCTCGTAAAATAACTTCATTTTCACCATATTTTTGCATAAATTATTTCATTCGACTTTGTTGAGTCTGGGACGTATTCTCCGCTTACCACGCCCTAGTTACAACACCAATGCTGAACACTGGAAAGAAAACAAAAATGCAGTATATCATACTGAATTGCAACTTCATATTGCAAGTTCATCGTACTTTCCTGGGGGCAAAAGATGAGTCAAGAGCTTGACGAAGGCCACGCTTTGCTCTATTCGCAAGATGTCTTTAAAGAATTCTCGGTAAAAGAAAAAAAAAATGTTTTAATGGCTCGCTTCATACGCTATTACATGGTTGTTTATTTCGTGTAACTAATATTTTACATTATACAATGGAGCAATTGGTATAAATAGCCTGAAGAAATCATAATACAGTTGTTTTAATTCGTAGATTAGATAAATACATAACTTTAACTATCTTATACTAATCAAATGATATTCTTTGCAACAAAAGTTAAGCATTTTTGGTGCTATCATCCCACAAAACTGGGTTTGCGAACAAAATAATTGCATTCGGCCAACCAGGATGGCATAGCGTTTCCACTCTACAACAGGCCGGAGTTCGAACTCCACTGCAAGCATGGATAATTGTTTATCTTTAGGTGGTAGATGAATTTTATTGCGCGGAATGAGACCATCTGCTTATCTGAGGCAACTTCAAGCCTTCACTAAGGAGGTGTTAGTCCTAGAGCAGTTTCGGGATTGTATACCGCTTTATCCATCCAACCTTTCATAAATTGGATTCTTCATATGGGGAGAAACAAAAAATAATAGATTCACGCCTCATAGCTTTAATTTGTTCGGCCGTGTTCTAACTAAACCAAATCAGAAATATCTTATCCAAGTATTTAGTAAATGATAGAAGAATATGGAATAGCTTCTGTATTGAAGATCAACGACATGAGATATGAAATGAAAGAATGTTAAATCCATGCTATCATTTTAAATCCGTTTTGCAGTATCATACGTCAATACGTTCTATAGTATTCCCATAATGATCTGATTTTTAACAGGTATGGATTACTATAATGACTTACGTGTACATACCATTAAGCGCTAAATTACTACTAATTTCGATTTTTCTTATCATTTTATGAGTCAAATAATTCTTTACAATGTAAATTTGTAGAGTCACTAAAATATCTATTGGAATGAAATGATATTAAAATTCATTATTATTACATAGTCAAATATAGTTGAAATCGGTTCGAAGCTGACCAAGAGAACTTATGAGAATATAACTTCGGCATCAGATTTGTTTTGGTATGGCATTGCTTAAAACGGGAAACTCTGCCCAGGAGTACATATATGTTCGTCATTTATTAGTGCATTTGATTAAGGAGTTTACTAGGCCTGACAGCTGTTTCGAACTGTTCTCATTACAGCTCAGGCAGAAAAATAAATAAATAAAATAAATTGCTATTCCATACCTTAGCAATCCAATGTCTAAAAAGTTGCATTAAGTGGGCTCTCCTGTCGCTGTGTGAACTGTTAAAAAATTACAACTTTCCGAGAGGGAATTGCATGATATTAAGCAGAATACTTTTCCTTGTGTTATCTTTAGGATAACATATGGAATATGTGTCGATACAAATCCCGATTATCCACCTAAGAATTTTCTGTCTTGTCTGTAATAAGAACCAACAGTTCAAAACAGCTAGCACATCAGTGAAATCTTAAACGCACTAAAAAAACGACGAACATGGCTCCTGGCAAAGTTTGCTGTCTGAAACAGTGCCATAACAGGCCGGAGGTTGTATTCTCAAACTCCCTGGTCAATTTCGAACCTTTTTAGTTTCAACTATTTGGCTATGAAAGAATAATGGATTTTAATACCTTTCATTTCAATATCTTTATAAAGCCAAAAACTAAAGTTTTTATAGGCTCTCGTTAGGTATTATACAGAACTGAATTTAGACAAAAATATTTGTCTATAACTCGATACACAGATCTGATCTACCATTTCTTCTACTGTAGTCTGCATTAATATCTTCCTCCCCTAGCTGAAAATCCCATTTAAAGTGCTGATTAAATGATACTACGATTGGTAGATGTTTAAAAAATGTTTGTCGATATGCATATTATAGGGTCGTATTTCCTGAGAGATTCTTCAGAACACGAGAATTCATCTGACGTAACACCTTCCTTATGAGCGTTAACTGCGTATCTTTAAGGTATGCATAAGGAATATGTGTCGATACAAACAGCAAATTCCATCTATTTTAACAAAAACAGTGAATATAAAAAATGACAATTTAAATATGTTGCTCGCATAATCAGCTGACTACACAGTTGGAAACAGTTGCATTCATTTCGCCAAACAGGTATTTATGATACGAAAAAGTTGAAGTTGGGCGAGTTGGAATAACGGCTATAACAACCAAGGTTATGAGACGATGGAGTGTATCATGGGTTTATTATTTATTTTTTTATGTGGTTTCCACCCACGAAATGATTTTTTTTATCCTATATGATTAGAATTTTTCTATTCTTATTAATTTTATTATATTTTGGTGATTTTTATTTATTTTTTTTTTTTTCACATAATTCGGAAACCTTGCTCTACAGGCCCAAACTTTTTTTAAGCCACTTCAGGCCTCTAATAAGCGGGCGGAGGTCAGCGATGAAATTAATATCCAACCTAAAGACAAATATCCTTACAGTGGGATTCAGACCCGCAGCCTTTTGGTTGGGGAGCATATACATTAACCACTCGGCCAACTAGGATGGTTGTTTCGCGGGATGAGGAAAAGTCTGTTACCCTCAGCATGAAACTCACCATTGAATAAATCGATACAGATGGCCAATGCTCTACTTAATACTCGTTCATAAATTATATAAACGCTATTTCTGGATTTTTGATTTATCCTTTGTTATAAACTCTTCTTCCAAAACTTACGTATCAAATATAACTCAAATAACAAGTTTTGTAAAGTAAAATAAAATAATGTGCGTTTTATAATAAAACAGAAATTTGCAGAAATTCATAATTTACTATTTCACAGTTTGTCTTGGTGATCTGTCCATAGCAGGACCGTTGTCAGGATCCAGGGTGTGCCACCACTTAGCAAACACTGTTTGCCACCCGTAATCTAAAATTAAAAAAACAAAACTGGCGTTTTTATATATTTTTGCTGGCCTAGACATTGTCTTATGGAGTGCATTTTGATAATCATTCAGAATATACACAAGCGCAGAGTCAGGTTCATATGGTTTAAAGCCAAAAAATCAAAATCAAAAATTCCTCCTCAGACGGTATTCTACATTTATTTTTCATGATCATTGCTGCGCTATTTTACGATACACATGGACTTTAAGAGATGAATTTAGAAAACTTTATTCATCCTTCAAGGAACATAATGTCAAAGAATGTTCTGAGTGTCATGTTTGCTGAATTTCCAATGATGTTAATGTGCGTAAAATCTTTCTTTTGGTTATTTATTGTAAATGCTTAATTTGTGATCAGGATCTAATGGACTAAACTAGACTTAGTTGAACAGCTCATACAAAAATGAAACTGATCCATGAACAATAAAAGAGATGTTCCTTTAATAATGAATATTAATATTTTTTTAAAAAGTAAAAAGAATTGATCTATTAGTAGGCTCTACTGGTTATTATTTAATGTGTTCATAATATTCTAGAAAAAAAAATGGGTGAAATATTTTTGGAACTTTTTTTCTCAAATTTTTATCCTACGTATTTAAATCACCTCCGCATTGTGACATCACAAAATTAAGTAGCTACGATTATGATTTCAGCAAGTTACCTAACACTTGAGAAGTAAAAAAAAAATGCGTACAATGGTTTTCTCTTATATGATTTACACTTAAAATAATAAACGGATATTAATAAATATTGGACCCAAATGGACATCATTATCAAAGAGTTTCATTTAAGTTACCTGTCAAGTTTGGCTTGATATTATATTACTCTTGCTTTGGACCGAAAACAATGGTCATCCTTTTAATAATTATCGAAATCCTGATTGTAGTATGTCTACGATTATTCTAAGAGAGAGTTTTATTAATATTATTAAGAGACGGGTGTTAGATTGCGTCATTATGACGTCACTTTCATACTGAATTTCGGTGTCTCATATATTATGAAACACTTGAAATGTAGCTATCCTGAAACACTGCACTCCTTTCTCGTTTATCAAACCGTGTGCTGCATAAATAAACAGAACTTCAAGATATCAACCATAAAAGTCTGATCTGCATCATAATTCCCCATAGGAGGAGAGGGGGAAAAACTTATTGGGCTACTAAATTAAATTTTAGTTCTAGTTATTCAACGAACACTCTTCACGAGATTACATAACATAATGTTAACGTCTGTGTTTGGATCTAAAACATTTCATCTAAAAAAGTTAGGTTGTTCTCACTCCAAATAAGTATGGATTATATTAAAATCATACTCCTGAAAGTTTAATCCTTTATTTTGTATAGAATGAGTATCAAGGCTATATAATGGATCCATTTCTTATTGATATGCGCTATCTATCTTACTATCATACTGAACTTAGTTTCTATTTCCATTGCTCATTATTCCTTAGAAGGAAACAACTATTATGATTGTTGTTTCCTTCTAAGTTCGTCATAACATGTACAGCAACCAACTACTATCCATTCCCAGTCCGATTTCCAAGTAATCGAACGAATTCATTTGATTCGTCTGCTGTCATTTCGTAGAATGGAAAATGCATATGAAATAAAAGCCAAACAGCAACGTACCAGTTGAATGTCAGTATGTATTTTTACACGAATTTTTAGTCTATCAGTGACGCTAGCGGAGTAAATCTTTCATGTTTAGGACTACAAAGAAAACTTTTGGTACTTGTTTTCAGCTTTAATTTGAAGTTCAGATATGAAATATCTCAGTAAGAAAAGAAATCATACTAAAGATATACTGGAAGATAGTTGATACTTTCTTAAAAGTGAATAAGTGCTAAACTTCACTGGTCTGTTAATTGTATGCTCTATTGGCTTGTTTTCTGTTTTGCGAGAGAAACCGAGTTTTCGTCACATGAAATCGGTAATCGCACCTTCAAATGAAAAAGCCGATATAAATATTCTATGCATATGGAAGTTCCATGTCTTAAACGTATCTTAATGCTCCCTGAAAAATCTCCCTCTATATATCAGCGACCATCCACTTCTTCCCTAATGATCAGATGTAATATCATACTTTTAACCCAATGATGGATACATGTGAACAAAGAAAGTTGCACTTTCTCTCATACTACTTTGGTAAAATCCAATTATTAGCAAGATTGTTTTAAAATGTTTGCAATATTAAACAGTCGCTTTAATTCATGTGTTAGCTTTGTCTAATCCAAGACAAAAATTCGAGTCCACTACTAGTGGACTGAGACAAAATTGATCCTCACGCATTTAGAACCAGTCATCCTCTTATTTTAAGGCATTTCAGTTTTATTATACAAATGAACCACTAGATAGTGAGGATACTAACCATTAGCATTTGACGAAATTACCAGCTAGTCAGTCCACACTTAGAGTAAAGAAATAAAAGACAATGAGAAGATGACAATTCCGAATTTTGTTTTGGGAAAATTTAACGCTGTTGATTCACTATTTTTTTTTATAATTGTTTTAAGAATGAGATTTCTTCCCCACCCCTCTCCTGCACATCAGCGCGCATGACAGGAAGTGAAAGGCAACATTCAATGTTAAATCATTCAATTTGTCTACAATGAATAAAAGCGTAGAACACAAATTTGTGACGTAAACATCTCCCCCCAAATGATTGGGGTCAGGCTACTCACGATTTACGAGCGGGGGAGAAACGTTAATATTGTTTACTTTCTAGCATACGCAAAAAAAGATAACGTTATCATAATGGCTACTGGTGCCGAGGTCAAATATTACAGCCAATCTCATACGGCTGGTATTTCGCACAGTAATTGGGGTCATCAGAAACAAAGTTTATCAGTAAGCGCGACAAGATAGCCCATGTGGCGCGCTCATCTACAAAGTGGATGCTCAGGGACCATTTAATACGAAAATCATTAGAGGCGGGATTTGATAAGGAAGAAATTAAACAGCAGAAGAGGGAGGGATGACAGAAAATTAAACACCAGTTTTAGTTAGTATAGGATTGAGAAACGAAAAATATGTTATATTAACTCCTAATCTGCTTCACTGTGTTTTAAAACGACACAAACGATTCATTCGAATACTTCAATCAGCCTTGATTGTAAAATACAAGCTATGTATCCGTATCGGTATTGATATAAAGTCCCACCAACTGACCTTCAAGCTCATCCTCCAAACGATGGTTCTTATTCAGACATGCACACGTGCGAAATAAATTGAAAACTGTTCTTAGATGGCCTTCTATATTGCTATTTCCCTTTTATTTCAATAACCTCGCTACGTGGTTCTATTTGTAAAAGGAAACCGCATATAATATACGACAGATCGATGCGCTTAAAAAAAAAATCATTAAATGCATAACTCAAGGACATGCAATACATTGTAAGGATGGCATTTACTGTTCTACATAGAAAGCATTAGATGAAGTCGCCAAACGTCCCGCTAGGGAAATGGCAGACCCAAATATTCTCTGCTGTTTGATATCAAGGCTTAAAGGAACGAATAAAAACTTTTGGCTGCTTCTTAACGTAGAAATACGAGTTCACCGACCAAGATATCATTACAAATCAACAACTAGTAGCCTTGAAGTCTTTGAAGAGAGAGTTAGAGCTATTAATGCTCTACGCCTCCTCTATGAAATTCCATCCTCCATTAGGGTATCAAACTGCCAAGATCTAGATAACGTAATCCACCTAATAACTGGATGCACTTCAATACATCGATTAACTGAAAACGGCCTTCAGCTTGAAGTTGTGGAATGTTCTATGGGGTTTGTAGTGTCATTAACAGCTGCAATGTCTGTGATTACTGCAATTGGTCTAGTAAACCAGTTTCTCTCTCACAGAGATGTTTGCAAGGATGACAGTTCACGCATTCTGTGTGGTTGAAT
Source organism: Typopeltis vanoorti (assembly GCF_054136105.1). Taxonomy (NCBI): domain Eukaryota; kingdom Metazoa; phylum Arthropoda; class Arachnida; order Uropygi; family Thelyphonidae; genus Typopeltis; species Typopeltis vanoorti. The sequence continues at coordinate 104,522,382 of NC_143559.1, read as the reverse complement.
TTCTTTTTTTTTTTTTTATTTCTATAATTCACTCAGATCTCCTTCCCTGACATTCAAGGTTATCCGAAGCCAGTCTTGCAGTGATTGTAACTGCCTGCAAGGTTTTTTTTTTGGCCAAAAGTTGACCGAACGAGTAGGCAGAATATCACGTGACTTTCTGCAACTACAAGACACGCCTAGAAAAAGTATTTCATGTACTAAAACATTTTACTGCGGCAAATAGCTTAGAACAATAGTGTGCAAGCAAACCCGATTCAAGGACTGAGAAATCTGTTTTTCTCAACCATTTAATATCAGAAAAATTCGAAAGAAACATTGTATCTCGTCCCTCTTTTAGAGTACGCTAGGGTATGCACTGTATTAACGCGTTTGTAAATTTAAAAAAAAAAAAAAAAATAAATAAAATTAGTATGTGGAAAACAGCAGCCTTTGTTTAAACCAATGACGTCACAGCGCTTCCACAGAGCACCTTATTTTCTTTTGTTAGCTGCCGTTCGCCGTTTAAACAAATAGTCGGCAATGTCTATATCGGTAAAAATACTTGGAATGTTGAATAATACGCATAGATAAACTACCAACAGCTAACTATATAAGGCTTGGTGCTTCCTGATAGGTCGTTAGTATCGCTAAGGGGATATGATTATGTTTGTCTACTTTATAAGGCTAGAAAGTGTGTGCAGACGTTCTAAATCATATATCACAACAGGATCCAGGCACGTACGATAACTTTTATGCCAGGCTCATAGCTGCGGGAGGTAGCTATGTGAAGAAGCTCAGGTTTTTCACTCTTGACCCGGTGACTATGAGAAGGCCAAAGGAATGCGACCTTCACTAGAATTTGTCATAATAAAGACGAACTCAAGGTTTCTCTTTAGTAAACTCGTTTCAGTTTTGAGAATTAAAAAAAAAAAAACACTTAAGACAGGCAGGGAATGTTTTCTTTAACTTTCAATCACTAAAAAGCAAAAGCTTCAATCATTTGGTTTTTATTGAACGTAGTTTCCTGATATGTTTGTTGGGTATCTTTAATTACTCCTCGTATCGAATCCCCCCCCCCCCCCACTCTCAAGGACTTTCAAGAATTTTGGGGAATTGAGATAAGGCACTTGCGGTCCAATTGTTGCTTTTATTATTTGTAACATCAACCAAACCCGACTTTTTCTGGATCCTGATTTATCTGATGTTTCTACAATGCAGAGTTCGAATACCCCCCTTATAGCGCGAGGAACCTTTATGCAGTCTATTAAAGGCATGTTAGCTGTCTCTTGTTGTTCCCAATCCCCGTAAACTGTAATATTTACATCCACAAAACACAAATGGACAGAAAAATATATGCAGTTAGAAAATATACATTCTCGTCATTCGTTACCTCAACCATAGTACAAACCAAATCATCTATTCAAAATCATGCAAAAATAAAAAAATTAAAAATAAATAAATAAAATAATAAAAAAAGAGCCATACGGCTTAATACGAAATAATGTTGTATCTTTAATAGCCACTATTTCTATATAAAGTAAAATAAATTTTATACTGATCAGAAGTCATCTTTAAGTGATATCACTTAAAGGATTTCCTCTTATTCCACTACAGCTTTTTTTTTTTAAGCAAATAACGTCTATATTAAAAATCGAATAACGATGCGCTTAAACACATTATTTCTTTATAACAAAGTATACTACCAATAAAATAAGTACAATAGACCACCCCGATTTACAACCGGAAATTTTTTTTCATGTTATGAAATGCCGCATCACAGAAGAGAGAGATTAGGATGAGTATTCTTTTTCTTCGAGGCTGCTGCTTGAGATCACAACCGATAATAAACGCATTTCAATTCGTATGAGTAATTCTAACAAGTGATTCAACATGGTTTATTTTTGATCCAATGATTGAGTTTTACGTCACAAAACATTGCGATATATCTGCATGAGAAAAAAAAAGTCACTATGGGTCGCTTATACCAGGATAATTTCACAAGTGCTAAGGAATAGCCTACAATTAAAAAAAAGAAAAAAAGAAATATTGTAATTTGTCCCGCTATTATTTTGGCAATTTAGTTTAATATTGTTTATAATGTAGTACATATTTATGCCCTCAAAAACGTATGAAAAAAAATGAATTAGGGTACATAATTCTTAGAGAAGTATGAAATTTTTAGACTTCGAGAATCCGGAATAATATCAACGGAATTTGCTCCAAATTTGTTATCCCATTCTACGATAAACACCATCTTAAAGAACATACAAAAAGTTTATATAGAGTTCAAAATATTTCCAGGAACGTAACCCTAATTCACGACACTGAGCCTATGGAAAATTAGGGTTTTCGATTTACGATGGCTCTCTTAACTGTTTTTCCAGGAACCAATTATGTCATAAAAGCGAGGTCTACACTAATTTGCATCATATATGTTAACTGCTTACGTTAACACTTGAGCTACAAGCATCTTTGGATTTCAAACACCGTATATCTACTCTATATATATAAAAAGATAAGTAAGCCGAAATTTGAAACGTTTTTATGTCACGTTTTTTGTCTTACCGGCTCACCAGCCCGGAACTCGGGGAGTTGGGCGTCGTAGGCGCCAGGGGGGACGGAGCCCCCTAGTTATAAAATAAAAAAAAAGTATCAAATACTTTTTTGTATGATGGCACTAGCGTCGATTTCAGCTATATAGTAAGCTAGATTATTATTATTATTTTTTTTTTAGTTTGAAAAAATCTCTTCACCACACTTAGATAATCCAAAACTTCATTAAAAAGCTATTTAAATTGAAAAACCACGTTTTTACAGTATATTAAACACTACATTAAGAAAGAACTGTATGAGAGTCTTAAATAATTAAAAACGTTACTTCTCATTAAAATTTTGCAGCTGTCATATTTAATAATTGTATATATTAAAAGGCGATGTGATCTCCCTAAATCTATTTACCAGCACTTGAGAATACATTCTGGAAAAAAAAAAAAAAAAAATAGACCTAAACGGAGGAATAAGCATAGATGGTGAAAAACTACAAATCCTTATGTTTGCCGATGATCTAGTACTGATATCCCTAACCTAAAAGACTTATAACAAATGGGTGGGGGGGGAAATATACACAAACAGCAGTAAGATAGGCTTAGAAATGAATCTAGAAAAAACAAAATGGATCAAAAACATCTGCACAAGTGACAGTCACCTATGTATTGATAACATCCCTATAGAACAAGTTGACTCATACAAGTACTTAGGACAAACAATAAAAATTAATAACGATTTATCTGAAGAACTAGCAAAAAGAAAGAAAGCTGCATGGCTATCATTCAACAGACTAAAAGAAACACTTACTGATCCAAATCTTGACATCTCTGCGAAGGCAAAACTATTTAATAGTGACATTCTTCCATCACTCACATATGGATCAAAAACATGGACCACGACAAGAAAGGAAGAGACTCTCAGAATAACTCACCGTGCAATAGAACGTAGGATTTGTAACATTAGAAAAATGGAACATGTTAGAACACGGACCTAAGAGAGAGATCAGGCATAAAAGATGTGGTAACTGCAGTATATGAAAGCAAGATGAGATGAGATGGGCAGGTCACATGGCCAGACTCAGGGATAACAGATGGACATATAGAATACTCAACTGGCAACCAAGAATAAAGAGAAAACCAGGAAGACCACCTACAAGATGGGAAGATCCATTAGTGAAATCTATGGGTATAACATGGAAGAGAGAGGCTCAACATCGAGATCGTTGGAGGCATCTTTGTGACCTGCGCTCATGGAGAAATCCTGAGTGCAACACAGGTCCATTAAGGTAATATATTAAAAATTCCATAATTATACATCTTCTTTAAGCCTCTTTTATAGCCATTCTTGGTTAAAGGCCTTTCCAATTTGTATCTATCTTTCTCTGTTGGGGGTTTTCCGATGCCATCATTCTCCAGCCATCTCTACTAGGTCATCCTTCCATCTTCTCTTTGATCGTCCAAGCATTCCTCTTCAATCATAGAGATGTCACTGGGTGATTGGCCATCTATCCCTTTTCATCCGTGTAATATGTCCTGCTTATTTCAATTTTAATTTTAAAATCTCTTCTCCTATATCCAACATTGATTTTTCTTATATCTTCATTCCTTTGTCTTGAAGTCATGATTAGCATGGCTCTCTCCATTCTGCTCTCAGTTCCCTCATTCTGTCCAGTAGCTATTATTATTAGCCATGTCTCTGATCCATAGTCATCACTGGGATGATGCACTGGTTTGGTTCTATTTTCTGGTTTTATTTTACTGCACAGAAATTTTCAGGATTTTTTTCGGTTTGCTATAAGCCGTCCGAGTCTAGCTAAACTATTTATTTTGAATGTTTTTATTCCCTAATGTAAAACTTCTTCCAAGGTATACTTATTCTTGTACTTGCTCTATTTTGTTATTGTTTATTATTTGTTCTTTTGTTATCTGGTTTCCTTCGATATTTGCCATTATTTTAGTTTTTTCCCCCCCATAGTTTATATCTAATTCTAATTTATTTGATAATGTAGTTAATTCAGTAATATTTTCTTCTAGTTTAAAGACTCCAAAACTTGAAAGATTTTTTTTTACCACTGATATTAACTTCTGTCACTCCAATCTGTTTTTCTCAGGGCATATTCTAATACTGCATTGAATTATTTTGGTGAATATATCTCCTTGACCTACTCCTTTATTTATTAGGAATGGACTGGCGTGCTTTTTCATATTTGTTTATGAGCTGTAGATAATTTTGGCTTACTTCATGTTTCGTCATGGAGCACAATCGACCATCTGCAGACATTGAATCAGCTAAGAAAAAAAAAATGCAGAGAATACAACTTACCATTGTACTTAGGTTTAATAGATTATGAAATGCAGAGAGGATTAGGTTTTCTTATAAACAAATGTATAGCAAAGAAGGTTACTAAATATGCGGGAATATCAGATCGGATAGCATACATCATGGTGTAAACAGCAGAACAAAAAACTATTAAAATAAAAAATAGATGCACCAACCAGAAGTTATGAAGATGAAATAGAATTCTGCAACGCACAGACAATAGATAGAAGACTAATGCACGATTGGGAAAATATAAAAATGAACTTGAAAAAATGTATAGGAAAAAAGGGTATAAGAAAGAAAGAAATTTCTTTCTTATACCCTTTGTTAAATGTTAAATTTCATGGTTAGGAAACAGTTGAATATTATAAATGCATGCTACTAGAAAAGACTAAACCAAAAATGAACATGGATTAGTCCAAATGGACAAAAGAAAAAGTAAAATAGACTATATTTTATCATCTCATGTAAGAATATTTAAAGATGTTTAAATCATTCAAACAGGCATAGATGATCACAGATTAGTTAAAGGGAAAATAATAATAGAAGAAAAAAATTACATGATAAAACAGAATAAAACAAAATATGTAAAAATAAATAATGATATATTAGTAGAAAAAAATATTATAAAATCAACGAAATAACACGAAGGAAAATAACTCTAGAAATAGATAATATACTGGAAATCTTAAAGGTTAAAAGCAAAAATACTCCCCCCCCCCAAAAAAAAAAATTATAGAAATAAATACGGAAACTCAAACTTACATAGGGGTAAACTGAATACGTGGTATTTTTGCCTATCAAAAATTTCGTATCAAAAGGCGTCTTCAGTACGTTAACAATGGAAAAACAAAAATAAAATAAATAAAATGCAATAAAAGAATTAATTCGCCACTATAGCGTACGTAAGACAGCAGATGGTCAGTAAATTCCTAATTTAAAAAATAAATAATAATCAAGAATTTACATAAGATTGATACAATATTTCCCATCAAGAGGAACACCGAGGACCATCAGATCTGTTTAATTTCGACTGGTGTAACACGGCTTCACACCTCTTTGTATAACTGCTCTACAAGGAATCTCTTTTTATTATGTAAGAGTTTAGTGTTCTTCCAAAGAATCTATTAAAGAAGACAACTAATCAGAGAAGGAAACAGAAATAAAATAAAACTAAATAAGACGACCAGAAAAAATATTACAAAAAAATATTTAAAAAAATAAACAGAATCACGCGATTATTGGATGAAGCTCAGCCTACTCACTGAATTCAGATAGGGATCATAAAGACTTGAATGAAAAACAGCAGTTCTAATAGCAATGTATTAGGATTGCTTGTTTTTCAAAAAAAAAAAAAAAAAAAAATATATATATATATATATATATATATATATATATATATTTATTTATTACACACACACACACACACACACACACACACACACACACACACACACACACAATGTATATATTATATATGAAATTCCAATAAGAGTGATGTGACTGAAATTGTCCAGAACTTGAGCCACCTTTGTGATGTGATGTTCTTGCATGCATTGCAGAGTCGTGAATGCATTTTTTCTCCTTGATTTTAAAATAGCGATATTTAATTTCTATTTTAATAAACGCTTACATTAAATTCTTTCTAAAATTGTCTGAAGATGCATAATTTTAAAATAAAAATCATTTGTAAGGTGGAGGAAGCTGTATAAAAATCAGGCCTTATGCATTTTATATCTAATTATATTTGATAAATTTTTGTTTAAAAAAATGGAGATATATACAGTTTGCTAACGTGACGCTATTTACCATTTTACTACATAAGGCGGTATATACCCAGTTCTATTTACTGACGATGTATTCCATTGTGAAATAGAGTATTCCGTTCGCCAACCACCGATTCCAATTCAAACTCTTATCCTTTTGATATTGGAAACAGTGTTTAACCTTGGGCAGTGTGCTGCCAAAGAGACGCTCATCTTTAGCTGTCTGTTTTTTTTTTTTTTTTTTTTTAATGTGGATGATAACGTCCATACATTGGAATGCAATTAGTTACAACTCATTTGTTTGTCCTTTTTGCCTTATATAGAATACGTAATTTCTCGCGATCATGCTCCAGTGACAACAATCCATGAATTCCAATTTTTTCTACTTCCGCAGAGCTATAAAAACGCGGTATTTTGCAGCAGTACGTGGAATGTCTAAATTTTAATTTTTAACACGCCGACGACAGCCAAACGAATACTAACAAATTGACTTTAGGGGACGAGGGGGGGGGGGGGAATGGGGAAGTGCGAGTTTGCTGTGTACGAGCATAGCTAAATTGAATCATGGTTCGAAACGTTTAAGTTCATTCCCCTTTCCTTCGGTCTCCCATTCGTCAACACCTGCAGACAAGATTTTTTTATTTTTTTCTTCTTTCCTTCCATCTATGAGTCTGCGCCTTACAAGTCTTCACTTCCCCGTACTGAAAGATATCGTCTGGTGGGTTGTCTACGCTAACCTCACATCGAACGTTGACGGATGGGCTAGTGAAGGTGGCGGACGTCCCAGCGATTTCTATTTCTTCTTTGCTCCACTGCGCACGCGTAACGAATAATTCTTACGTAATGGTTTACCGACTTATGAATCGTGCGTTCGCTTTCACGTGCTGGTGTTGATTTTCATCGAGCATTAAGTTGTCGAGGAAGGACGCGATGCTGAAGTGATCATCCAGCAAATGATTTTAACCACAATAGCCTAGTATGAAATAAATGCAGAGAGGAGGTAAATTTTTGGTTGATGACTTCATAACTTGTGTTATCTACAGACTCATTTTTTATCTATTTTGATTTATGATTTTAGGTTAATAATTTAATATGAAGGTTAAAACAGACGTTGATTTTTAGGCTAGGTCTAAACTGAATAGCGTCGAAACCATGCTAACATCACACCAAAAATTTTTCTAGCTGTTATCAGCTTTAATATCTACGCATATTACATTTCTATGTATCATTTGAGATCACTGTGTTTATGTTGTATTTATTTCGCATTATATTTGTTATTTCACATTATATTGGGGTTAAGGCCAAGATTCGCCAACCACATTTAATCGCACATTTAAGGTAATATTAGATCAATAGTTACAATTATCAAACTTCCAGCAGCAAGCTAACAAAAACACTGCGATATCTTTCTATCGACAGCGCACAAGCTGAATCTATTGTTGTCATGGAAACATTCATCCTCGTTATGAAAAACGAAACGATAAGACTATTTAAAAATATCAAGTACATTGGGGGAGGGGAATTGAGATGGAAGTTTTCAGAGGTCTAAATTCGGAAACTCCACTAATGAATGGGTGGTTTAATTCAGACACTACTTTTAAGACAGAAATTTAGTGTCCAATGGACAAAATCATGATTAGGCTTTGACAGAACATTCCTATCAGAGCAAACACTAAGATTTTGCCAGTGATTCTTGAAAGTTTAATGTAATAAACTTCAAATTGCTTGGTCTCTTTCTTAGCAGTGAATCCATGTTGTTTTCTTTTTAGTTTATATAGTTTTATTTAATTATTCGTGTGGGATTCCCCCATTCTTCGACCGCCCCTTAAGACTGGTTAAGCCCTCCTAATGAGGGATTAAATATGTATTTTTTTGACTGTCACAGGATGTGATCACAGGACCGGTTTGCCTGTTCTGAGGGACGAAAAACCCGCGTTTCCGGAAGAAAAAAAACCTTCTACCTCCATATGAGACCGGCTAACTCACCTTTAATCGAAAGAGACCAGATAAAGGTTCCTGTCACCGACGGGACCCAGGACGGGAATTGAACCCAGGTCCTTTTCTGACCAAAGGACTTAGTCTATACTGACTGAGATACGGAGACTTTTATATAGTGGGTGTGTCTGTTCTTACTACTTTATGCAATCACGAGTCCTGCTTTCTTCAAAAAAGATCATGCTAGGTATGCCAATGAGAGGTAGTTGTTCCAGGAAGGTTCACTTTACCATAAATTTATTTATTAGACAGTTCTTTCTTAACTCTAGGTCAGTTATTACGTGCGAGAGCAACAGACAAAAAAAACTGAATGGGTCGTAAAGAGGAGGTATTGTGAATTCGTAATAAGTTACTTGTGTCGTGGGTGCGGTTTGACGATGCATTTGTATGCTCTCTATAATCTTAGCAATCGACTGACGATCAAACTGCAATTTATATACTACAAATAGCCGCGCTAATAAGTAATTTAAGTTCTGCTTCCTTCCCACATAGAGCAAGAACAAAAACTTTTCGTAGTAGAAGCATGATAAAATATATCTAAATTCGCTTTTACATTTCGTCTTTCACATCCCCCCCCCCCCAAAAAAAAAAAAACTTTGCATCGATAGCTATGTGCCGTATGCCTAAGAAGCATGCAGTTTGTCCATCTCGAAGGTGATTAGCCACCCGCATGTGCGACTGCGTGTCTGGTATTCAAAACGAACGGGTTTAAATGAAGCACTTTACAATATACAGGCTACTCGCAAAAAACCATTTCGCATTCTCGGGATAGAACGGTATCTTTATAGCTTTAAGCTGCCCTCAGTCATTCTCGAGAAAAGATATGCAGCGCTCCATTATGGAAATTGGAAAAGCCAATCCTAGACAGGCGATAGGAATTAATATAGTTTCACGAGTTTCTTAAACCTGAAAAATAAAGTTTCCATTTTAGGGTGGAGGAGAAATTTTTTCTGTACAATATGTATTCAGATATCTCAGTCGGTAACGACGATGTCCTTTCGTTAGACTGACCTGGGTTCGAATCTCATTTGGACTGAAAGACCCTTTATAAAAGCCTTTTTACAATCGAAGATGAATTAGCTTCTCTAATACTGATATGACGGGGGGGGGGGAAGAGATTCATTCCCGCAAAACTGGTAAACTGACCAGAAGAACACATGCAGTTAGACATAATACGTTAACCTCATAGCCTTAGTTATTTCGTCATTTAAAGTAATTTAACCTAACCTCTGATATTCAACTTCGTTAGAAATGGAACAATCAAGACGAGAAATCAGAACAATTTAGTGAAGAAAACTAATGCAGAAGAGCAAACGTTATTTTCTGTATTTATCGATCCCTCCCCTCTGTCACATATGTAACAAAGAGGCGACTCATCTCCAGCAACACGTTTCTCCTAAATTCCGAATAATGCAGTTTTAATCTGTTTTATAACTTAAATATTTAATAATATTAGCGAAATTATATGTTTAATCATATACACTAGCATAATCAATTAATTTTCATTATCCTTTAATGATTAGTCAATAATAAGCTTAGTTAGTCGTTTAACGGATCCAAATATAACATCAGGTTCAAAACTGCAGATTCGTCAGACAACCATTCTGCATTTTCCTCATAAGCAATAATTAGGGTTTTTTTTTTTTTTTTTTTCATTCTTTTGATTGCCGCCAGTATGTATAAGCATTAATGTTGAGATTGATTTTTTAGGAAACTGCGTTCTGCCGTAAGCAGTACAGGTAAAAGAAAAAAGTATTATGATTCTTGAATTTCAATGAAGACTAATTGTGTGGCATTTCTTTGTTTATTAGAAATATTTTTATTATTTCTTTCTTAAACTGGTACTCCAATTCTTCAGGGTACAATGCTTCGACTAAGAATATCAGCTAGCTAATAATGTTCAACTGTCAGTTGGAGATAAGAATCTGAAAGATTAGACTTGAAAGTTCGCCACGAATTAAACAAGTAAATGTTGTCGAGTGTCCAATTAATACTTACATGACATACACATTGACTTAAAAAAGAGAGAGAGAGAAATTAAGGATCCAGATCATGTTTGTTATTACTCTTATGCAGATTAACGTCGTTGATTATGAGAAATTATTTTCAAAGAGATACTGCGTTGCTTATTGCATCTTCTCTTCACCCCTCCAAGAACGTTTAGGGTGATTCATGCTGTTACTGAACCAATAGCAATAGTGCTAAGTATTAGTCTTTAAATAGCTTAATGACTTAACGATGCAAGGCAAGTATATTATTGCTTCTCAATTGCATGTTCACCGTGTTTTTCACAAGGAAAAAACCCCGACACTTCTTCTGAGACCGACTACTTCATGTTCGGTTGAAAGTCCTAGAAATGTTCTTCGAGTCCTTGACGAAAAAACAAATATCTCTAAGAAACTTTTCCTAGAAATACTTGGACAAGTGCCGATATCATTCATTTAAGAGCCATGAAAGCAAGAGGATTTCAAAATCAACTAACGTATATCGGAAGGTTTGCTAATAAGTTGTCAAATGTATGTAAAAACGGCGCTTGAGCAATAGCTGTTCGTCGACAGGGTCAAGCATTGGCATCTTTATGGAACTATTGTCAACCATCCGCAGGGGGGGGGGGAACCTTCAAAAGCGTCTTTGCTTACAGATCGACAAACAACCTCTTAAAATACAAAACGCCACGTGCTAAAACCACACATTTAATCTTCCGCCGTCTCCCGTTATAAACCAACGACACAGAAAGCAACCACTTACGCTAAATGGCTTTTTATTCTATCGATTCCCACTGTGACCTCCACTTCCGCTGAATCCATTTAATATCTTTCCAACTCACCTTATAAATATGCGGAGTCGTCCGCTTCCCTTGGAAACACGTGCGAGGACGCCGGATCAAGGTACGGGGGCAACAGACTACGGTTACGGCTTACAAGACAGGTGTTAGCGGGACCTGCAGGGGCTGGATGAATGCATAAAGGTGAGCGAGAAGATCGTTAACACGCTCTGGCGTGATACCCCTACAACGAAGACGGGTTTCCGAAAAAAGAACATTCGCTGAAGAAAATCAACAACAAGAACTGATTGCAAGGGTCCATTGGTCATTTCTTAAGGATATTCGCAAGTGTAACTTAAGTATTTGGAATTAGAAAGAGTATTTGTCTTTAGAGACCTTGCCTTTTATAAGAACCATTTGTCTGAATAATTTTGACCTTTAGAAGAACTCTTGTTTGGGAAAAAAAAAAAAAAAAAAAACACTAGGAAGATCTTATTTCTCTCAAAGGTTTAACATTAATTCAATATTCAAACAAAATACTAAAAGGCGATATTCTTGAAAACAGCCAAGTTTATCACGAACATTTAATTTTTAATTCCGATTCCCCCCCCCCCCCCAACCACCAAAAAAAAAAAAAAACATCTGTGCCCGAAAAATAGCTTTTCGAAATATTTATTCAATGTTTTCGTTACCAATGTCAATTTTTTTTTTAAGTTAAAATTTATAAACGCATTTATATAGCAAAAATCTTTTTTTTTTTAGTCCTTAAAAGGACAAATTTAATTACCGACTCATTTCACATTTGAAGACTTGTACTCTGTTGACAATGATTTCCTTGCTGTAAGAGATTTTCAAAGTCTGTAGATTTTCATAATCGATGCTCTTAACTATGCATCCTATATTTGTAGAAAAACATTTTGGTTGCATGATGGGTGTAAAGGGATCTCAAATCTGCCTTCAGGGATCGCACGAGAGCCTCATTCAGTTTTTACATGCAAGATGTTCATAACAGATAGTATATAGCGAGAGATTGTAATTTAGTAACAGAACAAAAAGAGAATGGGAAGCACACCAAAAGTTTTAGATATGTTTTAGAAAAATGTATGATGAATATATGAAAAATTACCCAGTTTTCATTTAATTGCATTGATCGATATCTCAATTTGGGACAAACCATCGTAAATTCAGAGCAGGCAAAGTAATTGTTCCTGACTCGTATCATTCTGCCGAGTAAAATTAGTTTAGATATTGAAGAAAGATCCCTAAAAATTTGAGACTGTTATACTGGGATCGCAGAAAAGCATAATTAAAGGCCGTGTAAGCCAAATTTCTCAAAAAATAAAAATAAATAAAATAGTGTGGGAAGAACATACACACACGATCAGAGTATTATAAAAATACTTAATTATTTTAGTGCATAATAAATTGTGTTAGATTTTTATGGCGAATGACAAAATATTAAAGTACTGTAGTTTATATTTCCAAATTTACTGCAGGATTGCCATCTACCGACTCTGACATTATGTCTCGCTAATGTCACAGATTTGTGTACAGTGGAACGAAATATTTAGTTAATCTGTTACTGCAACGAATTAACTATAGCAGACCAACTAAATATTTCGTTCCACTGTACACAAACCTGTGACATTAGCGAGACATAATGCCAGAGTAGGTATTAAAAAATTTAATTATTATTGAGAAGCAGTTCAAGACTTATAGAAAGATTAAAATATCGAAAATCGCTGTTTTTCAATTATTCGGCCGGCGTTTTCATGTCCTGCTGGCTTAAGAAAACTGACCAAGTGATTCAAATATTTGTATACTATGATTTACATGTAAAAGAATATGCTAGCCAGTTTTAAAACATTCTTTTAGTATTAATCCCATCCAAACATATTTTTAATCTCAAATTTCCCTCTCCCTCGGAGAATCTTCTGAGTTCAATGGGAAATATTTAAGATTATTTTTTCCCCATTCACAAAATGATAGCTTCGACTCTGCCGGATCTATCATTGTTTGATGGCTTAAAAATTTTCTTCCCTGCTTCCCTCGATTGCTATCAAACTAAAATGTATCTCAGAAGCTATAAATTTGTTTATTCTGAGCTACTGATTTATTGCCGTTTGTTATTGGATCAAAGTCAGAAAAATAAAAGTTAAATACCAAAATAATTTTGTAAGGTGTGTCGCATTTAAGTAGCAACAAAACTGATTGGCTTAACAGATAATTGTTCTGTTACTGGATAAAAAGAAGAAAAAACGTACAGCGGAAAAATCCTACTATTGTCTCTTACGATGACTCAGACAGCGGTAGGAATCAAATTCTAGACCATTTCGTTAGGCAGACAAGTCGATACCAACGAAGCTACTGGAAACCTCTTGTGACGATAGTATTCATTGCACTGCAGTTTAGCAGTGTTTGTGACCAAAGGGGAAAACGATATTAAAAGAACGAAGTTCTCTTCTTACACAAACAATATGCACGCAGTGTTGTACGTCAGACTTGCCTGTGCCTTAGTCTTCGAGCAATTAGACATTTACAGAACTACCAACATGAAGATATTTTTTTAAAAATAAAATACTGTTACATTAAATGATAGAAATGGAAAGTTAATATTATTCAATAAGAATGATGCTCCTAGCGAACTCTAGTGGCTTGACAAGAAAGTACATTTTAGTGAGCTATTTTAATAAATTTCATTTAGAAATTCCAGCTTATGATTAAATTCTTATGTAAATTTTATTTCATGCAAGAAATGAATCAACTTTCTGTAAATGTACACTGTTAAAGCGATTGCTGATTTATGAGTAATATAAATTAACAGGTAAAGTAAGTCGTATTTAAATGTCTAATGAAACGCACACCTAATAATTTTCTGTTTTATTATATTTCACCTGAAAAAAAAAGTGTTTAGGACTAAAACAAAAATTATAAATCAATGTTTATGGGAGTTTATTTTATTATTATTTTGAAAACCAAATGAATACCCAAAAAATGCTTAGTTTTATTTGCAGTTTACTCATGAATTACACATCCTATCATGTTATCTTTTCAAATAATAAGACCCAAAAAAGAAAAAAAATACTGTTCTGTATCGGAAACAAATGCTTGATCAACCATGAATCACGCGATTCGCTGAGGATAATGTTGAACCCAATTTCCATAACACAGTAGCATTATGGGTGAGTGGCGTGTCCATAGTAGATAACACTGCCTCTCTTGATATGTTCACCGTCAAAGAAATTATAGGAAAAAGTACCCACACCCCTGGATGCTAAAAATACCAAAGGAGCAGTTCGCTTCCGTATCAGGTAAGTTTTTTTCGGGTTTTCTCAATGGAAGAGCAAAAGGAGGACCTAGTTGGGTTTATTATTTAGCGCGCGCGGTAAAATATAGTGGGATATCTTATTCACCGCACAGCTATAGAACAGGGGAGGGTCGGAAAAGAGGCGTGTCGGCATCAAGATCGTTGTTGCTACCTAAAGCAGAGTGATTCATTTAGTGGAGTTTGTATGGACCACACATGTAGGTCAATGGCAGCAATACCTGTAGAAGGAAGGTCGCTGCAGCCTGTGAATAGGAAGTGATTTGGAACAAGCCGCATGACAATCCAGTATGTTTCAAAGGTTACTGTTCGGTAGTAAAAAGGAAGAATAGTAAAGAATCTTAAATTATTGGCAGGAAACCGCACCGCATAGTAGAGAAAGAAATGTAGTAAAATTCATAAAAGATAAAATTCAGGGAGGGGGTTTCAATATTTGACACCATTTTGTGTCTACTTCTTGCTGCTGCTAATAGAAGCAAGTACAGTCATTTCATTTGTGTGTGTGTGTGTGTGTGTGTGTGTTTTCGATAACTAACATCCCCATGCAACAAGTTAATTTCGATAGTTGAAATACCCTTAGTCATAGTTACGATTAATGATTTTGGGGAAAGATTGCTCCCAAATTACTAGTTAATTACTACTATTAATTATATATTAATCAGAGAAAGATCTGAAATCTGAACATAAGATTTCATGACAAATCTTTCCTTAAAGATATTAACAGCATATGGAATATAAAATTTTTTTTTTTTATAGTTTAAACCGTACAAGCACTAAAGAATATTTCTCATTTTATAAACTCTCACTTGAGGGCGTTGCTACTACAATTAGAACACCGGTAATTTTAAACTAGGAAATCAAGCTAACGTGTAAATTCTATTGTTAATAAGTAGAGTGATGAAAACAGCAATCTGAAGGAAGAAATTCGTGTAATATTAATACTTTGAAGATGAAGATTTGAGGTTATTTTATTTGACTTAAGATATTATCAAAGTGAACAAAAATAACAAGTATGATTGCATGTAAATACAGGTATTTCAAGGGCTTAACGACATTCACCTACCTGGTAGCGTAGTTAACCTTTGACCCGACGCATCCACAACAAAAGAGAACGCCAGCGACATTAAAAAGGCGAGTGTCCGCCACATGCTTATAAAATCTCTTTACCGCAGATGACAAGCACGTGCAAGACGCATTCCTTCTTTTTTGCTTGCACACAAAGTCGTAACAACACACGGGCGGTAGGTCATAGGCGTCCTCAGACCAAAAGACTAAAAGGTCATCACTCCACCACTTAGCACTAACACACGCACGCACCGCTTACCGAGCTTTTGCAAATACCGCGCGCGCGGCACGAGATACAGGCAAGACAGGAGAGCCCGCGTGCCGCGTTTCTTTCTCGTCGTTCTCTCTTGGTCAAACAGCGAAACAACTGGCGCGCCCCCAACCCGCTCAGTGCGTCCTCATTGTAGTTGTGAAATGATAGCGCCATCTATTAGATTTAAATGGCACCAATCGTTTACAAAATTGGAGATACTTTCTATTTGTTATCCTTGCTTGTTGAATTTTATATGTTGAATTCGTTTTTATGTTTTTACTGAATTTGTTCACGATCGAGGATTCTTTTGGATTTAGAATGAAAAATGCAAAGTTTCAAAGTATTATTTTCTTGATTATTTTTAATATATTGTTTTATTTATAACAAGCATTATTCATTTATGCCATCTTGAATTATTTCTGTCAGTTATCATGGTACATTTCGTAGATTAATCATTGATTTATCCAAGCTACATTTACAACCTAATTGAATGCAACTTTTCGTTCAAACCAACTTTCAATGAGAATCTTGTAGCATAGACGCCACTGTATTAGCTTGGTTATACCTTAAATAGCGTTCATCCCACCTTTGACCTTAATTACCATTTGGGGAAGGGGGGGAGATTCTCTACCAATAGCGGAAGAGAAGCATTTTTGCTCCATTCTTCCTTCAAAGCAATTTCCACAGTTCAAGAGGGTCGTGTTGTTTCATAATCTAGTGTGGCGTTCAACCCATACACTCTACAGTAACAAGCCGAGCAGAGAAATGGATGGCGAAGTGGATCCGAGACATCCAGATTGTCAAATTAATTGACTTTTACATAAATTTTAATTTAAAAGTCACTGAAATATACAGTTTCAATTTTAAATAAAGCAAAAGTTGAAGAATGGTACAGATATTTTATCATTTTAGATGGCTAATGAATTTCATCGCTTGTATATGAAGGCTATCCGCTTATTGGAGACTTGAAGGGATTGAAAAAGTTCCATGTGTCTCTAGAGCAGGGTTTTCAGACCATAAATTTATAACCTTTCGTTGGTGGAAATCACATAAAAAAATCCTATATCTGTAATGTATACTTACACATTTATAACTGTTCATTTAAAGACAAGCCATTTATATATCCACTACATTAAAATGCAGTTTAATAATTGTATGGATTTAAGAAACTCTATATGTACTTAATAATAATGAAGGCATCCAGAATTTCTGAAGTGGTTCTCTAAAACATGTTTCGCATTCCGACTCCCCCCCCCCCCTCCAAAAAAAAAAAAAAAAACGTATTCGACATCGTAATCCCCTTTATCGCTTGGTCGACCCTGAGAATGCGGTCAGGGACTGTATGCCAGACAAGTTTGATGTGTTTTTTTTTTTTTTTCAGACCAGGTGTCTATAATCCTCGCATTGTAGCACAGAGTATTTCCTGGTGAGAGAACTAGTTTTAGAAATTTCCACATTGTAATGTAGTTTAGGCAGAAGAAACATAAGTTTAGCAGATGACCATTAAGATTGGGCCATTACGACCAATCATCTAGTCCCAACCACACGAACCAAATCTTGAACCATGACAACTCTTACCTATCGTTCTCTGAGTATTCTTCTAATTTCAGTAAGAAGTGTGGATAGAATCCTCGCTCCATAAAAATTTTCCATCGTTCTGCAGTCCGATTATGACTGACCATATCCTGCTCTCAAGTGTTTTGTTATTTCTTACACAAGCAGGATGGTCTAGAAATCTGAAAAATACATCAAACTACCCCCAGAAATTACATATTATGGATGTAAGAGCTTTAGATCCATTTTGCAGATCTCTAGATTTCTGAGCTTCGCTAGTAACACTTACGTCTTCATGTAACTAGCAAAACTCAGAAATCTGAGCTGCGCCAGTTACATGAAAATGAGATTTCTGAGCTTCGATAACGAGTTCCCTCCCTTCCCTCCTCCATATGTACGATATCATGAATCTACAGGCTTCAAGAAACTTTCATGAGTACTGGTGATTCAATGAGTAGAATTTCATCAGTACTAATGAAATTTTCTTGATTCACTGTCACTCATTCCTCTTTTATAAAATAAATAAATTGTTTAACTTATGAATGTGTAAAGGAGTGCTGCTTTGAAGTCATTCCACTCATCTCGTAGTCGCCTGACATTACTTCTTTGCCGCCTAGTTGGTACAGTAAGTAGTATCTCGAACCACAGCGAAGATGCTATTTACTACTCTCTGTAGGTTCGAATCGCACCGTGGACATGTAAGTTTGTGAAAACCGTTGGCTAATAGATGATTTTTGCCACACGGTACGAGACTAACATCTTGATTACTGGAGTTATGAAATAGCTTGAAAAGATTTTGTGTTTAATCGATACCTGATTATTTAACCCTTATCCTTTGATATATTTGCGATCTTTCCTGGGTGGATTCATATCTAAAAATTTTTTAAAAAAATGTTTTCTCTGCATGTGTGTATGTATAGAACACTCGGGTTTTTCATCCTCCAAAACAGGCAAACCGGCCAAGAGAACACACGCAATTTGCATACAAAATTCACTATGAGCATAGGCTAACAGCCCTATCATGGAATAACAGTTTAGGAAATCCAAGAGTGCTTAGAAGGTTAATGGATGCGTAAGGGTCCATCAAAAAACCATACGGCGAGAGAGAGAGAGAGAGAGAGAGAGAGTGTGTGTGTGTGTGTGTGTGTGTACAACAGCCGCTTTACGAGAGCCAGTAGATTTGTATTCCACAAATGCACTGGCTGGCCATCGATATTTGTGTTTTATATACATCGACTTTACAAAATGTCAACCCTAACGTAATCCAACAAAGCCTACAACTAATTTAATCACTACCTACGAATGAGCAAAACAGAAAATGTCATTAATCAAATTAGTTGATTAATGTTGACACGACTTAATTTTTCAACATTAATTGACATTAATTAGTTGATACAAATGAATCCCGCTTAAATAGTCGCTGATAAGTACAGCGTAGACGATTAAAAAAAAAAGTAAATTAAACATGAAGTAATGACTCAACACCAGTGATACGTGAAAGAACTCTTTAATGTTAAATATTTCTGTGATGCTGAACTTAATTACTTAACATTTGATTTTCTAATACACTTGTTATATCTTGTTGAGATTTGCTGATTTTGTGGATTACGATACAGCTAAAGACAACAACAACGACACCAGAAACGATGACCCAATCCCATTCCTTAACATCTTGCTGGACGTATTATAGAGACATAACAGCAGCAACCCCCCCCCCCCAAAAAAAAAGGTCAGTCTCAGTCTGTGATCGTAGGATTAGTTAAATATGAATTTGCATAAGTTGGTCAGCTCATACCGTTGCCACCAGAGATGAATTGAAGTCTGTTGGTGAAAGGATATTAGCAGCTCCTCAGTTTATTCCATATGATTATGTTGTGTTTTTTTTTTTTTAATTATTTAGAAAGACCTGGGTTTTTGAATCCTTTGAAAGTTCTCACCTCTTCTCGAAGGTGAAAACTTTTATAAACGCCTTTCAAGAGGGTAAGTAAACTTAGTTTTAAACACTCTATAGCAGTATTAATTTGGTTTATATGAAACAAAGATACTTGGTCGTGACAGCCCATTCAACCTTAGACGTTCAGTATGTTCGCCTAATAGGTACATGTATATAATGGGCTACTTTAATTCAAACGTCTTTGTGGAGTATACGTATAAAAATATATCCGAAATATATCCGGCTTCCTTACTCAACAAAAAGAATATAAAATTATTCATGTCGACTAAGTGGAACAGGAGAAATTCGAGTTTAAAAACCGCACCCAGTCTTTATAAATGGAACGGAATTCGAACCCAGGTCTTTCCAATCGAAGGGCGTTGTCAGTACGTACTGAGCAGTCAACAATAATGCCCTGATATGAAACCAATTAATTTGAACTGCATTAACAAGGCCAACCACTCGGTGCTTCTAGAAATATTTCTAGAAAGGTCCCCTTTACTTTATGGCAACTATTATTTATAGTTATCGATATTTATAGTTATATATAAGCGTTACCCAGTGAAAAATGCAATCTCAATAAAGTCAAATTAAGTGCCAACGGTTGTGAGCTGCATACAAATTTGCTAAAAAATAAACTCCCATAAGATCGGTATAACCAAGTATACCGTGTGATTATATAAAAGAAATTCCGTATTTTCTCTGCAGCCTCGTGGCTGTTGGGGGAGAGAGCGATACGCCACCATACTAGGGAGATGATTTCGAAACAAGGTGGTTTCCCGTTGCTTTCCTTGCCGCAAGTATTTATGACTGTAGCCGTGTGTGTGTGTTCACGGGACCGGTTTGCCTGTTTTGAAGAATGAAAAACCCGAATTAATAGTTTATTATTCACATCACGTATACAAATTATACATATTATGCTATTCAAGTTGTATAATTATGACAATAATTATACAACTTGAATAGCATAATATGTATAAGTTGTATAAGTTGTATAATTATGACAATATTTCACAATACAATTCAATGCACAGTACAATATTACAAGATAAAATTCAAGTATTACTATCATATTCTGGCTATTATTTTATTATGGTTAATAAAACGTTTTCTCATATATGCAAGTAGAATATAATATATTTCGAATGGTTTCATAGTTATGATAAGTAACTGATTTAGAGTAATGTAAGTTAGTTAATGCAATATGTGTAACCAAGGGTTACACACTTTTCTAGTAACCAGCCATACTGGTTACTAGAAAAGTAATTAGCTCAAAACAGACACTGACAGTCCGGGGACCGCATCTACGAGGGCTCCCTTACCAGTTATAATAATGTACATGTTGATATTTTAATACCTAATTGAATGAACCAATTTGTAAATCAATACCTTAATTGGTTATGATATATGAGTTATAATGATCTCTTATACTATACGTTTAAAGTAATTGTTACCGGGAGAAAAAAACTCTACCACCATATGAGACTGGTTAACTCGCCTTTAGTCGAAAGAGACCAGATAAAAGTTCCTCACGTCATGTACGGGAATCGAACCCAGGTCTTTCCGACTAAAGGGCTTCGTCTATACCGACTGAGCTACGGAGGCTCTATAGAACAAATTAGTTTCGTAAAATTAAAAAAAGGGAGTCGATAATAACTGAGGAAGGTTTAATCGAAGTGAGCTCTTTACTTAACAAGCTTGAGAAGAATCGAAATCGCTGAAGTTTCAGATTATATATATATATACTGGGGGCTCCTCCCCCTGACGCCTATGCCCCCCCCCCGCCGAGTTCCGGACTGGTAGGCCAGTTTTCCTTGAATTCTGATGACTCGAATTTTGAAGACTCGACACTCAGGGTAGCCCCTGAGTTTCAAAACATTTCAAATAACTTGACAAAAAACGTGACACAAAAACGTTACAAAAAAAAAGCTTATCATTTTATATTATAGAATAGATATATAATCGCCAGTTTATTATAACTTCCATCAAGGAAGGGAAAGCCATAGTTCCGTTGATGGTGAAAGAGTTTTCCTTCACACCAAAGGAAAGTATTCAGCCATCAATTATACTACTGGAGTTAATGGTACAATGTTTACCCTTTATAGATCCAGATAATATGAAAACCAAATATTCGACAGTTAAGACCAGAAGACAGTTCTTTAAATAGAACTGTGGTAAGAATACGGCTGCTAACAATAAAAGATTGAAGTCATTGCCTTAGCTAACTCGGCGATCAATCAAAACAACTAGACCATCTCAAGTATTGGAAGTGAATATTAAATCGAATTCCTTCATCTTTTTTTTAAATTTTATTTATGGATTTATTTTAGTGTTCAGTTTTACTGACATCAGTGTAGTCACGACTTTTTAGAATGAAATACAGGTTTTCCTGATATTTAAGTGTAAGCACGTCAATAAAGATGATGAAGTCGTGATGTTATTGCACATTCTGTATCGTTTACCACGCACAGTACTCCCCATACATTTTCATATTCTTCTTCCTAACTGATTTTAGCTCAGCTCATTTTCTTGCATGCAAAAATAAAAATAAACAGAAATTTCTAACTAGGGACTCTTTATTAATATTCTGAGTTGACATCCTATTAGAGTATATCGCCGATTACAACAATGAATGGATAAGGCATGGCATACAGTCTACACCAGCGCTTCCCAAACTTATGGATGTAAAGGTCCCTTTCGAAAAATTAAAATATTTCACGGCTCCCATCGGGAAAAAAACTCGTATTACAGACATATATTATTATAATATTTATTGTTTTTATATTCAATACTAAACATACACAGCAAATATTGCAAAAATCAAATATTATATTTTTAGCATCTTACAGACACATTTGACGTGATCTTAAAACATTTTAAATTTGTTTTCATTATTTCACTGGCCCCAAGGGGGCCGCAGCCCACAGTTTGGAAAGCGCTAGTCTACGTGATGCCAACAAATTCCTTGTTCATGTAACGTTGCTATATTAGACAATCTATAGTACTAAACTATATTCGAACGTCGAACTTTTTTGTTCTGTAGTTCAGTCACAATACAAAATAGGTTCAGAGACAATCTCGCAACGTATAGGAAATTGGCGGTTTTCAGCAGACCTGAAACTCCTGTAAATATATTGCCTAATATACCCTATATATATATAAAATGATAAGCCTTTTTATGTCACGTTTTTTGAAACGTTTTGAAACTCAGGGGCTACCCTGATTGTCGAGTCATCAGAATTCAAGGAGAACCAGCCTAACAGTCCGCAACTATGGGGGTTGGGCGCCGTAAGCACCAGGAATGCCCCCCTTTTGAAGACTCGACACTCAGGGGCTACCCTAGGCGCCGGGGGGGGCAGAACCCCCTTTCGAGTCTTCAAAATTCGAGTCATCAGAATTCAAGGAGAACCGTCCTAGGGGGGGCGCCTTGATATTATATCTTACTAGGGGGGGCGCTCCAGGGGGAGCGCCCCCCCTAGTAAGATATAATATCAAGAGAAAATATTCCATATCCCGATATTTTTGTAGCGATGTAATATTCTCATTAACCACTGATTTCAGATCCTATTTTTCATTTCATGCGTCTGCCCTCTTCCTCACCAAGCATTCTTAGGGAACACCAACCTCCAGCTATTCAAAAAGAATATGAATAAGTTCCTTTTCCCACACACACAGCCAGCAGTGCGTTATCGGCTGTGCAGCCAAAGCATATTTAATGCTATAATCGTATTTGTTTTCAAATTTGCTTACTCCTTTTATTCAATTCATTTATCAATTTATTAAAAATAGCAATAAAACAAAATATTTTGAAAACAAATATTAATATGTTTCTAAATAATATTAATATTTGTCTTTTATGAGGATGATTTAAAGATTACAGAAAAGAGGGGATAGACATTTATTAAGACTTTTTAACTTGCACCGCAATTTAACTTTCATGGTTAAAAAAAAAAAAACCTTGCAGAGTTAATGAAAAAATACATCCCGAGATTGGATTTAGAATTGCTTATAATTACATAGTTAAACTAAGGCACGAGGACCAATATATTAAATCTGTCAGCTGCATATCAGTTTTGCTGGAGACTGTCTGAATTTCAATGCAGAAACATGCCACTGCAGTGTCTATGGGAAAAAAAAAGAGTATTTAAGATTTTCATCTTCTGCACTAGACCTAGTTCTTTCTTACAAATCCCAGGGCGCTGTAGCCCAGTGATTCTTAACCGTGGGGTCGCGGCCCTGGTTAAGAATTTTTAGAACGTGGAAAATTTCGCGTAGTAAGACCAAGTAAAATAAAGGACTTTTTGTCCTTTATTTTACTTGTTTTCAAACTTGTATCGTTTTGTATTAGTAATTTGAATTATGCAGTTTAATTCAGTGGAGGTGCCATAAGTCGAGTTTTCGCTGCTGGTAACACTGCGAGTCGATCCATATAATACATGCGAAAATACGAATTTATCACCAACGGACGATGACACGCTACTGGAATTGACAATTTATGATCTCCGTTTTCAAGAAGAAAAGCTTGGCCCAATTGTAGATATATATCCGGAAGGAATATCCGCACTTGTTTACAATTGCCATTCAAAATTTGTTGCCTTTTGTTTTTTCTACATATTTTTGTGAAAAGTTATTTTCCACAATGGTAAATATTAAAACGAAAGAATGAAATCGACTCCAAATAGACTCCTGCATGGGAATAGCATTAAGTAACACAATTGAAGCAAGAATAGACAAATTGGTAGAGAGTGATCAACAACAGAGGTCACATTTAAGTAAAGTTGATTTCTGGTTTCGGATTTTTTTTTCTGTTATTATAATCAGCAAGTAAAACCACTATTTTTTTAAAAAAAAAAAGTTTAGTTATTATTATTATGTTACTACAAACTAGAGGGTGACGACTACTGAAAGATTAAGAACCGATGCAGTGTAGCCAGTAATGGGTTATTTGTATTTCTGAAATGAATACTATGGTCAATTGCTTTGTAATATTTGCTGTAATAATATTCCAGACTGCCTACTTTATAATGTTTTATAATGCTGCAAAATGTGCAGTTCAAAGAATAATAGCAGACGAAACTGTGGTGTATATTTAATTTTTAAAAGCAAGTTTTCAGGAATATTTTACTGCGTAGAGGTTACACAAATCATTATTGTAAATCTGTGTAAAATCATTTCCATTTCGTTAATTTTTTTCAGTTTGTCGATATTCATTATCAACAGTAGTGCAGAAAATTATATGTAAACAGGCCAATATAAGTGGCATAAAAGTTCTATTTAAACCCTTTCAATTTATTAACAATGGTGTTTCTTTCTCCTCAACGTTATTACATTCGCCATTTAAACAAGAATAAATATAAAACAAAACTGCATTGATTTATTCTCTTCTCAGAGAGCCAACGGTCAGTCAAGTCCAGTAATTAACCCATCACCAACCCCGTGCCCATGAACACGTTAACTGGACTTTGGTTTTGTTGTTTGCCTCTTTAATAAATTGAATTTAATGCAGATAAAGATGCAGCACTTATAAGGCAAAACTGATTGGTTTTTTCATCATTACAAAACTGGGTGTGTCAATCAAGACTTTGGAAACGAAAGCTGGAATCACATGCATTTTCATATGGTCTTTTTACATAAGTACAGGTAACCCTCGTATAACGGGGATGTTAGGTTCCACAGAAATGACGCGTTATATGAGACTCAGATCACATAGAAAAAGTAGGGTTATGTTCCGAAATAGTTTTTTTTAAATAATATAAACAAAAATGACATATCCAACAAAAAGTATTTTTATTTAATTCAGGTAATTCACGTAAGTTCAGAAAACATATAAACTATGAATCAAATACATAGTATAAAATAATAAAAAACTATAAATTGTACGTAAACTTCATTGTCCATAATGCATAAATGTTTTAGGCAAAATAAAAGAAAGTGTATATTTTAATCGTCATCACTGTCTTCAAAACGAACATTTCGTAGATGTTCTTTATTTACGAGTGGCCGGACGTGGTCATCACTTGAAATCTCTTGGACATCATTTGTATAATTCTCATTGCATACTTCGGCTGGTTTAGTTATCAAGAAGTCAGTAACAAGACCTTGCTTACCACTATGCTGCAATTTTTTATTAAGTTCATAATATGGAGCTAAACAAATATCCAATTGTCTCGTGAATTTTCCGGAGCTCCATTGAGGGATCATTATCCGTAAAATAACTTCCTAACTTTCTTGCCAAGTCCAATCCTTCTGCTAATTTCTTTAAACTGAATTCTTTAACAGATTCATCACAATCAGAATCTTCATCAGAATTTTCCTAATTTCGACGTTATCTATTAATTCTAGCAGTTTCTCCTCATTTAAATCTATTTCTCCGTCAATTAATTCACTAATTTCGTTTTCAATCATATCGCAAAAGCCCTCCAAGTGGCTATTACTATAAAAATAAAAATAATTTTTTACATAAAAAAGCATTTCGTTTTCCTGGCAGAAAACGAAGAACTTTAAACTTTCAACGATAAACACTTTACATGGTAAACAATTGACGTACATACGTGATAAAGGGTATTTCCCCTGATATAAATTCGCTACTTATAACTTATGCGGGATACGGGCAGACGCAAATTTAACGAAGATAAAATTTGATTTTTAAGTCGCACGGTGAAAAATATATGAAAAGATAAAAGGTTACTACAATTTGTAGACCATGTTTTTATCGAAACCGCGTTGTATAAGTACCGCGTTATACGAGGGTTACTTGTATTTGATATTTTCATGGCTACAGTCATTTCTCCACTTTTCTCTAAGGATGTAAAAACGTGAGCAGCTGTCGGTCAACATTCTATACACACTTCAGCACCACAATTCCCAAACCAACTTCTCATTCTCCTCTTCCTTCATCCCGTCTTTGTTCTTTAGAACAATCTTCCTCGCACAGTTTTCTCCCAAAGACTACAACCTCCAGCTATGCAAGAAACACTTCTACAGGTTATTTCTTTCTCGCTAACCACCTGCCACACATGCACACCACAGCGCTGATTCTATATAAATTGTGCAACCTCTTCGGAGTGAGTCTGATATATTAAAAAAGCATCCAGAATACAAGAATAAACTACTAACGTGGTTAGCAGTCAATTCTACACCAGCTTTCTTGTGGCTAATTTGTTCATCTTGTCTAGGCTTAGTTTAATTCCCGTTCCTATGATATTAAGAATACAAAGTTATACATAGAAGTTTCGCCTTTAAAACGGTTACTTATTCAAGCTATAAGTCAAAATGCGTTGACCTTTGGGATGAGATAGTCCCACATTATCCTCCCCTCCCTTCCCCCAAACACATGCACTTCACATCATAAAGTGTCACGTTTTCTAGTGATTTCCACCCTTCATTAATTTGAATCATTTAGCGATGATCTTTTTCCTGCTGTGCTCCCTTATTCAGATTTTTTTTTGTATTTATTTATTTATTTTTAAGCACCATTTGTGATATGTGCAAATGTTTTCTTCTCTTCAGCTAACATACTCAAGCTAAAATTAGTTTAGTCGTCTAGCAAAAGCATTTTTAGAACTATCTAACAACAAGAATATGACTGTTCTTTTACAACTCACAGGGTAATAAAAGAAAGACATTTCAAGGGTTGCAGCTTTTGCATTGGAAGCATAAAACTTATTTATTATGTGGACACACTCAATACACATCTCACTTGCTTATTGAGAAAAAAAAAAGTTTCTGCTAATTTATGTATGTTATATAATAAGCGCTGTGAAAATTAGTCACTTTCCGACTTTTATTGAATCTTTCACATTTTTAAAAACTATCTGATGAGAGGGCGCTTTCGTTATTCCAAAGACCAAACGATATGCGTGAATGCTAGTGCTAAGGAACGTTTTTGCTAAATAGTTTAAAGTCACAAATAATTAAATGTCTTCAATTGCGCAAAATTTTAGTTCATAAGGTTTATTTCATAGTAAAAATAAATCAAAACGTATCGAACAGCAATTTTAATTTTAAAATTAAATGTTATTTAGCAAAACTCACAGCGAATAAAATGAAATGTATAGACCTGTGGAAATGACGTTTGCATCCATAGCCAAACCTCTCTAAATTCGATTCCATCGCCAATAGAGGAACTTTTTATAAGCCTTTCTTCGACCAGTTATAATCGATCTCTGCTGCAAGCAAGTAGGATTTATTTATTTATTTTTAGTGAATAAAATCCTTTTAAATTATGTTTCAGTTAAATTGATTATATTCTCAAGTTTTGGCTGGTTGCATTGAAATAACTTTTATCACTGTTAACGATTTAATCTTTATTAATGCACTGCCCAATTACATGCCATAAGTCCCGTTAAGGCAAAAATATAATAATGATTAGCGGGAGTAACCCACTGCTGTACTCACTTCGTTAGTCATATTTTCCACAAGTTTATACTTTCGTAAACGGTATTATCATGTTCAGTGTTCTCGATTCAAAGATTTCTTATCACTAAAGCAATTAATGTGAAGTCATTACCCTTTGTATACAAGTAGCCTAGTCGTGAAGATACTCCACACACAAATTTGTTTGCTTACACTTGGATAAAAGATTAAACAAGAATATAATTTCTTGGCATCTTTAATTTAATTTCTTATTACTATTATTGGTGGTCATTATTAGTATTAATACCGATAATAATATTTGATTCGTGTAAATTTTTCTGCTTGTTCGTGATAATCCCGTTGTTGCCATCGACAGTTAAAAATTTTGCATTACCTACACTGATTATTGCTAACACTGTGCAAAATGTGTGCTGGACAAATCCAGAACTCAGCTGCAGTGTTGCGAACTGCTATGTCTCAAGGCAATGCGTCAATCCCTCAAAAGCTAGCCGAAAAGATATGCATTTCGCAAATTACTTAATCATCTCTTAGATGCGTCGAGTTAAAAATCATCGGTAGCTGTGTGCTCGGCTATCGTCGATTGCGCAAGACGGAAACTCGCTGTCTAGCAATTTCTAAAAACTGGTTAGAGCTGAAGAGAGCTCTTATTTACTCCCTTTCGGAGAAAAAAAAAACAATTAGAAGATTTGTTTTTATTTTTTTTTTACAATAACTTGGCAAAAGAAAATTGTCTATAGTACATACGCTGGTTTCAGTAATAATATAAAACAGTAATAATAAATTTATTTTTCCAAAATTATTTAAAATTATGTAAAAATAAAAAGCTAATGAAACATCCTGAAAAATGCATTAACTTCATAAAAATATCTAATAGTTCCTACTAATACAAAACTTTTCATTGTGATAGAAATTTCTATCCCTTCACGAGATGCTTTAGTGTTTTGTTTCATGCATAAAATACTCAATCTCGATGGGATAAAATTCAGTACTGTTCTTTAAAAAATCATAATTTTTAATGAAGCTCGAAAAAGATATTAATTAACATTTGTATTAGATGGTAGCAGCTGCTTTAAAACTGGAGTTTTCTCCTAGCATCAGTACTGCCTTGCTGCATCTTGCAGTGGGATGCTTATGCAGAACTGCAGTAGATTTGTAAGAACATTGTTTTTGCCAAGATAAAATGCGATTTGCCATTCAATAATGTTCTGGCTCAAACGTCTATAAATATGGATGTCCATTCTACTTCTGGCTGAGAGAATCCACTGACGCAGATACCCCTCCCCCCATCCCTTGCTGTCAGTTTACGTATTTCGTCCGCGCTGTTTCTTGGGTTTCTCTTGACCACCACTTTTCCATTTTTTAATGATGTCACCCACATATGGTGCCAGATGATGTTTTAATTATGCTATAATCGTAAGAGCTAATTTGGCTTATGATAACGCCTCGTTGGAAGTCGTTAACACTAAATCATGTTTCATTTCAGTACTCTACATACACAGCCATAATCATTTAGGTCATTTAGCGTGCATTTCATTACCTTTATACCTCCCTGCACCACGTCGTTTCTCAGTTCGAGTATAACGGGGATGCTCGTGTAATTTATACAAAGTAGTATATGCGAACATGAAACTATCGTGAGACTTCAAGGCAGCTTGAAGCAGTTAATATCATGATATCAACAACTGAAAAGGAAGAAAGAATGTTGTTTGGATTTACGGTCGTAGCAACTTTGGCTCTGAGGCTAGTGTATTACCACTTTTAATTGTGGGATTTCTTCTGTCTTGTATATCTGTTTTAGGGAATAAAAAATCCTGCTTCTTCCTTAGGGAGCCGACTAACTCATCCTCAGTTGGAAAACATTTATACAGGTTCTTCGCTTCCCACATGAGATTCGAACTCCAGCCAAAGGGCACGACGACCGAATGAACTACGGAGGCTACAGGTAGGAAACAAGTTAACGCTGCACTGCGGTATCCGGAGAGTTCATCGAAAAGGCAATTAATCGAAAGACAATTTATCGAAAAGGCAATTAATCGAAAGACAATTTATCGAAAAGGCAATTAATCGAAAGACAATTTATCGAAAAGGCAATTAATCGAATGAACAATTCATCGAAAAGGCAATTAATCGAAAGACAATTTATCGAAAAGGCAATCAATCGAATGAACAATTCATCGAAAAGGCAATTTCGAATGACTATTCGTCGAAAATGCAATTCATAGAAAAAGCAATTCACCGAAAATTTTAACTTTTCGAAAATGTTATGATAAAAGTGATCCATTTAGAGCAAATACTGAAAACCGTGCAGAGTGAGAAAGCAATGCTACTTTAATAGGGAATAATTATAGAACAATATGGCTTTTTATTGTCTTTCTTGTCCGATAACTGTTTCATGTCTGTTCACGGGACTGATTTGCCTGTTTCCGGGAGGAAAAGCCCAGCCGACGCAGGCTTCATTATTATTATTATTGTTACTAGTAGTAATATGCGACTTCAATACAGCAATTATTATGGGATAAATAAAAGTTTTAAAAATAGCGAATCTGATTCAGGTTCGCTATTTGAAACTTTTACAAGAAAATGTCGAACCGTTCCCGTTTTCAGTTCAGCTATGTTCGGGGCAACAAAGAAATAATGTGTTCAAATTATGTATTACAGTAACTCTCTGACTTAACGGAATTTGTAGAAGTTGTCGGTACAAGAAGCTGTCTGCACGGTTCAGTTTTTGTTCCAAATGGATCACTTTTATCAAAACATTTTCGAAAAAAGTTTCAAAATGATATTAGCAATTCCGCTTTGGCTGGATCAATTTAATGAAATTTTAGTTAAAATTTTCGGTGAATTGTATTTTCGATGAAATTACATTTTCGACGAATTGTCGTTCAATGAATTGTTCATTCGATGAATTGCCATTTCGATGAATTGTCTTTCGATTAACTGTTTTTTCGATCAATTTTCATGGAACCAGAAAGAGGATTGTCAGGGTAAGGAAGACAAACTAAGATTAAAAAGGAAAATAAACTGAGAGACCAAACGAAATTCGAGGGAGTTTATTTCTCTTTAGAAAAAAAAAAAAAAAAAAAAGAGAGGGAGAGAGAGAGAATGGGTGTAGGAGAATAATTTTAGTCAAAAAGCGGGAAGTGCAGCAGAAAATCTTGACTCAAATATGAGTTACGGATGATTATCTGGAATTATCTGCCAGCACATGTGCTATGGAAATGTGTTAAAAATAACATTATGAATATTTTCCGTATTTTATAAGAAAAACATTCACAATGTCTCTCAATTAAGCGCAATATATCGCCATCCACCGTAATTAATGTGCTTTATAACGTGAAATTCATAATTTATATATGCATTGTATTCCTGTTCTGTTATCAGCTACTTGAAATGACAAACTAATCAACAAAAAATGCCGATAGACATTCTCTCATTCGCTGCACTTTTTTTTTTTGTTTAAATTCGAAAATAAGTCGAATGTACATGGAACTTATATAAGCGTTATTCTTTGTGAAACGTTTAGGGGAAAAAAAAAAAAAAAGAACAGCATTTTGACGTGGTATGTTGCCGATTTCCCGTATTTTTCACTCTGAACACGAAAATTTCATAGTGTGCACACATTTCAACTCAGTACTGGGCGACAACGAGGTAGCACATTCTCATAGTTGTAAGGCAGTTGCTGTTCAGATGATAGCAGTCTGTCTACTGTATTATGTGCTTCGTTTAAATTACAGTGTTGCAAATTTTAAGTTTGATCATGTGATATCGAAAGTAAGAAAAAAATGATTTTATTTTTTTATGTGATAATGTGGAAATGACAAGTACATTAATTTCTGTTTCTTAGTAATCTAAGAAAACAGCTCCATTTTATATTACGAACTTTATTTTAAAGTTCGATAAAGGAAATGGATACTCCATGATATCACTAGACATTAAAAACAT
Source organism: Typopeltis vanoorti (assembly GCF_054136105.1). Taxonomy (NCBI): domain Eukaryota; kingdom Metazoa; phylum Arthropoda; class Arachnida; order Uropygi; family Thelyphonidae; genus Typopeltis; species Typopeltis vanoorti. The sequence continues at coordinate 104,490,564 of NC_143559.1, read as the reverse complement.
GTACATTAGTACAGCAGGTAAGCGTTTTTATATTGGTATTGGGACGGTAAAATGGGAGCTGTCCATTTGTTTGTTGATGACAACAAACTTGGAAAATTGGAAAAATAATAACGAATGATTCTGATTTAGAACGCCTTCAGGCTGATTTAAATAGAGTGGTATGGTGGAGCGATAATAATGGATACCAGTTCAGTGTTGGTAAATTTATGCGCGGGATATCGTGTTGCGTGGCTACTCCAGGAACTTGATAGTAAATGGGAGTTCAAGTTAAGGAATATGTTATAAAAATAGGATAGGCAGCAGGGGTCAGAGTAAAGAGATGAAATTAGGACTGGAATATTTACTTCAAATGAAGGAAATTAAAGCAGCGTCCAGGCGAAAAAAATAAGGTTTGTGGCAAAACGAAATATGAATTAGTAGATGGATTATAGGATACATTAAGGATTCGTTTTTATACAGTGTTGACTCTTGTTTTCCAAGCAGTTCTAGTGGGAGTGAGTGAGTACACACACACACACACACACACACACACATATATATATATATATATATATATATATATATACTGTATATAGTTCTGCTGCTCTATTTATGTAATAGATGGCGCCACTTACCTAGTTCCGCCTGTCATGTTGTACCATCATTTTGTATATTGGTTTAAGCCAATAAGAATACAATTTGGTCGGTTAAATCCCAACTTGCCAGCCCATCCTCATTCGTTCAGTATCCAGGTAGATACCTAACAGGGTGCACCACGAGAAGGTGAGGATTGGACATTAGGTCAGAAGCCCTCGTCTATTCTCCGCATTCCTTTAAAGGCTATGTGGAGGTCTCCTCTCAGTTATACAGCTTTGAACCTTAAGTATCCCGCTTGTTATAACAATAATTGTTGATTAAATCCCCATCTGTGAAAGGACATAGGGGCAAAAATAGTAAGAATACAAGTTGTAATAAACTTTTAATACAAATTACCATTAGATATTCGATTGTAGTTACTAACTAGAAAATAGTTATTCTCTTTGAAATTTTTTTTTTTTTAATTCCACAAATGAGCAAAATTGACCGAAGAACACATACAACCATACGTAATAAATACTAGTTAAGATGAAAAACATCTTACATCACCTTCTACTGTATTTAATACACCATGAGAATGCGCTCGACTCTCAGCGATGGCGAAAGGTTTTTTTTTTTTTTTTTTTTTTTTACACCAGCGTTTCTCAACCTTTCTAAGCCCAAGGACCAGTAAAATGCCTAAAACAATTCTACAGACCACTAAGTTACAGAGGCGTAGCTAGGGGAACGGGGGTGGGAGAGATCCACTCCTGGCGGCACCTTTTTTGGCGTTTATGAAATCTTGCCTTACTGTCTATAAAACAGCAACTGAGTGATGAAATAGACTTCGACAATGTGATCGACGATTTTGCGAATAGAAAAGCAAGAAAAATAACATTTTAGAATGTTGGAATTAAAGTTTTACTTCAAAAATAAACATAGTGTTTTTAATTTAATTCCTTATACGTCGATTTGACTTATTGTAATTTTTTTTAAAAAAAAACCTATGTAGGAATTACCAACATTTCGGAAAAACTGTGCCATTTATAACATAATAAATCCGAAAGCATGTTTTGAAAGATATGACAACATAATTAATTAAATTGGAAGTAAACAATTAAAAGTCTATCATCATTGAACAAAGTTTTAATTTTTATTAAACAAATAAATAAGATGATATAATTATGTTACTACTTACTTTTAATGAGATGGTTGAGCTTCTTGGCCCTTGCAGAGCTGCTTGATATCTGGCTCAATATTGGTCAACTTCAGTCGAAGATTGGCACACACACACACTAAGACGATTTCTGTATTTTGTTTTTATTTGAAGGAGCGATGAAAATCCTTTCTCACAAAGATAGATTGTAGAAAACTGGAGGACGATTTTCAGTGCTTCTTCAGATAATTCTGGAAATTCACTTCTCACTGAAGACGAGATCCAAAATCGAGCAAAACCAAGATCATGGAATTGCATTTTAAGCCCACTGTCACTTGAAAACCCAATTAACTGTTTCTTTTTCGATAACGAAAGGTCGTTCTCGTGACTGCAAGCCTGAAATGGATCTCGAAACCACAGAAATTTCTTATAAAAGTTATTCGGAAAATATGTTTCAAAATTCCGTTTCAGATTTTTGAGGTGGTCACAAACCCTTTCCACAAACTCAGAATCAACAAAAATATTATTTTCCACTAAAAATGATTCCAATGTTGGAAAGGGTGCAAATTGTCTGTCTTTTACATAATTAATCCATAAAACCAGTGTTGTCTCGAATGCCTTTATTTTGTCGTAGGCACCAAGAACAGTTAAAAAATTTCCCTGAAGTGAGAGATTTAGTTCATTTAATTTCGAAAAAATGTCTGAAAGATAGGATAGTGTTGATAACCATGCTTCGTCAACAAGGAGTGATGCAAAATCAGAATTACGTTCATTTACAAACAATAAAACTTCGTGCCTTAATTGGAACAACCTTGTTAGTACTTTGCCCCTGGAAAGCCAGCGAATTTCAGAATGAAGCAAAAGTTGTGTATATTCACCGCCCATTTCATCGCAGAGTACTGAAAATAACCTGTTATTTAACGGTCGAGCTTTAATAAAATTAACTAGCTTGACAACGTTGTATAGTACAGTTTTAAATTCTGGTGGCATTCCTTTGGAGGCTAACGCTTCCCTATGTATGAAACAATGCACGCAATTCATATCCGGAGCTACTTCTTTGACCTTAGAAACAACCCCACTATGCCTTCCTGTAAGAGCGCGAGCTCCATCCGAACAGAAGCCTATACATTTTCCCCACCGGATCCCTTTGTATATGATATAATTATTGAGACTGTGAAATATTTCTTTTCCAGTTGTTCGGGATGACAAAGTTCTACAAAACAGAATATCATCATGAATGTTGTTATCATGCGCATATCTTACGTAGCATATTAACTGCCCATCATTTGTAACATCAGTAGTCTCGTCTATTTGTAACGCATAATAAGGGCTCTTCTTAACTCTTTCGATTAACTGAGATTCTACATCACCTGCCATATCGTTAATTCTGCGACCGACAGTGTCATTTGAAAGAGGAATCAAATCAACATCTTTTAGTAACTTGTTGCCAAACAGTTTTTACCACATCTCTTATAGCTGGAAGTAGTAAATTTTTCCTGATAGATGAGGTTCTCCTGTTTTCGCTATGCGCAAACTTAAGAGATAGGATGTTTCCAATGCTTTGCTATTAATGGAACCCATGGCTGAAATTATATCTTTCCCATGATTTAATGTCCCTAAGCGTCACTGAAAAAATTCAATTTGCTTATTTTTCACATCACAATGTTTAGTTTCTAAATGTCGTCAGAGTTTCGCAGGTTTCATGCACTCGTTCGACAACACTTCAGAACACAAAACACATTGAGGTTTCTGTTCATTTTCATCTCCACACCAAGTAAACCCGAATTCCAAATATGAACTGTTATATTTCCTGCTGTATTTTTTCTTTGAACTGCTTGTTTCTTCTACTTTATTAGTATCAGATTTACTGGCCGTTACAACACGTGTATCACAGTTAGGGTTAGCATCACCTGTTTCATTTGCTCTTCTTTTCAAAGTCCTAGTTCTAAGCCACTTTTCCATTATTAAAAAAACGTTTCCAAAATTATATAAATATATAAATACTGGGATTAACTCACGACACACTTTGTTCAAGTATCACTTAGCACTTCTGAAGATATACTGAGCCTTGGTTGAAGGAAACCTTCAGTAATAAAAATCAATACACAACAAGCAATTGGTTGAAATGTGGATAACACATGTTTACTTCAAATCTGAGAAAACAGCAAGGGAAGGTGGAAGCAATAAAACTGTACTGTTTTTCACTTTACCCCTCTTTTATTATTCGTCATTCTGCAACTACAAATTTAGCAGCAGAATGACGAATAATAAAAGAGGGATGAAGTGCAAAACAATAGAGTTTTATTGCTTCCGCATTTGAACATTCTGAAAGTATTTGTTGGTTTTTTTAAGGCTCCATTTGATTTCAATAATTTTTACTTACTTATTCAATTTTAATTTGTTTTGTTTGGATAATTAAAAAATATATATTTATTTAATTAATTTAAGTCTGCCTGCGGACCACCTGTCCCATCGTCGCGGACCACAGGTTGAGAAACACTGCCATACACGATAGGTAGAAGAACCTACAGACACACAGTTCCATGTGCGGGTACAGGTGAGGGTTGATAAAGAAGAAATCTGCTGACATTTTTCTTGAAGAGTTGGCGCTTGGATTGCGAAAAGACTGGCTACTTACCCATTTATTTTTTATGTGAATCCTACCCAATTACTTGAGGTTGTAAACCTATAGCACATTAGTACCCTACTGGTCGTAGAATGGGAGGAGTGTCCAATCAGCTAGCAAGACTCACGGAGGGGGGGGGGGGAGAAGAGAAGAGAATTTTTTAAGAGAAGCAAATTTTTAAGAATAGGGGGTAGAGCTTTTTAAAGTAGCATGTAGGATCTCATAAAAATTAAAATTCGTTAGAAAATCAAGGACTGTATTCACATGGGTCTGCCCTCGTCCATTGTTTTATTTTCGTTAAACTTACTTATGTATTCATTCAGTTGCATTCCCGGAATAGCTTTCAGGATCAGCAATGCTGTTGTGATGCTAAGAAGTTTGATCACGAGAGTGTTTGTTGGCCATCTCAAGGCCTTCTCTGGACCCCTCGTTGTGGATTTCGCTGTATGGCAGTTACTCCACTGTGTTTGGCATATTCCCCTGTATATGAAGAAATAGCATTCCTTTCCATAACTGCATTGTTTGGTGGTTTCATGGTTTAGGTTTCCTTCTCTCTTTCTCTCTCTCTCTCTCTCTTAATCTACCTGTCGACCTAATGTGGCCAATGTGTCGCAAATGCGTTTGTTTCGATCCTTCCTGGCAACGAAGCACTCTCATTTCTATCCAATTTGTTTTTCCATTCTGAGAGCTGTCCGCTTATATAACTTGTGTGCGTATCTATCCTGTGAAACACTTTTCACAGAACAGTTTCCTTTTTCTGCTGTAATAATGCTAGGCTAGTTTTAATTTCAATGCTATCATGATCCTCTTATTTCTTGCTCGGACATTTGGGTTCCTTACTGCGACAATCGCTAGCGAAAGATTTCCTACCATGGTAACTGGACACTCTTGCCACAATTAAAGCAGCAAAACAAAGACCTCCTAGCATTTCAAATCCAGAAGAACAATAAACGCTCTTGGGCAGAGAAGAAAACAGGTCGATCAGTTTTATCTTTTACGTAATGTACTAACTAAAGGAAATGGCCTGTTTTCTCTTAAAACACCACTATCCTACACAAACATTTCGTTAACAAATAACAGACTAATTCACGCTTCAGTAACTAACACCACCGTCACCATAGTTGGTTCCCCAGAAAATCGAATTCTGATTTTCACGATTAAAGTAACTGCATCCAACGTTCTTCTTAAAATTCCTCATCATTTTATACGATCAGTATTATTATTAAGATACAGTTCACCATCCAAATACGCATGCAGCGGCCAAAAAATCCCTAATGCGCCCATTACAAAAGCTTCCAAAAACAGGAAATAACCACTTTTAAAACAATAAATGTACTACATGTTTGCTAAAGATAATCCTGAATTCCTGAATGGAATCATGTACGCTTTCTACTTATCTTCTCATCAAAGTGCTTCTTCTGCCACAATGAAGGTCATATTAGGAAACATTGTCCCTGTATTTCAGCGACTCAGGAACAGATACCCCAACCCAGAACAGTGTTGGATAAAGGAAAAATCAACCCAAAATCCCACGTCCACCACAAATAGTCCGGAAAAATCTAAAAATTTCCAAGGAGAACCAAATGATGCGCTTTAAGTTTACACAATAGGGTAGTCTTTGGCTAGGTACAGGAATTTCCTGTAGATCTCATCTTTCCGAAAGAAACAAATGTCAATTTGTTATCAAAACTGTCGATAAAAAACAGAATGGCCTTATGACACCCATCAATCTCCAACCTAACAAGAGCCTGGAGCAGGAGTTTGCTTAGGCATCCATGGATGCCTACATTTATTGATTCCTCTATAAACTAAACCCGAACCCGATTGCTGATGTAGCGGGACATATCTTGTTTTCTGATTTAAAAACACCAAACCACAATACCGGCAGTATATTTTCAATATTTGCATATCATAGCAGGATGTTCTGGCATCAGAGGTATTGAACTTCAAGGCTAGAATATTCTAGCCTTGAACTAGAATATTCCGCGCAATCATGGAAATTTTACTGCACTTTTGACCAAGCAATAGAGAAGCAACAATGTGCTGAGCACTGCTCTCCACTAATAAACAAATTTTAAGCAATGACAAAAAATGAGCTCACTGGCATCTTCCAGTAAATAGATTTTGCCTCGGCAAGCACAGCAACTAACAGGCCTCTCTGCTAGGCCCGATTAGATATAGCAATATGTAGTGGAACATTGACTGACAACTTCTCCTCGTATATATCTCGGAACTTTCTCTATCCTCCGAAGCTCACATATCAGGAAGCGCCTGTTGGATTTTCAAGAACACCCTCTTCCAAGATTCAGATTATTTACTATGCATTTAGACTGTGATATCTACTCTTATTCATTCAACAGAGAAAACAGATCCTATGAAAATATGGCGACCCCCACGTGAGATGAAATCACAACTAAAATCTTTTAATCTCCGACCACAGATGCTCGAACTCTGGCTGGCAGATTGCCAAGAAGAGTCAATTCATGTTAAAGGGGAGAAAGGAATAAGACTATGTACGAATTCGTCACCACGCAAAATCATGTGCTTTATACGTAAAATTTTCCAACGGTTGTACAAGCAAAGTAGTTACCACTTTGAAAACTAGAATTTTAATAAAAGAAAAGCTAATTTTCCGACGTATAATAATAAGCACTCATCCCACGAAAAGCATTGATTACTCTATTATTGGAATGGATTCACCTTCTTCTACCATGCACAGAAGTGTCGAAAGATATCGTACCTGTGGTCGAAAACAGTTGGTTTGTAATGACAAGTCACATGCGGATGCGGTATCATTTTAACTTTCAACTTTTCATGACAGCAAAGAATGTTTACTGGAACCTATTATTCAATATATATATATACTGTATATATATTGAAGTAGTCTCACACATGGATTTCGTGAAATTTATGAAATTTATATCATACCTCAAGACGTTTACAAGCATCTATGCCCAAAGCGGGATTAAAACCTGCAGCCTGATTGTTTTTTTAGAGCGGCTAGAGGAACTTCGAGTAATGAAATACCATTTTACACACAAAATGGTATTCCGCTGTACCGGAGGTTCCTTTACACAGTAACCACTCAGAACGAAATACTTCTGCATTCTGACAATGCTTGGCCTCATCTAGCAGATAAAGATCATTGCTTTCGGTCTCTTGCCAAAGCAGTTGATCTTAACATTCCAACTCCCAACTTACGCGAACAGGTTGAAGATTTGTGGGTTACAAAAACTGGTTGATAGGCGGAAAACTATCAACCAATAAGGCTGACCACCTTATCCTGAAATTTGTATGATTGAGACATACAAATTGCTGAAGGGGTTTTACAAGATTAATTCAGAAGAAATTTTTCAGAACAGGTGTGTTGGTGGGAGAATTAGGGGCCATCCATGGAAACTGAGTAAGAGTGTAGTTAACAAGGGTGTTAGGACTAGGTTTTTTTGCTTGGAGAGTAGAGGACGAGTGGAATAGGTTGCCAGAGTCTGTTGTGGGTGCCATTACTGTGAATGAATTCAAAGATATTGCGCAAATGTTGGATAGTTCTTGACACAGTGTTTAAGGCCTCCCTCGATAAGTCTAAGGACTTCTTGGAGTTGCCAATAATAATACTAATAATAATAATAATAATAATAATAATAATAAAGCGCAATGGGAGTGATTTGTCATCAGCAAAACTATTGGAGGTCAGGTGATAGAAAGTCAGTCATGCATGGACCGAAGTGGGAAGGTGATACAGATTCCTAGAAATGTACTCGTATATGCGGAAGATAGGTAAAAGAAGAAGAAGCAAGCCTCATAATAAATGACATGAAAAGGAAACTGATCACTCCCTTACAAAGGATAGGAAGCAGGCCATTATCCAGGAGTTTGCAAAATAGGCTTTTACTCTAGTTAATATTATATTAATATAATATTAATAAATGTGTGCATATCTGTTACAGATATGAATAAAATAGAAATAATTTTTTTTTTTTTTTGGTCCGACGGTTAGCCTAGTGGCTGTGCGCTTCTCAACCATATGCCTGGGGGAAGGAGTGTCTTAGGTTCGATTCCCGTCGGTGACGTGAGGAACTGAAGGATCTTCCTCAGCCATACCAAGTTAGTTAGCCTTGGACATGGACAGTAGAGTTTTTTCCCCAGTTTATCCTGGAATTTTTCATCCCGTAAAGCTGCCAAACTGGCCTTGAGAACTCAACACAACCGGCATAGGATACACCGGGGCGTAGGGCTGACCACCTTATCCTGTGAACGGCTTGAGGTCCGATGATTAATAGATTAATAAACCCTCGACACCGCAAAGTAAAAGAGGGGAAAAGGAAGATGAGATGAGATTTTTGGAATAAGTGAATTTGGTTTCCTATAATGAATTTTGTGGCTTCATGAAAGCCTGAGAAGTGCCATTTTCAACGTGTTTGTAATGCTCACTAGATGGCGCCACTTGTCAAAGACACTAAAGAGAATCATGAATTAGAAACATAATATTTGAAATAATGAGTTTTGAAGAAATTCTGAAAGGAAATTAGAATCTTTAATAGTTAAATAAACGTTTTGGTTTTTTAAAGAGCTTCTTCCACTTGCATCTTTAAACCTCCAGGTGTATATTTTGCAATGTGGTACGTCTTTCATATTTGCTTATGTATCGATCCTTCAAGTTATAGAAATAAACAGAATGCCAGGTAGTTTTAGGATAATTTTCTCGTGAGTAAGAAAATGATTTGATTGAAAACTGAAAAGCACATCTCGTTATCAATCAAAAGTTGACACTCTTTATGAAGGAAAAATAAACTTTGTCAAAGTCCAACAGCAGTGAGCTTGTTTTAATATCTTGGCATTTGTATATCTTTGTGTGTTATACCTACAAAGATCTGCTGCATAATCTGTCTCACGAATTTTTATGCGTTAGCTAAGTCAGATATTTATTGGTTCTTCAGTTTTAAACTGAAGAACCAACAGAACTGATTTTTCCTGTTAAAACTCTTCGGCAGTGGCGGCCGGTGAAAATTTTAAGTGGGGGTGCTGCATATACCAAAAAAAAAAAAAAAAAAAATCCTAATCAGTAACGAATTTATTAATAAATAAATTTACATATTAAAAATTGCTTTATTAAAAATATTTCATCCTCACCACGAACAAACACCAATAATAAAAGTTTCGTATCAATAGCAATGACAAGTGCAAACGAATATCGGCGTTAGATCGCAGTGCATTTGTTTCGTGTAACGATAATTGAAAAAATATAATTCTTTCCATATTTTCAACGGTGACAGTCGTCATAATTCAGCCTTGTACCTATAATAAATAAATAATTATATGTTATTTTAACAAAATAAAATAAGATTGACAAAAAAATAGTTCACCACACATGCACCAATAATAAACATTTCATATCTCACAGAAATAACGCGCAGAAGCATATGATACACTGCCCAAACGGCAGTGTATCGTATGACGTAACGTGCAAGCACAAACGAATATCGACCTTAGATCGCAATTATAGTTACACGAAACAAATGAAAAAATATAATTCTTTTCATATTTTTAACAGTGACACTTGTCATAATTCAGCCTTGTATTATGACGAGTATAATAAATAAATAATTACATGTTATTTTAATAAAATGAAATAATATTTACAAAAAATAGTTCACCACGCATCATACTAAAGATGCACTGCCATTTGAGCAGTGTGGGAATGACGTAACGTGCAGTGACACGCGCAAACGAATATCGACGTTAGATCGCAGTGCATTTGTTTCGTAATCTAAAGCGTTAATAGAACAATTCCAATTATTAACTATTCATGTCGAAATATAAGCTGTAATCCTCAACATGTGTATTGCATTTATATAATGTTGTAAGCATTGTTATCATTTATAAACACAAACAAAATTTAATTTTTTTCGTGTTTTCCTTGGGGATGCTGCAGTGTCACAGTGCTTATGTACGGGACACCACTGCTGTTCGGTCACCACTGGATTCACCAAATTAAGTCTTCTACAACTGTCTATATGTTTCATGATTTTTTATACCATATTCTGGTATTTTAGGAATTGCAGTAGTGTAACTCCTGAAATAATTTAATTGCTTTTAGCTAAGAGATGAGAAAAACCAAACAGATCTGATTGGGATGTGTCGGAATATTTTTGATTGTTGGTAGATGACACTTTTTCATATTCTACGGTGATTTTCTAGCGTTGCTTCTCTATGGGAAAATATTTCGGATATCCTTCTTGACATAAAGTATATAAATATTTTACTGCTTTAAACCTTAACATATTAATTGAATGAGAAAGAACTATAAGTTTCTTTTTAATAAGTAGTTTATTTTCTGAACTTAAAAAACCATGCCTATTGAGTAGCGGATAAAGTGACTAATTATCTTGCTTGCTTTGGAAAAGGTAGAGTTGACGTGTGTTACGAGACGAAGTCCCCTATCAAAAGTGAATCTTTAGATACTTTGTCCTTGATTGCCATTGAGTGGGTGCATCAAACATAAATACTGCACCTTTCAGGGGGATACTCATTTTTTCGTAAACAAAACTGCAGTCATTATTACATCTATCCTCCATTTAAGGAACCAGAATTTGAGATATGTTACTGCAGATTGAAGCCGCTTGGTTACTAGATGTGGGCCCAGCGATCGTGTCAGTATTCATTATCAGCAAAAAAAAAAAAGAAATAGTAGTCAAGGGTGTTGGCTATGTAAATAGTGAATAACAGAGGAGATAGTAATAATCCTTGCAGAACGCTTACCGCTTGCTGTAATCCTACGTTCCGATGACCTAAGATCGTGTAGCTAACTTGCAGTTTTCTACCATTCATGTAGGACCTAATGAACTTTATTACACTGAGTGGCAAAGTGGCTAGCTACGATGAACTTATAAGGAAGGCTGTTATGCCAGACTTTATCAAAAGCCTTGGATACATCCAGAAAAATGGTTTTGGTGTGTGTTCAATTGAATTCAACGGCAATATGCTTAATGATTCTTTGGATTTGTTGCACTGTACAGTGGCTTGAGCAGAATCCAAACTGTTTTCATCAGGGATGGCATTACTTTCGTTTGTTAATTCCTGTAGTCTTGTTAGAATTCTTTTCTCAGATATTCTCCAGAAAAGAGAGCAGGCCAACGGGACTGTAATTCAGAAAAAAAACAGCAATGCCTTTTCGGGTTGGGGAGGGTCAATATTATGACAGCTATTTTCTATCGTACTGGAGGTAAAGGAGTTTCATAATCGTAAATACTGACCCTGTCGTGATTGACAATTGTCAAGATGGACCCTGTGCTTTCCTGTTATTAAACGTATGGATGACTTTATGAATTTCGGCAGCGGAAGTTAGTCGGATATTCTTGTTTTATAATAGAACATGCAGATATCTGATCAAGACGATATATGACGACTACACTGTTTTTCGAGGCTCTTCGCGAATGCTTCTGCTTTATCAATATTGCTATACACAATGCTTCGCTCTCTGTAGATTGATGGAAGTGCCAATGTTTTGCACGGATCTCCAATCTGTGTCTGTGGAAACCGTATATGACTCTTCACGCGAAAGGAAATCCCTCAGAAGAGTCTTAGTTTCCATAGCCTTCTTCTTGCCCCACAGATTGGAGATCGTTTCTTCTGGTTGCATAATTAAGAGTATAGCGAACTTGTTGGGGGGCGGGGGGGAAAGAGTTCTGTGGTAATTTGGAGGCCTAATGAGTGGCTTGAAAAAGTTCCATGTTATGGTCTGTAGAGCAGGATTTCACAACACATCATAGTATCGTTCTTTGAGAGATACTTGTGCCATAAGGTTTCTTCAATCAATTCACACGAAAAAACAAGGAAATAAATAAATAATATTTATTTAAAAGCCATATATTTCATCATGAATATTATAGGCCATCATCAATGGCAACGTTAGTTAATTACAAGGAAGAATGGTCTGAACGCTCTTGCTTCATTTTGTCGAGCCATAGTCTTACTTCATTTGTCATCATCATCATGCATATTAAGGATTTAGGCTTAGCATGGCCTGTTCCGGCCTTAGAAGTCGTCGTTGAATCTTTTAAGAGGACGTCCTGTTTTCTTTTTCCTAATGGCTTGTACTTTAAGACTTGTTTTGGTAATCTTTCTATTTTCATTCTTTGAACGTGTTCCATCCATTTATGTTTATATTTTTTAATTTTTTCTATTACTGATTCTTGGTTTAAATCTTTCATAATTTCTTCATTTCTTTTGTGATCAAATAGGGTATACTTTGCAGTTTTTCTCATAAACTTCATTTCTGCTGTTATTAATCTTTGTTTGTCTTTTTGTTTTATTATCCAGATTTCATTTCCATAGAATAAGGCTGGTAGGGCTAATGTATTGTACACTTTTAGCCTGGTTTGTTTTTGAACTAGGTTTGGTTTAAATATAGAGTTAATTACACCTGTTATTTTTAAATATTTTGCAATTTTTAGGTTAATATCTTTTTCATTTTTATACGTGATCATACATCCTAGGTAGTTAAATGAATTCACCTGTTCTAAGATCTTGTTATCTATTACTATCTTAGTTCTTGCTGGATCTTGTCCTTTAAAGGCCATAGTTTTTGATTTTTCTGTTGATGTTGTCATACCATAATCTTTGGATATCTCATTTAGATCTAAAATGGCTTTCTGTAAGTTATCTTCAGAATTTGTAATTATTATTTGGTCGTAGGAGGGTGTTTAAGTTCACTGTAGGAGAAAGTTTAATTCCTTGATGGAAATTTTTATTCCATTTTATTATTATTTCACTTCGGTAAATATTAAAAAGAGTTGCTGAGAGGAGACATCCCTGTCGGACTCCTTGGTTTATCCCTCTCGTATATGATTATTTTCATATATACTTATGATAGCTTTTAGGATATTATTTGGTATTTGTCTTTCTTTTAATATATTAAATAAAATGCTTCTTTTAACTTTGTCAAATGCTTTTTCAAACTTCATTTGTTTGAACGTTTATTTAAAGAAAGCGCTGGAGCCTTATTTCACCGTCCGAACTTAAATCGGAACGACTGCCTCTCACTAAGCTATGGGAGTGTCTTTTTCTAATTACACATCATTAAAAGTTTTTTTTAATACAGTTAATAACTAATAATACAATGTTTCCTCAATTATACTTTTGCGTTGTTTTATGTATAACATCACGCGGCTCTCACTGTTTCAAATTAATTCATTGTTCTCGTTCCCCCTTGTAATTAACTAATGGTGCCACTGATGATGGTCTATAATATTCATGATGAAATATATGGCTTTTAAATAAATATTATTTACTTTTTTCCTTGTGTTTTCGTGGAATTGAAGAAAACTTCAGACTATCAGAGTATGACTAGGATGCCTTGGCATCAGGTCATTTCATAATGGTAAGGCTCGGATGGACCTGCGATCAGAGTATTTCTAGTAGTAGTAGTAGTTGAGAATTCTTTAAGGATTCTACTTTTGAGATTCGATCTGCTATTCTAGACAGTGTGTCTAGAGTTCACATCGCTGGCTATCATCATTGCCGTTGAGTTTTTGTGTAAGATATGATAACTAGTAATTCCTTACTCAGTGATTTATAAACCGAGTATAATTTTAGTCTTCCCTCATTGCAATGTAGATCTCAGCCACAGTAAATTGTGGTTGCAGAATGCACAGTCTTATGTTGTATTTTGTTGGATACAAATAGCTGCACCACCTTCTTTAGCATTTGATCTATCGTTCAGAATAGGGCATAGTTCCTGAATTATGCGTTGTTGTATGGACGGAGGTGAGCTCTTGGAGTATCAACATCAAAGCGGTTGGTAAATTCTTGTACATCATAGATTTGCATTCCAGTAGTGATCTGTATGGAATTAACTAGTGGGGTGGCTTTTATCGAGTGCGGAGAATTATTTGAACATGCCTCCCAAGTCTATCTGTGGCCCCCAGAGTGTGATTTGTTTGCTGAATTCCATTAACATTTCGAACGGATTCTTTTTTGTGTCGGACTGTGGTCTTGAGGACCTTTTTCCAAAAGACCACTGCTTCTATCTATGATCTGGTTGCCAATATTGCTTTTGGTTGCTATTTCGGAAGTTGTGTTTGAGTTCAGGTTATCTGCCCTGGCACGATTATCGGCGGAATACTTTGTTTAAATCTCTCCATCTTTTTCTGATCAGCTGGACATTATTTGCAGTCCTTAGTCACTGGATGGATGCCACTGCAGTTGGCGCATTTGGCAGGCTCAGTTCTTTCTTCTTTGCTGATGGCCGTGAATGACTGTTTCCACACAACTAAACTGTTTAGCGGTATCTCTACGCATGGTCAAATTTTTGATAGCGGCGACATTGCTTCCACAAAGCGGAACAGTATTAATGTCATAAATTTCCTCCTGCTGTTTTAAATTTCCACCAGCACTAGCGGCATAGGCGGCTTGTCAAACTTTAACATACGGTAACTTATAGAATTCACTCCCCAGCTTTCCAGGTCAGCTCTGATTGGATGTTTACTGAACTTATATCGATGTGGATTCATTTATGGTGCTACTACTTAACTGGTTATGTTTGTATAGCAAATTGTGGATGACTCACGGGTGACACCAACTTTTGTATACAAATGTTGGTGTCTAAGGATTAAAATATTATCTCTTATAAGATGTAAATTGCAAATTTGTGAGATGATTTTTAGTAGTATTAGCAGCAGCAGCAGAGCAGTAATAGTGATGTGGCATAGAGACTTCTCAGAGGGTCGAGAAGTATTGAGGGAGGGCCTTTTTCAGGTTTATTCATGTAATGCCTAAATTATTATTATATCTCCCTTTGCAAAGATACATCGACAATGCGTTCAAAGCACATCCGCTGGTTCCACAGTCAACACGCGGTATGAATATGTGTCTTGTCCTAGTAAGGGGAACTTATAATACAGATAGAAGTAAGATTTTGCAGCTCGAGAAACGTGGACAGAACTCGAAGCCACATTCTTATTCAGTTTCCAGGGATGACTCGGAGTGCTTCTTCCCCTTGCCGTTATCTGTAAACTCACACTCGTCCCCAAATTGCAAGATCCATTTATCATACCAACTTAATGTTTCTTTCATAGCTTCTATTTCTGTCTGTTATTGAAGCTTAGAAGACTACATTTTCTCAGTCTAGTCTCAGCCAGTTTTCCATAGGCGTTCATCTTAGTTACTATCTGGATTTTTTCAGTTGTCTCCTGATTTTCTGTAAATCCAAGCGATCATATCTGAGCACAGTAGTTAAAATATGGTATCATCAAAGCCTTACACAATAGAAGAATAACTTCCTTACTCCGATATGATAACTTAATCACCTTAGCATTGTGATTCCTGGACTTGAACTTTCTGTCTGCCATTATGCTCAGATCTCCCGCTTCAATGACCACTTGCAGCACACTCCCGCTGATATATTACTGTTGTACTTGCGTCACCTCAATCTAAAAATGCACAACCTTAGAAGCATTTAACGGATACCCATTAATATTTACCCATAGAATTAGTTTGTTTTTTTTTCACAATTAATCTACAAGATTTAGGGACGTAGCTGACCTATTAGTCAGCTACGTCATCTCTCTTTCATTATTCTCTCTAACCCTTTAACGAACACTCTAGATTATTATTGGCCTATAATTGGTTGCTTATATTCTAGCTCCTCTCTTGTACAATGGAATTATCCAAGAGAGTCTATGCTCTGCCTTTGAATAATGAAATTATCTTGCTTTCCTTTCACGCATTGGAATCTATGCTCGTGTTGCGAGCTGCGCAGCCAAACAGAGGCATTGCTAATTCTCTTGCACATTCACATTCCTTCAGCAGTCTTTAGTATATTCCATCCATTCCTAATCCAGG
This sequence comes from Typopeltis vanoorti, assembly GCF_054136105.1. Lineage (NCBI taxonomy): Eukaryota > Metazoa > Arthropoda > Arachnida > Uropygi > Thelyphonidae > Typopeltis > Typopeltis vanoorti. The sequence goes on along the minus strand of NC_143559.1, from coordinate 104,474,389 downwards.
AGCTTTAATATATCCAATTCACATCTCTGTCCTTGTATAACTTGTATATTAATTAAATGACGAGTGTAAGCAGGAAACTGTGAAAAAAATGTTACGCTATAAAGTATTGTGTGTTATTGTTAAGTATTGTAACCTGTCATGAACAGATTGTTTCACTTAATATTGACGAGTTAGATTGTAGTCAGGGTGGCCGAGTGGTCTAAGGCGCCAGACTTAAGATCTGGTCCTCAAAGGAGGGCACGGGTTCGAATCCCGTTCCTGACAACTTTTTTTTTTGTGTGACCATACTAAAAATGACGTTTATTTGCCAGAAAATAGAGAACGTATTTTACGACATTCATTTAAAATTAAAAAAAAAAACATTCCACTTTTTTCAAACATATAAACTTGAAAACTATTTATTACTTCTAAAGGTTTATATATACGTTATAACGATTATTACTTGGAATTTATTTCAAGTTAATTAAAATCGCTATAATTGAAATTAAAATCGCTATAATTTACATAAACGTTATAACGATTATTACTTGGAATTTATTTCAAGTTAATTAAAATCGCTATAATTGATTGCATTTCGTTATCGGTATATGAAATGAAATGCTTAAAAGAGAAATGGCTTCAATGGAGATTATCTCCTGAGGTACCCTCAAAAATTCTGTTCTATCAGGAGCGGGATTCAAATCTGCGTCTTCTTGCGAGGACCAGATCTTTAGTCTGGCGCTTTAGACCACTCGGCCACCTATATTTTATTTACTCCAAAGCATCTATGTACACTCAAAATAAATATATATACAACTATTTACAATATATACATTTGTACATAGAATGCTTATACTAATTGGCATTTTGATTTTTACATTACCATATACACTATTTAGAAGTGTTTTACAATAAATTTTTTAAAGAAAAAAAACACGATCGCATACTCAATCTCTATTTTTCCTATTGTCCTTTTCAATTGTTGAGCTGTTATTTTGGCAGTATATAGTATGGTCCATATTGATTTGACAAGCTATTGATAAGTTCCTTTATCAGAGTACTCGATGTTTATATATATATATATACATTGGTTTTGTCCATATATACAATTAGCTATACAAATAGTTATACATATTTTTTATTTAAATTAAGGGGATATTAAATCCCACATTATTTCAAAGCCGAATAAGGAACTCAAAGATAGGAATCAAAGAGTTTCATGCCGAATATAGCAAACTATAAAAGTTTCGGCGGACTGTAGCGTAAGCTAAAGCACGTAGTCCAACACTAAGGCAATTCGTTGCAAAGGTGGATAAAGTTCTGATCACTATTCTTAGTATTACCCATAATGTAAAACACATCTCCTAAGAGATGTTTGATGTTATACATTATGCTGGAAGGTCACTACCCAGACCGGTTTCGACCTTTATTGGGGGTCTCATCAGTGAGTAGGTAGATCAGGTAATACTGAGGTTATAGCGAAGAGAACCTTATACTACATATACTTTCGTACCATATCACAATTTACATATCCTGGACGATTATATTGTGAACCTAAGTTAAATGCACATCTTACACCTGACATGCATTCATACATTACTTGTGTCCTCCTACATATCCAGATGCGCATACATATCTGTAACATCTCCCTAGGTAAGTGCATTTTTTTTTTTACATGTTGCTGTTCTTTTATTATATAATACATTCCATATGGTTTTACATAATATTGTTTTCATATCTTAAGCGACAAATCTCTAATTTATTATATACAAAGTTTATTCATATGCAGAAATAGTTTCACATATATACATATATGATGTATCATGATTGACATGTTTCTGTATATACAAGAGTATATACATATATTTTAATCTACATATATATATACTGTATGTTACTTAATACATTTATCTGGCACAATATATATTGTATAACCTTATTAGTCACTATATGTACAGTATTTTACGCGCTACACATATGAGATATTATTACAAGATATATGGTAATAATTTATTTCCTATGATTGTGGTGGATGGGCTTGATTTCGTGTTTTATGGTGGGTCTTTTATTTCTTGTATTAATATGTTTTCTTCGAAATCTTCTGTTATGAGGCCTGTTTTTCGCCATTAGGTTCTTGTTATTTTTTTTTCTGTTTATGGTGTCCGTAATAATTTCTTTTAAGTATATGTTCAGCTTTGTAATTATATCTGGGCCTGCTTCTCTGCCATAAACTTTATCGCATCTGCAGGTCCAAATAGCATACATCGCTGATATGATGAGTATTAGATCACTCGGCCACCCTGACTGATTATTTTGTTTTGGTATGAAGAAATGACATCTATCACGATCTTGTATTTACGACTTATAATTTTATGTTCGGATAATTCGTGATAGAGTTGAACGCTGACCTAATATTTAGATATATGCGATGATTCGGATTTGTTGATTTCAGCAATAAATCACAGAGAGAGAGAGAGATGTGACCCAACCCATAAATAACATCTATCGATTACATTATTAAAATAGTAAAGGCACTGTGCTTTTCTTAATATTGAGACTTCAACGGAAATGCAGTGGAGATGTCGGATAAGTCCGACATAAAAAACTCCATAAAATAATAAAAAAAGATATGCAGGAGGAGATCGACTTTAATGAAATGTGAGAAGAAGAGTTTTGCTGAACTAAGATCGGTAGCAAAGATAAGGAACCAATGGAAAGCATATGCAGACTCTTGATGTTCCTAATGGGGAAGAAGAAGAAGAAGAAGAAAAGATTAAACTTAAAGCATGTTATATTTTTAACAGTAATTTGTCGCCATACAAAAGAGAAAAAATGAAGAAGAAGAAGAAGAATGAACAGAAAGAATTATAGCTAGTTTTCAAAATCTATTATCCGGCAAAAAGGAAAAAGAAAAAATAATTAAATAAAACAACCAGAAATAATCACGAGAGATGTATTTAATTTTTTATTTATTTTTACAAATTCAAATGAAGAATTCACATTAGATTATTATTCTAAACTTCAAGTTTAGATTACAGAATAGACGATATACGTGGAATTACGCAAGGAAAAGAAAGTATTTAATATGAGAACATTTATTTCGCGATGAGTCTTGTCACATCTTTAGACTGAACATACAATAATTGTACCATTACGTGAAGCTGAAATGGAAATTATAACAAATGGTACAAAGTTCATTCTCTTTTACTACTCTGAGGTTAGCAGCATATTGCTATTAAAAACAAAGGAACAATTCAATTTAAATATAGCTAATAAGCAATGAAGAGCAGAGTGTCTCAGTACATAAAAATATTTTTTTAATATTAATCACTGGATGAAGGAGTTAATGTATTCCTTTAAGTGTCACACAGTAATCAATAATTACTATTAATTATTATTACTAGTAATCAAAGGCACCCATTTTTTTAATCAAAATGCATATAAGAATTTTTCTTTCGGTTAATGTCGATTGGATAGTTTTTATCGCTCTACCATGTATTTCACTATAGTTTTCACAAATAAAATACTTGTTTCGCAAGTCAACCGGTTTTAAAGTTATTTCGAAAAGACATAAAATAAAAATAATGCCAGGAACGGGATTGGAACCCTCGCCTTCCTGCGAGAACCCTATATTAAGTCTGGCACCTTAGGCCACTTGACCAACCAGATTTAATGAATTCATTCCATTTATAAAGTATTTTCGATGTTATGTTGGTGAATAGCGAAACAACATGCTTTAATTCCCATTCAGCCGTCCCTATCTAGGAGGGGTTGACTACCATGATGTGACTCATGGTTAACTACGGGCGTAACGACATGTGGTGAGGACCCGTATCTCTTCCACATATTGTCGTAAGTATTCATGACTGTAATCTGTGTGTGTTCATGGCCGGTTTGCCCATTCTGAGGGACGAAAAACCCGAGTTTCCGAGTGAAAAAAACCCATCTACTTCTGTATGAGACCGGCTAACTCCTTTAGTCGAAAGAGACCAGATAAAGGTTCCTCACGTCGTGTATGACGTGGGGAAATCTCCACGGGGATCGAACTCAGGTCTTTCCAACCAAAGGGCTTCGTATACCCACTGAACTACGGAGGCTCCATTGCTTTAATTATGAAGTTATTATTATTATTATTATTATTATTATTATTATTATTATTATTATTATTATTATTATTATTATTATTATTATTATTATCATCAGACCTCCATGGAATTAAGAGACTCATCGCTGGAGGTCCTACCCTCACACGCACAGCTCATCATACCTTCACTTAAATTCATTCACTATCTCTGCACTCGCGCTACTCCTCATCCTCTTGCATACACTCTCCTTATACACCTTCTAGGAATGGCCTTTTGTTTTTCCCACTGTCTCCAAACATTCTATGAAAAATACCATCCACATTAATCTGGTAATTATCCCTTACTAACATACGTATATGTCCCCCCCCCCCTTCTATTCACTAGGCCATGCAATCTGCATTCTTTCAATTATACTGATTCTTCACATTCCGGAGACTAGAAACCAACTTAGTTAATCGTTTTTGAACCCTCTTCAACAGCTCATCATCCTTTTGAAAACCAGGCGATTAAATCTGTGCATAGTAATTCATATGCGGCCTGGTCAAAGCCTTGTACGATGGAATCATAATATGTCTCCAAATTTTCAAGTCCCTATTCGCCATCACCTGAGATTTTCATCTTCTCCACTTCCTCTAAGATATCCCCATCAATAATAGACTCTGCATCCCATCTTTATTTCCTAATTTTTTTTACAACCTTACACTTTGCTATATTACATTAACATCCCCCCCCACACACACTGTCCCATTTAGACAGTGTATTCAAGTCCTCTTGCAAAGCTACACTGCTCTTCTTTTCATATCTCTCCCTAACTTTGCATCATCAGCAAACAACTGTATATTTACCATTTAAGACTCTTCTTATGTCATTTTCACAAATTAAACAACATTGGTCTGAAAACAGACCCCTGTGGCACACCACTAGTGACTTTTCTCTTCTGGGATATCACTCCCCCAATACACAACCTGTTGATACCTATCAGATAGCCAATCTCCAATCCAACGCACCAGTCTACCGACCAACCTCATCTGTTCCAACTTAATCACTTGCTTGTTGTGTGGCAATCTATCGAACTCCTTTGCAAAATATAAATACACTGCTGTATATGCATCTCCTTTGTCCAATGTATTCATTACCTTGTTATAATAAGTAGGCAGATTACTAAAACACGATCCTCCTGTAGACAGCCTGGTTGGCCGCGTGGTTAACGTACTCGCTCTCCAACCAACAAGTCGCGGGTTCGAATTCACTGAAGGCACATGGAAGTTTGTGATTGTCTAACCTTGTGTACTGCTATAACCTTTGATATGGCGCAGTATGACCTTTGCTGTCGTTTTGTCATTAAAACTATAAATCGTCATCATTCCTTAACAAATCCATGTCGATGATCAAAGAGAATTCTGAAGCTTGCTCTCAAAATTTTCATTCGTTTAAAGTGTACACTCCCCATCTTCAGACAAGGGAGTAACTGATATTAATACGCTAGCATCATAGAAGTACTTGGTAATTGAATATTTTCGGAATACAGCACTTGCATTCTTGATTCACGTGAAAAGTCTATTTGTTTTGTGTTCACTATAAACTACTCATCACGTAATTTGTATTTTTATAGTAAATACCTTTTCCCTTGCTCACTTTCTGCATATATCGAATTCATTCAGGAATATGTTATAGTTACGTCCGTAGTAAATAAGAGTTCGAAACAAAATATCGAAGGGGGGGAGGATGGAAATAAATTCACCAGCGAGCGTCTATTGCATAAAGAACAGATTTGGTAGAATGATATAGACACAAAATCCGTTCAAAATATAAAGACTTATTAGAGCGCAGTTAACATCTTCATAAAAAAGTATTATCGTAAAGGATGTACCTTTGTTTTGGGATTTTAATAGGGCAATCGATGTCTATTTTTATATGAGATGTGTCCCTGTTACTCTTGCGATATTAGTGCATCACAGTGATTGCATGTGATCTAGATACAATCCAAATCCAAGCTTATGATTATATGTTAATGAATCGTTTGGAGAACATGTTGATATATTAGTTGCAAAAAAAAATAATGCACCGGATGAAAACTGCAACCGATTGTGTCATTTAAAATTTGAGAAAAACGAGAACTGTAGTCAGGGTGGCCGAGTGGTCTAAGGCGCCAGACTTAAGATCTGGTCCTCAAATGAGGGCGTGGGTTCGAATCCCGCTCCTGGCATCATTTTTTGTCGAAACAAAAATAAATTATATTTTATTAGCAATCAATTAGAGAAAGTAGAAAGTACTAGTATATTATAGGAATCTGACCATACACACAATGAAAGAAATGAAAACTAGTGATTTTTTGATAATGAATTTGAAAAGCCCATCATTATCATTCAGCACTAGAAGTTGAATTATATGATGATTTTTTTGCATGTTGGCGGAAATGACACCTCTGTATTATTCCTCGGAGGGTATCAAAGAAGAAGAAGCCCTCGATAAGATACAAGAAACTAGCAGCCCACACATAAGTAGAAAATTATCAAAAAATTATAAAAAGAAATAAAGCAAAATGAGCCCGAAAATACTTGAAAAAAAGAAGAAAAAACATCAAAAGAAAATAACTTCGTCAAAAAATATATAAATAAATAAAATAAAATTAAGTTAAAATTAAATAAGAATCATGACATTTTTCTCTTGTATTATAACGATTGTATTCATTATGATAGTGTTACAAAGTGTTACAAAGAGAGCTTTTTTTTATACGAATATTATTTCTATAGTGGAGCCACTAGGCTAACCGCGCGGTTAGCCTAGTGACTTTGCGCTTCGCAACAATATGCCTGGGGAAGGAGTGTCCTAGGTTCGATTCCCGTCGACGACGTGAGGAGCTTAAGGATCTTCCTCAGCCATAGCCAAGTTAGCCGGTCTTGGGCGCGGACAGCAGGGATTTTTCCGCCAGTTTATATGGGGTTTTCATCCCGCAAGCAGGCAAACCGAACCCGTCAACACACAGGCTACAGTCATAAATACGGTAAGGAAGGCAACGGGAAACCACCTTGCGTCACTATCTCCCTAGTAATTAACTGCAACCCTCTCAAGAGAGGAAGAAACAAGATCAGATCAGTGGGGCTTCATTTAGTTTGCTGGGGTGTAACGTAGACTGCCTCCTCGTGGTGCACCCTGGATAATGCTAAATAGTTTACAGCGGCAGATGGATCCGTACTCTTCTAGCAGGACTCACGGACACAGGCTCTCAGATAACCGACACACACCTACCGAGGATCTGAGAATCAAGAATATGGGCTCACTCTTAAAAATATGCCAATTAAACATGGAAGGCATAAGTAGGGCTAAATGCGAAGTTCAAGTTCAAGTTCTTACTAAGACCCTGAATTACCATCAAATAGATGTAGTACAGGAAATTCACATGAAGGACGATCTAGGTCTACTAACGACAGGGAAATATATGGTTACAAGATGATTAACTGCATAAATCATCCCAAATATGGTGTGGCAGCATATATAAAAAATGACATTTCTAATTAAAGATCTGTGAACCAAGTATCACCAAGGACATATACAGTGTATATATCCTTGCTGGTATAGTATCTATTGCAATATCTGGTTATACTATAACCAACGTGTATAACCTCCCTTAGCTAAATGGCCTGATCAAGTACTGTCCCAGCAACAACATCCAAGCATAATCCTGGGAGATTTTAATAGTCATCACTCCCTTTGGGCTATCCTTTCTATAGCCCCAAAGGGAGCTATAGAAAGGATAGCCCCAAGGGGAGTGATGAACTCCCTTTGGGGCCCTACTAGTAAACTGGATTTCCATCCAGTTCACTAGTAGGGTACCATTTTTGAACTGGATAGAAAATCAGAACCTCTATTTGATATTTGATGCCAAAGATAAACCGAGCTTTCTCTCCTCTAGATGGGAAAGAGGATATAACCCTGATTTGTGGCAGACGATAATGGCGGTCAAATTACCATCTCTAGGAAAGTATTAGACAGTTTTCCAAATAGCCAATATAGTCTCCATCGACCTATAATCTATAAAATAGGCCTAAATATTCCAATCAGTATTAAAACCTAGGTGGAACTTTCTGAAAGCTGACTGGGATTCTTTTAAGAAACAGGTTGACACTGTAATAAGATTTATAAAACCCACTGTAAAGAATTACAATAAATTTGTTGGCATTTTATTGATGCTGCCCAACGAACCATTCCAAGAAGTTTTAAGAGTGATTATATCCCAGCCTGGAACAGTGACAGTGAAATACTGTATAAAGAATTCTCTACTAATAATAACCCTACATTAGACACTGAGCTACTGAAGTCTCTTGACAATGCTAGAAAAGACAAATGGATTAAAACAATGAACAATTTTAGTATAATAATAATATTTGGTTACAGATCAAGTGTTGATCAATTTTATTATTAAAAATTTAATAATAAAATTGATCAACACTTGATCTGCAACCAAATATTATTATTATACTAATTTATGATCAAGAAAATACCTTCATGATGAATGAACAATTTTAATTTTACTCATTCCAGTCGGAAAGCGTGGTCCCTGATTAGGAAGCTTGACTCTAATACAATGACTTCTGGTAAACTGCCCGCCATAGATCCAAAACACATTGCAAAGCATATAGTCTCGATGACTAAATATCCTCAAAATAGACTAGCTACGACAGAGGTGAAACAAAAACTAAAAAATCTTAAAACAGATCTTCCACCATCATCACTGTCTCAGGCTTTCACTTCTCAGGAACTTACCCAGGCAGCTAACTCATTGAGGACTGGGAATGCGGCTGGACTCGATAACATCTACCCTGAATTCATTAAGAACTGTGGACCAAAAACTATTAAATGGCTTACTGCTATGTGCAATAATATCCTGGACTCTGGCATATTTCCATCAATTTTTAAAAGATCTAAAATCATCGCTGGCTTCAAACCTGACAGAAGTTGTTGCGATCAAGTACTGGCCTTGACAACCTTTATAGAGAACGGTTATGAAAAACAATTGAAAAGAATAGCGTCATTCGTGGACCTCTCTGCTGCCTATGACACAGTGTGGAGAGAGGGTCTTTTCTTAAAATTTATAGAAACTATCTCATCACCAAAACTAGCCAACCTAATTAATCAAATACTAACAGACAGATGGATACACGTATCTCTCAACGAACCCCAAAGTAAATTCTTTAAGATTAAAAATGGCCTACCTCAGGGGTCAGTTCTTGCCCCATTGCTCTTTAACTTATATATTAGTGATATCCCAGAGACAGCATCACGGAGATTCATGTATGCTGACGATATTGCCATTGCAACTCAACATTCAACATTCCAAAAAGCTGAGAACACCTTAACTGAATATCTGGCTGTATTTGATAAATACTTTAGACGATGGCGATTACAACCTAAGCTGAACAAAACTTAAGTAGCATCCTTTCATTTAAGTAATATCCAGGCCAACTATATCCCAAAAGTTTAATTCAGAAATAAACAAGTGAAATTTAACAATCATCCAAAATACCTAAGAGTTACCCTAGACAGAAGTTTGACATTTAAATATCATCTAGAAAATATTGCTGGAAAATTAAAAACTCGTAATAATATAATGCATAAACTTGCTGGTACTTCTTGAGGTGCTGATGCCAACACACTGCGTACTACTGCACTGTCTTTGGTCAATTCTACAGCAAAGTATTTTGCTTCTGTGTGGCTGAACAGCGCACACGCTTCTTTAGTCGATGTTCAGCTGAATCAAACTATGAGGATAATCTCTGGAGCTTTGAGAACTACTACTGGCTACTGGCTCCCAACTCTCAGTAATATAGCCCCCTCCCTCCCTCCATAGGACTCAAGCCTTAAGAAAACTATGGACAAAAATAATCGGAAACAGTTCCTTGCCTATCCACCAAGACATTTTCTTCCATACTTCACAAAGATTGAAATCCAGGCACCCTGCCTAGAGGAGTGCAATACAAATAACGACCAGAACTTCGACCTATGCGAGTCATGTGAGAGTATTGGTTTCAGCGTACCTCCAATCTTCAAATACCCATTTTTAAAATCCGACATCTTGTCTGGAGGGCTTCAATCTCCCTAGATATGTATGGATCACTTTAAATCGGATCAGAACAGAACATGGGAGATGTAAGCATCTCCTGTATAAATGGAACTGGTCCGTTACTCCAAACTGTGAATGCAGAAGAGGGATCCAAACTATCAATCACATTGTGCTTGAGTGCAATATCTACTCATTCTCGGGTTCTAAAGAGGACTTTTTTAAACTGACCCCAGAATCCCTGGAGTGGATCCGGGATTTAAGGATTAAGCTCTTACTCCTGATTCTTAATTTTGATGTTTAATCATTTCAGCCTAATGTACTCTTTTAATATGATTTTTACAATTGTTTTTATGCTGTTTTGTAATTTATATATTTTATTCTGAGACCTGTACATTATACGCTAAATAAAAATAAATAAAATTTAGTTTGCTTAACGTTCCGACATTGAATATAATATATAAATCCAAACCTAAATACAAAACTAAGTATTTAACATGCACTTTCCAATGATTTTATGTCATCATGTTAATATAAAAATTATGAATAACTCAAGATCGACTTTGCAGGAAAACATTCAAAACATTCAACATTCTTTTTTTTGATATATATATATATATATATATATATATATCTACCCTATATATATAAAATGATAAGCCTTTTTATGTCACGTTTTTATGCCACGTTTGTATGTCACGTTTTTCGAAACGTTTTGAAGCTCAGGAGCTACCCTGCGTGTCGAGTCTTCAAAATTCGAATCATCAGAATTCAAGGAGAACCGGCCTACGCCCCCCTCCCCTAGTATATATATATATATATATATATATATATATATATATATATATGTTAAAGATACCAAGCTATTTTAAACCTGGTTTTACTCCATTTCCCAAGTAAGCAAACAGACAAGTAAGTCAAGTTTGCGCCTGCAAGTCTAGGTGATCCCACACGTAGTGCAAGACCAAGGCAACTCATGGTAAAAGGTGGATATTCTTAATATTTACCCATAATGCAAAGCACATCTCCTGGAGGAGATGTATGATGCTATGTATTAAAGGCAAGGGGCCACTACCCAGACCAGTTTCGACCTTTATTGAGGTGTATTTAAGTAAAGACCTCTAAAAATTAGGACGATCCCTAGGCCACTCCATAATGGCTGAAAGACCGTCCAACTCAGCGTTGTTGCATTCAGTGGCAGGCTCACCCCGTCACCGAGAAGAACTTCTCAGCGTTGGCTCTACCAAGTGGCAGGCTCGCCCGACCACCAGCCAGAGCCATAATCTCAGCGGTGGCCCTACTCAGAGACAGGCAAAAACCTATCCCGAAGCAGAGCCTCTCAAGGCCAGCCCCCAACAAGTTCCGACCCCTATCGAGGTCTCATTAGTGGGAGCCAGGCTAAAAAAAATCAAGATTTTAGTAATACAGAGCTTATGAGTATTTTATCAGAACAAGTTCCCATAAGGTGTTTTAACCTTATTAAATAAAAATCTCAGGAGGAGAGATAGATGTAGAAAGTATTTTACCTTCGGTATAATAAATGTTAAAGATACCAAATTATTTTAAACCTGGTTTTTCTACATCTATCTCCCCAATGATGAGACCTCAATAAAGGTCGAAACCGGTCTGTGTAGTGGCCCCTTGCCTTTAATACATAGCATCATACATCTCTTCCAGGAGATGTGCTTTGCATTATGGGTAAATATTAAGAATAGTGATCAGAGCTTATCCACCTTTTACCATGAGTTGCCTTGGTCTTGCACTACGTGTGGGATCACCTAGACTTGCAATACTTGGAGGCGCAAACTTGACTTACTTGTCTGTTTGCTTACTTGGGAAATGGAGTAAAACCAGGTTTAAAATAGCTTGGTATCTTTAACATTTATTATACCCAAGATAAAATACTTTCTATATATATATATATATATATATATATATATATATATATATATATATATATATATATATATATATATATATATATATATATATATATATATATATATATACTGCTTGGTAAGAAGTTAACTTACACTGCTTGCTAAGAAGTCAACGGACACTTACATGATCAAGGTGCTTCATGCCATATAACGAGTCACGTGTTTGTATCCTGTATCAGTTGTAGCAATATGATACTCCAAAGCCAGTGGAACTGTGCCCGGTTGAAAGACCTGTGAGAAGGGAACTGATGGAGTTTGGAAGAGGCGTTGTGATAGGATGCTATGTTGCAGGCCTAACTGTTCTGCAAATTGAATTGGGCCATCCCAGATCGATTCAATAATACCATACTGAGATAGAAGTGCAGGAAGTTAATTGCGAGTGCTAGACGCAGTGGGCGACTCGCTCACGGAACATAACCGCGGGGTACTATGAAGGATAACATTTAAAAACCGCCAGTCGTAGACAGTTATGTTGAATGTGGAGTTCAAAGCATCGACTGGAACACCAGTCTGCACAAAAACTTCAGAACTGTGGCTGACAACACGATCATGGGTTTCCATGATAGGATCGTAATGTGAAAGCCCCACATTACTCATACCAACATGCAGTGTCGTATTCAGTTGTGCAAAGAGCGGGTACAGTAGAATAGGCAAGCTTGGAAAGCAGTGTTATAAAGCGACGAATCACGCTACTCCTTCTGCCGAGCAGATGGACGGGCCGGTGAACGTCTCTTAACAGAATGAGTAACCCCAACCATGAAATTCGGAGATAGTGGTGCGATGGTATGGTCCTGTTTTTCCTGGTTTGGCGTTGGACCTCTGTTTGTGGTGCCACGAACATTGATCTCTGAGAGGTATCTGAACATTCTGGACAATGCAATATTTCCTACTTTGTGGCGTTTCTACGAAATTGATCATTATCTCTTTCGGCAAGACAATGTATCGTGTCTTAAGGCTTCTGTAACTGGCCTCGACAGGTCTCCAAATCCTGTTGAACATCTCTGAGATGAACTGGAGCATCGGGTGAGATGAAGAGACATCCGCCCACAACCACATACCTAAATACAAGGTATATATATATATATATATATATATATATATAAAACTTTCTACATCTATCTTTCATCCTGAGATTTTTATTTAATAAGGTCAAAGCACCTTATGGTAACTTATAAGCTCTTAAATACTTATAAGCTCTGCATTACTTAACCTGAATATTTCTAAGCCTGACTCCCACTGATGAGACCTCAATAGAGGTCGAAACCGGTCTGGGTAGTGGCCCCTTGCCTTTAATGCATAGCATCATACATCTCCTCAAGGAGATGGGCTTTGCATTAAGGGTAAATATTAAGAATAGTGATCAGAGCTTATTCTATTTTTACCACGAGTTGCCTAGACTTGTATTACTTCACGGGTCACCTAGACTTGCAATATATGCAGGCGCAAACTCGACTTATTTGTCTGTTTGCTTACTTGGGAAATGGAGTAAAAAACCAGGTTTAAAACAGCTTGGCATCTTTAAGATATATATATATATACCTTGTATTTATTTAAATAATTAAGCGTTTTCGGCATATAAAAAAGAAAATGCTTAAAATGTTAAAATGTAAGACAGTTCAATGAGTATTGTTTCATGAGGTTGCCTCAAGAATACATTCTGTCAGGAACGGGATTTGGACCCGCGCCCTTCGACGAGGACCAAATCTAAATTCTGGCGCATGAGACCACTCGAGCACCCTGAATGGCTACTTTGCTACCGTAACGATATGGCGGTGAGGTGAATCAATTCTATAGATAAACAATCCATACTACGATCTTTTATTTACAAGTTGCCATTTTATGTACGAATGATTCGAGGTAGATTGAACATTGACCTTATATTTAGATGCTGTACAATGATTCTTGTTTGCTAATCTCAATATTGAAGCACAGAGAGATAATAGCCTAACTAATAAATAACGTTTATCGATCCCATTATTAATATACAAAATAGTGTTTTTCTCCATGTTAAGACAGTAGAGTACACAACCGTAGAGGAAATGTCGGTTAACTGCCTAAGTGGGTTATTAAAAATGCACATATTAATCAATTCCATTTTTGAATGAAAAAAGTCCCCCGCCTTTTTTTTTTATTTTAAGAAATATTCTGTAAATGCTTCTGGATGAAAGAATACTGTCGAGGATTGTTCTGCTCGATATGAATAGATATTTGTGAGAAAATACGCTAGAATCTCTTTCTCTCTAAATATTAAATAGGAAATTATGTATCTATTAGAAATACTTACTTGTCAAGTATTTAAGAATTTATAAATAAAACTTACAACGCATTCTTAACCATATGAAGGAATTTTCATTGTTACAAAAACAAAATTAAATAATAATCCTTCGTTCTTTCCGATAAACCACACCTTAATAATAAACTATTTTTTAAATTCAAATAAAAATCAGATTTATTACGTTGAGTATTATATGAAGAAATTTTTGTTTATGAAGTGTAGACTTTATTTTCTCTGTTGTTTTTCAGAATGTTCGATACCTGCATCCTCCGCCGATTCTATATCCCACCCCTCCCCTCCCCCCCCGTCCACCCTTTGGATTAGTATTTTTGCGTTCATTCACACTTGAAGTGTCTATATAATGAAATTAATAAAAAAATTAATGTCAGCTTTGTAAAAATTTTGTTGCAGTTTTTAAATATAATTTTTGTGCATAATCATATAGTTACAAGAATCCTACAATTTAACCTCTTTATATACCATAAATATGTTTCATTTTATTATGTACTTATTTTTCATAAAACCATTCAGGAATATCAATTTTTTCCTTTGACAATCTTGATATCTGCCTTCCCTGTGCCGGTATTGATGCAGATCTAATGTTACTAACAGAAAACATTAATATTTAAATAAATATTTATTTTACATATCATTTTGGCTATTCAATAAATTTGCAGGGTGATTATAATTAAAGTTCACATTTAGAAAGGTTGTTACTGAATAACTACTCAGCGGAACGATTCAATATTTAATACGATGATCTGTGTGGCAATGTAATATTATTTGGCGCAAAAACCAACGTTAATTTTAAAAGTTGACACATGACAATGCAATACATGTAAATTACATATGATACTGCTGGTATGCAGTGAATCGCTGCGACCGTACCATTTATACAAATGACAAATATCCCCCAATGACGTTTGCTTCGAAAGAAGCTTCTATAAAAGCAGAGGAATGGGTCAGTTCATTGCCTGTGAGCAGACAACGTGTTAGAGCACAATGTCACCATTGCCGAAGGATCGCGCACTTCTCGTGAAGTTGTTCTACCAAAATAACAGCTCTGCCTTGACGGCATTGCGAAAGTTAGGAACATTAAGGGATTAAGCACGGATGCTATGACTGCAAATGGTTTACGCAAAATGATTCGGAAATTTGAACAGACAGGTTACTTAGGCGTCAAACCTGGCAGAGGACGGAAAACCATCAAACGGCAGCCAGTTGAGGAATCAGCTACAGCGTTAGGGAAAGATATGATGGCAGTGTCGTAGGAAGCAGCAACGCACGGCGTATTGCATGGTCTTTAGACAAATCCGTAAGCACGGTTCACAGTCGTAAGGCAAATTTTGCGCTGTCATCCTTACAAGATTTCATCCGTTCAGCAATTGCTTAATCCTGACCGAACCGCACGAGAAACATTTGCCTGCAGTTTCTTGCTCGGACTCAACTGGACAACGACTGGCCATCGAACATTTTCTGGATTGACAAAGCTCACTTCCATCTGGACGGTGCTGTGAATACGCACAACTGCAGAATTTGAGCAACAGTGAACCCACACGTCGTGCGACAGATTCTACTTCATTTCCCCAAGATCACCATTTGTGTGGTTTTATTGCGGAATTAATTATCGAACTCTTTTCGATGAGCTCGGTCCTGCGTCTCGTTAGCTGCACTGTTAATGGACAGAGATATGAATCTCTCTCTCTCTCTCTCTTAGCCAATCAGGTATTCCACTTCAACAGCGTCAGTCCTGGAATTCAACAGTTTTTATGCAGGATGGTGCCCCTCCTCACATCGCCATTCATGTCAAGCAGTTGCTTCAGGCACATTTTAAGATAAGATAAAGTTTATTATTATTATTCTCATCACCAGGGCCGTCGCCAGATTACACCGCGCCCTGAAGCAAACAATTAAATATCGCCCGTGATGGATTATAAGACAAAAATATAAGAAAATCTCCAATTGCTATTTTGTTTTTATTACAAGAAAAACATTAATGCAAAACAATTACATAATAATATTAATCAAATCTTTGCTCTACGGTGATATCGCACAATAAAACTGTTTTAGCAAATAATTTCTAATCAGTTTAAGCTTGGAAAAACTTCTTTCCGCACTTGCTACGCTAACAGGATTGTTAACAATATGCTTAGTCCTTATAAGGACTGGCTTAAAGGGGCGAAGCAAAAATGCTTTTCATCTTCCCCGTTATCTGTAGAGGATAGTGTAGGGAAGGTGTTATTGAGCTATTAAAGCTCTGATCATGGCAGGAGGGTAACAGCAATAGCCAAGCCTCAGTTAGAACTTTATTGGCTACAGCATTGCCATCCATTACCCTCCAAGGGTATTCGGCTTCTCTCCACTGTCAAACCAATATGCTTAGGGCGGTGGAGTTTGTTATATATACAGTATATATATATATATATATGATAAAATTTGGTGAGGACTGATTTTCTCTTGTGTTATTTTTGAGAGAATTTTTAATTCTTCAAATAAATGTATTGCATCTACATCAGATGTTTTGCAACAGCTCAAAGCAATTTCCAAGTCTTTACAATGTTTCGTTCGAATTCCAGTTACGTAAAATATTTATATTATATAAAAATCCAAATAGATCATTGTATGATCGCAGCTGATGAAATCTATTTTTGTAAGCTATAGCTGTATCAATTAAGACGTTAAAAACATTAACTTCAAAAAGGTTTTTCGGGATCGCTTGCGGCTCATCATGGCTCTCATAGGAAAACATTTTTTTTTTTTTTTATTATTATTCTTACATGAGGAAATTCCAGTGGTACATCAAGTTTTTTTGCAATTTTAGTTGCTGTTGTTTTCATTTTGTTGAAATCCGTTTTTCCCTATTTGTTGAGAAATATATTACACAATCTGCAAATATCTCTGTACCTAATTCAGTGACATAATAAAACTAATTGTTTTTCGTGCGTCTGCAGTGTAGTAGCTGTTGCGGAGGGCGTGTTGTTTACTGCAGGGAGCGACTGCAGTAAACAACACGATTGCGATAGTAACTCGCAATTTGAGTAGGAGTTTAAATTAATTTAAATTAATTAACGTTTAAATTAATTATTTTTTTCTTAATAATGATTCCATGCGTTAATGATGCATAGCCGAAAATTGCCACATACCCCTCAAGACCTTTCACATACCCCCTGAAGGGGGGGGGGGGGTACGCATACCACACTTTGAGAAACACTGATCTAATAAGTGGATTCTCAAAGTGTGGTATGCGTACATGGCTGACAGAAGATGATATAGTTAGTGGGATAGAATGTGTGGGTATAGTGTGTTCAAGAGGGACAGAGAGAATAAAATGGAGGGAGGAGTGTTATTGATGATAGCTGATGAACTGCAGCCAAGGAGAATTGAAGTTGTATTTCAGGATAGTGAAAAGAGCTCATTTGAGGCTATTTGTATGAGATTGAGACTAGTAGAATAAAATATACAGTTGGATGCTGCTATAGACCAGGTGATGTAATAGATGGTGGAGATAGTCATAGACAAATTGATGAAATGAATGGAAGGAGGGTAATTATTATGGGGAATTTCAACTATGATAACATTGATTAGAAGGAGGAGAGGACACATGTGAGGAAGGAACTGGATTTTATTCAGTTACTAAAGGATAACTATCTGAGACAGCATGTAATGGAAAATACTAGGAGTTCGAGAGTGCTTCTGATAGCATCTGAGAATTTGACTGTAATGAATATGACCATGTTGCCACCTATTGGTGAGAGAGTAATCATAGGTCTTGACCTGGGAGGTGGCTAAATGTGTGAAATTTTCGATTAAGACAGGGTATATGTAGAATTACCGTGCTGGCAAGTATGACAAACTTAGGAGATTGCTTGGTTCAGTGCCATGGCATGCAAAACTGCAAGGGCTGGATGTTGTTAGGGAATGGGAAGTGGTCAAGGAGCATTTCATGAGATTATGGCTGACTGTATACCTAGAGTCCGAATAGTAAATCAAGTAGGGGTTAAATGGATGAATAACACCATTAAACTTGAGTTGCAAAAAAAGAAACAACTGTGGAAGGAATTTTTAAGGAGAAAGGTGACCTGCAGGCACATGAACGGTATAAAGCGCAGTTCAGAAGGGTAACGAGTGTGGTAAGAAAAGCAAAAACGGATTATGAAAGGAAATTAGCCATGCAAGCTAAAGAGAATCCCAAACAGTTCTTTCAATATGTTGCAAGTAAAAGAAAAACTGTACACGGCAGAATGATTTTAAGGAATGCCGATAGTAGGGAGGTCACTGAATCAGTCGATATAGTGGAATTACTTTGCAAGAGTATATCATTCAGGTGGTGACATTGAAGGAATGAATGATTATACACTTCATTCACCACAATTCCCATATAACCATTAGGTTATATGGGAATTGTGGTGAATGAAGTGGAGGTAAATAGTCTATTACAGAACCTTAATGTCAATACATCTGTGGGATTGGATGGTATACCTGCACGGGTCTTACGTGATGCGGCTACCCATGGCTAATCTGGTAAGTTGTTTGTAGACAGTTTTTTGTCAAACGAAATAGTTCGAAGTTAAACAATGATTGAACAACGTAGTGATGTTTCTTGGGAACAAGTTGTCTAAGACGTTGATGACTTCCACAACTGGAATGTTGGTAAACAGAGATGTGACGTCAAGGCTTGCTAGTATATCATCTTGAGAGATAGGGATGTTTTTAATTTTTCAATAAAATGTTGTGAGTTTTTGATATAAGTATCCGAGTTGTGGATGTGTTGTTGTAAAATCTTGGCTAGATATTTAGACAGTTGGTAAGTTGGTGAATAGATTCCATCAACTATTGGACATAATGGTGTACCTTCTTTATGTATTTTAGGAACGCCATACAATCTTGGAGTAAACGGGTGCATGGATTTTAGCTTTCTTATTAAGTCCATAGGCTAGTTTGTCATTCCACGTAATAGTTCATTGGTGTCGTTATTGTTTTTTTGCGTAGGATCTGTACTGAGAACGTCATAAACAGAACTAATGGATTATCTCAACCAAATCAATAGTTTCCACCATACCATCAAATTCACATTAGAAATTGAAAAAGATGAAAAACTTCCTAGACATCCTAATAAAGAAACAAACCAATAACAGTATCAACCTATCTGTGTATAGAAAACCTACGAATACTGGACCTTACCTCCATTTCAACTCTTTACATCATATATCCCAGAAACTTAGCATTGTCCATATGCTTAAGAAAAGAGCTATACAGTACACCACAGACCAAGATGACTTACAAAAAGAATACTACAATATCCAGAGAGCTATCCTTAAATGGTTATCCTAAAAGGCTCTGCAACAAGATTCTCTTTTTGGATATAACACAAAGACAACGTGATGACACCCAATACATCAGTACTATAACTATTCCATTTGTCAGAAGCATTTCCAAAAAATTGGCTATCCTTCTAAAACCACACAATATTAGAGTAGAATTCAAGCTAGTCAATACTATTCGGAAATTTTTTAGATCACCGAAAGACCCTCAACCATTCTACAAGTACTCTGGAGTATATAATATACCTTGTTTCGGTAGTGTTAATTACATTGGTCAGACCTCTAGAAGCTTCGAAGCGAGACAGAAGGAGCACATAGGCTATGTTAGAAACAACAGACAAGATTTTTCAGGCCTTTCTTTCCATTTTGCCTCTACCAACCATCTTATTGAGTGGGATAAGAGTCATATGCCCTATATAGAAGAGAACTACCATTCTAGAACCTTCAAGGAGAGTAGTAGGGGTGGCTCTAGTGACCAGATCAAGATCAAGATAAGATAAGGAATCGTGACGTGATTGGTTGATGACGTCATTGTGAGCATGGCTTCATGAGTTTGGAATGTTTGGAATTTCCCTGTGGGCAACTGTGTCACTGGCTTCAGTTCTTGTGTTTTGGTTCGCGTATGGAATTATGGGTGATGGTAGAGATAAGGATTCGTGTTGTGATTGGTGGTGCACTATTGACCAGATGAAGATCAAGATAAGATAAGGAATCGTGTCGTGGGTGTGTGTTGTTTTCAGAAGTAGATAAGTGACGTCATTTGTTATTTGTAAATAAATGTCGTCATTTGTTATTTGTAAATAAGTGACGTTGTTGTTTTGAATGGAAAGGATGATATTAGTGGATAAGAAATCGTGTCGTGATTGGTGGGACACTTCTGACCAGATCAAGATCAAGATAAGATAAGGAATCGTGACGTGAATGTTTGTTGTTATTGAGTTTGGAATGATAATTTAATTTAACTATATTCTATGTCACACAAACATACAGTTTTTTTTTCTTCTCTAGATGGTTGTACTAATTTTCCAATACATTTTGGGTATTTCTTTCCTGTTAAAGTGTGGGAATTCTTAGAGAAAGTCGTGATGGCTCTCGTGTTTCGATCTTTTCTGAATAATTAATTATATACTTAAAGTACCTGTCCTTAAACACACACACACACACACACACATACACATTAGACATAAAAAATCGCTAATGTGTCCATGTTGATACTCTAATATATAACCTATGATTATTCTTATGGAAAAAAAAAAAACTATTCAGTATTAGAATTACGCTTACCAAACAACATGCGATCAGTTATGTTTAAGTTAAAAAAGTACTTACAGCCTTCCAGATGACTCTTCGAAATTCGATTATTCCAAAATAGTTCAATTTTATATCCACAACACAACACAAACACAAAAACCACAAAGAATGAAATTTCTGTAAATACTGTAACCTGAACTAGTTACTTCGTCCTTTAGATTACGGAGCGTAGATGGTGAGGTTTCGTCATTGCAATATCCCCCAGCGAGCGCTTTTCTTCAAAGGGGATGACATGAGTCACATCCGTAAATTGGGAATTTATTTTCCAACACTTAATATTTCTCATTAAGTCTTTTACAGTAGGTTTTCTGAATATTCCAATTGTTAATTAACATGTATTCACAGAACACAAACACAAATCTGAAAAGAACATTTCACTTTTTCATTATAGCTTACTGTGGCTAACATATATTCACACCACAAAAACACACAAAACATAGGAGTTGATAGATATTTCTGTAAATAACCAGAAAAGCTAGTGGACTACTTAATTTACTTTAGTATCCGTTTGGTTCTCTGTATTAATCTTTCCCACGGGTGCCCATCCTCGGTAGGAAGCTCTATGCGCTGTTTTGTTTAGGGTAAGTGTTATTTCCGGTTTCGAATTCCGATTGCTGTTAGAGTATGGAATTCAGACAAGTGAAATTATTATTTTTTTTTTTCAAATTGATTGGTTATTTTCTGTATTTTACTTTTGCAGGTCATATTCTAACAGAATAACTGAGCAGAATTAATAAATATATATAAAGTATATGAGACTTAGTTGAATATTTAATTTAGATTACTATCCGATTGGTTCGTTCTCTGTTTAATTCCTTCCCACAGTTGCTCATGCTATGTTTCCTAAGCTTGGTAGGAAAGTCTATGCGCCTTTTTGTTTAGGGTAAGTGTAATTTCCTGTTTCGAATTCCGAGTGCTGTTAAGGTATGGAATTCTGACAAGTGAAATTTTTTTTTTTTTTTTTTTTCAAATTGAATGGCTATTTTCTGTATTTTACTTTTAAAAATCAGTTTAATTACATATTCTAACAGAATAACTGAGCAAAATTAACGAATAAATAAAATGTGAATTTATTTTCCAACACTGTAGATTTCTCACGAATTTCAGATTTCAGAAGTAGATTTAGTAGAAGTAGACGTAGATTTCAGAAGTCGTATCTTAAAGATATCTCTCTCTTATCCGGTCGCCAACTTGTTGTACCTAGGTGAAAAATAGTGTGTGTGTGTAGTAACGTGTTGGTTTAAAATATCTAATGGCTCTGTAAAATAACCAAATTCTAGCAGTATTGTAATTTCAGGTGAAATCTTCTGCACTAAAATTCTGGTTATTAAAATAATACTCGATTTTTTTTTTTTTTGCTTCCAAGAGTTGACAGATTCTTGATATATTTGAGGGCTTGCATGAACAAATAAGACTTTTAACTCACTGAGTCAAAAAAAATAAATAAATAAAATAAAATAACAAAAATCTAGTTAGTTTGTAGCATTAAATTTTACAAGGAGAAAAAAAAAAAAAAGTTATCTTCCTTCTTAAATTTGTATAACACATATACGACACCCAATTTGTTCATTTTAATTTACACATTTTATTGAATGAAATATTATTTACAAATTGTATTTACTGAATCTAACAATACAGAAAATAAATAAATAAACTGAAAAATACATCAAAGGTTCTTCCCAGACTTGTGGAATTGCCATCACATGGTTTTTGACAACGTGACTCTCATCTGAAAGTTAATTTTTCGTTTGGCATTCGTTGGGAATTTATTATTGTAGTAAAATTAAGGGTTGTGTATTTATTTCTTTGAATCCAATACGCATACTTCAGAGAATTATTAAAAGCACAGAATCTTTCGTTATGTTTCCAAAAGCATTTAAAAGTACACATTATGTTTTCACATTTTGGGCATCCAATTTCATTTAAATCAAGAACAGGCCTCCCTATTAACTTCGTTAATGTTTTTGATTTTTCTCTTCCTTTGGCAAGTAATATATGATATTTGCATGTTGATTCTATCATCCAATTTCTTAGTTTGTCCAAAGATAGTGAACCAGTTTCCCACTTCAGCTGATGGTTATATTTTATTAACCAAGAATTCTGTTTTTTAACTCTTTCAGGTAATTCTTTCCAACTACAAGGTGATTTTGTCACTGCATATCTTACACTAATTCCATCAGAAATACAAATTTCTTTAGGAAATAAATTTGAACTCTTGTTCAACAAAAATTGTACATCAATTATCCCAATGATAGCTGGAAATTCGTATTTTTCACCCACTGTCGATTTTTCATAATCGTTTTCCTTCATTCTTCTTCGATTACTTCATATGGCACCACAAATAAATAGTTATTTATTATTATTTCACTGATTATTAGCTCTGATTGTTTACTTTATGGTAACATTCGTTTATAAATTCTAAACAATTAGAACTTTTCACAAAGAAACTTTCAAAGAATTTGTGGCTCACCCATTATTTTTGCATTACCAAACACAAATCACAAAACAGCAGCTGCAGTAGTCCAAAGTCACTCGACTCTCTGGTATTTTCTTATAGTACTGTTTACACTTACCATCCCCTACCCTGACCGTTCCTTCAAAAATGAACCTTTTGCGCAGATGACTCAACGACATGTTTTCACATGCTGTTGGATATACTGTTGGTGTATTTTTATCTTACTTTGTGTAGGGAAAAGTAAAATTTGTATATGTGTTTTCTGTAGAGTACAAACATTTTCTCAATGCCAAACTTTAAAGAAGTGTTAAACTCACGTTTTGTTGGTTTAATTAGGTGCTTCTCTCTTTCTCTCTCTCTCACTCTCTCTCTCTCTCTCTCTCTCTCTCTCTCTCTCTCTCTCTCTCTCTCTGTAAAAATAACCAAATTCTAACAGTTCGGATTTTCGATTATGTGAACGATTTGTTTTCAGATAACTCAAATAATGTCAATAGGTAGCATTAGACAATTTCTAAAATAATCAATACATGGATTTTCGTTTTCAACACCTTTTTTTTTTTTCCTGTCCTGGCATTAATTTCACAGTTGTGATTTTTTAAAAATAATTAAACAGAATTGCATTAAGATATAAAGTTGTGGATTTAAATATCAAGATCTAATCAGAATAAGTGAGTAAAAATTCACTGTGGAAAAACACAACAACAAAAACACACATCTTTGTTCATTTAATTTTACAAATGCACATTTTATTTTGCTGAAATACTATTTACAAGTATATTCACTGAGAAAAATTCGAAACATGTAATTACCTAAAAATATTTCACAATATTTAGTTTAGACTCTTAGCATTTTCCAAAGAGTTCAATGAATAAAATTTTTGTTACTCACTGTTTCTTGGTTACATTACATCAAAATAGCTGGTCACGCAAAAGAATTTTTAAATCAGATACCATGGTAACCACACTTCCATACGTTTGATATTGTGTCAGCCTGGAAATGACCCCATGCCTCGCTAAACATTCTGTGTATTCTTTTGTCAGCAAATATACACAAACAGTTTTTGTAAAATGTTCGTAAATGTCCCAAAATAAAGAATCTTTATCGAATTGGATAAAATCTTGAAAGTCTAATTTTACCATTGATGAATTTAAATGTTGAGCGATAATTTTTCCCATTAAACGGACAGATGGTAATTCAGTTTCCAAAAATAGTAAATGATTATCAATGTCGTACATTTTTGTTGAAAATCTCTCAGCTTCTTCACAACTAATAGAAAAAACCTTACTTCCATCAGCTCCTGTATCATCAAGTATTAGTTCCCCATCTTGGCATTTCAGAATATAACAATCACCGAGGTCCATTTCGTAGTCAACTCTTCTTTGCAAGTAGCCGAGGATATCAGACCACTTCCTGCATAATTTTTCCCAAGTGGTCCGGGATAAATACATCACAATGTACGTGTCTTCTAAAATAATAATCGGTTTCCATCCTTTTAGAGCTAGGTGAAGAGTTTTGTCTCGTGCTATTTTCCTGAAGAAAGAAAATTTCAATGACTTTTGTGGCTCACCCATTATTTTACTTTACTTTACTTTCCTGGATACCAATCACCACAACACAATACGATAACTTCACAGGATGAACGAATTGTCGTAACTGCAAAGACACTTGACTCGTTTATTTTTCCTTATAGTACTGTTTACCTGACCTTAACCCTGACCGTTCCTTCCAAAATGAAACTTTTGCACAGATGATTCACGGACATGTTTCTACATGTTGTTGGATAAACCATGACGACAATGACGGATGTGTGTCACCCTGGGAAAATTCCAAGATATCTTATCTCAAAAACATCACCCACAATTCCATAGCCAAACAAAACATGACAACAATGTCGTTATGTGTTTGGATATTTCTGGGGAACATATGTCTCTCATACTGTGATATCACAGAGGGTGACAGATGTCTTCCCTGCAGTGCTCCCCCACCTAACCCCATCACCCTAGTCTCTCACAATCCCCTCTCCTCCAGAAGATGTCTGCTCAGCCTAGTGGAGATGAGCGAGCTCATCATTTGCGGATATCTTTTAGTGATGTCACCTCCAATTGATACTGATAACTTTTTTGGGAAAAAAAAAATTTTAAAAACTGGTTTTTTATGATAACTTTTTAGGAAAAAACGCATTTTTTATGAAAACGTTTTTGGAAAAAAAAATAAAAAAACGCGTTTTTTTATTTTTTTTCCCAAAATAAAATAATTTACAAATACAATTTGTAAATAATATTTCATTTAATAAAATGTGTAAATTAAAATGAACAAATTGGGTGTCGTATATGTGTTATACAAATTTAAGAAGGAAGATAACTTTTTTTTTTTTTTTTTCTCATTGTAAAATTTAATGCCACAAACTAACTAGATTTTTGTTATTTTATTTTATTTATTTATTTTTTTGACTCAGTGAGTTAAAAGTCTTATTTGTTCATGCAAGCCCACAAATATATCAAGAATCTGTCAACTCTTGGAAGCAAAAAAAAAAAAAATCGAGTATTATTTTAATAACCAGAATTTTAGTGCAGAAGATTTCACCTGAAATTACAATACTGCTAGAATTTGGTTATTTTACAGAGCCATTAGATATTTTAAACCAACACGTTACTACACACACACACACTATTTTTCACCTAGGTACAACAAGTTGGCGACCGGATAAGAGAGAGATATCTTTAAGATACGACTTCTGAAATCTACGTCTACTTCTACTAAATCTACTTCTGAAATCTGAAATTCGTGAGAAATCTACAGTGTTGGAAAATAAATTCACATTTTATTTATTCGTTAATTTTGCTCAGTTATTCGGTTAGAATATGTAATTAAACTGATTTTTAAAAGTAAAATACAGAAAATAGCCATTCAATTTGAAAAAAAAAAATAATAATTTCACTTGTCAGAATTCCATACCTTAACAGCACTCGGAATTCGAAACAGGAAATTACACTTACCCTAAACAAAAAGGCGCATAGACTTTCCTACCAAGCTTAGGAAACATAGCATGAGCAACTGTGGGAAGGAATTAAACAGAGAACGAACCAATCGGATAGTAATCTAAATTAAATATTCAACTAAGTCTCATATACTTTATATATATTTATTAATTCTGCTCAGTTATTCTGTTAGAATATGACCTGTAAAAGTAAAATACAGAAAATAACCAATCAATTTGAAAAAAAAAAAAATAATTTCACTTGTCTGAATTCCATACTCTAACAGCAATCGGAATTCGAAACCGGAAATAACACTTACCCTAAACAAAACAGCGCATAGAGCTTCCTACCGAGGATGGACACCCGTGGGAAAGATTAATACAGAGAACCAAACGGATACTAAAGTAAATTAAGTAGTCCACTAGCTTTTCTGGTTATTTACAGAAATATCTATCAACTCCTATGTTTTGTGTGTTTTTGTGGTGTGAATATATGTTAGCCACAGTAAGCTATAATGAAAAAGTGAAATGTTCTTTTCAGATTTGTGTTTGTGTTCTGTGAATACATGTTAATCAACAATTGGAATATTCAGAAAACCTACTGTAAAAGACTTAACGAGAAATATTCAGTGTTGGAAAATAAATTCCCAATTTACGGATGTGACTCATGTCATCCCCTTTGAAGAAAAGCGCTCGCTGGGGGATATTGCAATGACGAAACCTCACCATCTACGCTCCGTAATCTAAAGGACGAAGTAACTAGTTCAGGTTACAGTATTTACAGAAATTTCATTCTTTGTGGTTTTTGTGTTTGTGTTGTGTTGTGGATATAAAATTGAACTATTTTGGAATAATCGAATTTCGAAGAGTCATCTGGAAAGCTGTAAGTACTTTTTTAACTTAAACATAACTGATCGCATGTTGTTTGGTAAGCGTAATTCTAATACTGAATAGTTTTTTTTTTCCATAAGAATAATCATAGGTTATATATTAGAGTATCAACATGGACACATTAGCGATTTTTTATGTCTAATGTGTATGTGTGTGTGTGTGTGTGTGTTTAAGGACAGGTACTTTAAGTATATAATTAATTATTCAGAAAAGATCGAAACACGAGAGCCATCACGACTTTCTCTAAGAATTCCCACACTTTAACAGGAAAGAAATACCCAAAATGTATTGGAAAATTAGTACAACCATCTAGAGAAGAAAAAAAAACTGTATGTTTGTGTGACATAGAATATAGTTAAATTAAATTATCATTCTAAACTCAATAACAACAAACATTCGCGTCACGATTCCTTATCTTATCTTGATCTTGATCTGGTCAGAAGTGTCCCACCAATCACGACACGATTTCTTATCCACCAATATCATCCTTTCCATTCAAAACAACAACGTCACTTATTTACAAATAACAAATGACGACATTTATTTACAAATAACAAATGACGTCACTTATCTACTTCTGAAAACAACACACATCCACGACACGATTCCTTATCTTATCTTGATCTTCATCTGGTCAATAGTGCACCACCAATCACAACACGAATCCTTATCTCTACCATCACCCATAATTACATATGCGAACCAAAACACAAGAACTGAAGCCAGTGACACAGTTGCCCACAGGGAAATTCCAAACATTCCAAACTCATGAAGCCATGCTCACAATGACGTCATCAACCAATCACGTCACGATTCCTTATGTTATCTTGATCTTGATCTGGTCACTAGAGCCACCCCTACTACTAAGGAGGCTGCTATGGTCGCCCGTTCAGCAGGAAACCTAAATAAGAATCAAGGTCTAATCCTACTGGAAATTTGGAAAACTTTAATTAGATCACTAAACATCAAAGAAATGAACTTTCACACCAATTGCATTATATCTCGTAACAAATAAATCATGTTCCCGAGACACGCGCTTTGTCTCGCACTGTTCTACGTTTGTATGAATTAGAACTGTCAGTTAAAACCTAATCTGTTACCTTCATATCGCTTACCAATTGTATTCCTGAATATGCCGATAGCAAAAATCGATGAAATTAGTAGGATAATAAATATTACCCACTTGATTAACATTCCTAAAATGTGTTATAGTTTCTTATACAAGTGGTCAAGAAAGAAAATCAAGGAATAATTGTATTATTACATAAAGCAAGAATGGAACTAAAAACGAATGTTACAAAATGCATTATTTTTTTTTTATCACTCTGTGGTTAGAATGATATTGAAAACTAAGGAACAGTTTAAACATAGCCAAAAAGCAATGTACAGCGGCTCAGCACATAAAAAATTATTTTCAAAATTAATCAGTAGATTAATGAGTCCTTGGAGGTATCCCGTAATAATAAGAATTATTAGCAACTCATGGTCACCAATTTTTTTTATAACAAACAGTTATAAAAACTAGTTTAATTTCAGTTAATGTCAATCGACTAGTTTCAGACTTTGACTTTGCCAATGAGTTTTGTAATTTTTACAAATAATTTACTTATTTCGATAGCAAAGAATAAAAATTAATGTGAGGGACGGGATTCGAACCCGCGCCCTCACATGAGGACCAGATCTTAAGTCTGGCGCCTTAGACCACTCGGCCACCCTGACTACGCATGAGCATATCTATATTTAATATACTCATCTCCAATACTGCATTAATGAAGAGTGAAACAACACTTTGATTGTATTGATTGTGCTACTTATAAGCCCTGCTTTCAAAATTTTATCTAATCTTCTTATTGATATAACGAGTGTTATGTAATACCAAAAAAACACAGATTTCATTTATATGAAGTGAAAAATCACCTCAACAGCTCTCAGATATCATGATGAATTCTGATATTGGTTTGTTTTTTTCTAACATACATATCACTGGACACAACACTACTATTATTTTCAAAGGTCTTTTTTGTTATGGACTTCCGTGAACACAATACAATATTAGTCGACAACGTATTTGAAATGAGGTTCATAAAACTTCTTAAGTTGAAAAATTTAACGATCTCCCTGTGAAACAGAGTAGTACAAAATAAGTCAAAGAATACCAAAATTAGTGACTTTTCCTTTTTTTATTTTTATGAGCTTTTTATTTTAATTTTTCTGAGTTTTTTATTTCTTACTTTTCTGAATTTACAAGAAGTTTAAACAAAACTAAGAATAAGAAACAATTAACATAATAAAATTTCATTTTTTGAAGATGTTAATACTGGAGTCAGTGTGTGTGTGTGTGTGTGTGTGTGTGTGTGTGTGTGTGTGTGTGTGTGTGTGTGTGCGTGCAGCATAACTTGTATATTACTCAAATGATTAGCGCAATCCTGAAGTTGTAAAAGATTCTACACTAATATAAATATTGCAATGTATAGTATTGCGAAGTATTATAATGTACAGTATTGTAACCAGTTAACTATTCATGTGATTATTTCACTTAATATTAACAAACTGTGAGGAAGTCAGGTTGCCCGAATGGTATAACGAGCCACACTTAAAATGTGATCTTCGTATGATGATGCGGTTTCGAGTCCTTTTGTTTCGAGAATTTTTGTCTATATAGTTGCTTTGGCCATAAAAACAAGTCAGAGGCTGTATTTACATTTTATTAAAATTTACCTTGACTTCGAAATAGTAATATTGAAGCAAAATGACTATTAACATTAGTTTGCATTTCTATTTTTTATTTATGCACAGTCCCTTTGTTTGGATATAAAATTCATTATAAAATACTCATCACAAAAGGTATATTTTTAAATTAAATACTGTATTTTTTATTTGCGTACTTCATGGATATATCCAATTCATTTAAGAATCTTTTATAGCTACCTCTGTAGTAATCATGTCTTACAATAATAGACACAAAAACTGCCGCAAAAAAATTAGACTGGTTTAAGCGCAGTTAGCTTCTTCATAATATATATAGTGTTTTTGAAAGGACTTTCTCTTTATGAAGCTTATGAATTTCATAGTGTGATCGATATCTATTTTTTATATGATACGCTTCACTGTTACTCTAGTGAGATTAGTGTGTTAGAATGGGTGTATATCACCCACAATTTGGATTATTAACTCAGGACTATATGTCAATGAATCATTTGTAGAAAAAGATGATCTGTTAGCTTCAAATAGAACATCACTTTGGATAAAGTACTGCAACTGATTAACAACTACATATAATTGTTTTCATTTAACATTCAGGAAAGAGAAGATACCTAGTCAGGAAAGCTGAGTGGTCTAAGGCAGTGCTTCCCAAACTTCTGGAAGTCAGGGCTCCATTTGCAAAAATTAAAATATTTCACGCCCCCCCCCCCTGAAAAAAAAATCGTAATAGAGAGATATATCATTATAATATTTATTGTATTTATATTCAATACAAAACATACATAACGGATATTGCAAAAATCAAATGCATATATTAAATTTTTTGCCTTTTACCGTTTGGTTCTGAAGACGATGCGGGCTGTTCTGGTAAAATATGAAATACTGTCCTTTTTTTTTTTTTTTTTTTTTTTGAGTCTGTTTCTGCTTCTGATTGTTCGCGGGAATTTTTTAAATTTTTATCAGCCATTTATTCATCTGAGGGTTAAATTTTTTAACGTAGAATAGATCAAATAATATCACCACTTACCGATACTGACACACCACAGATAACATGAAATTAGTGAATATTACCTGAATAAGGGAATCCCTGGACCAGGAACATTTTTCTCTTTTGTGACTTTTCTCCCTTTACGGTAATTAAGCCTAACGCGAAACAGACAGCAAAGGCAGGTTATTAAAACGTGCATATGATTGGTGCGGTATTAATAAAAGATCGCGCAACCGAAAGATAAAGCATAGCTGAAAATTGAGTTGAAATGCTAACTCTCTTCAACCGAATTCCATATGTGAAACTGCCATAACATTCATTATATATATATTACTTAGTTTTAACACTTTTACGAATTTTAACACGTTCGGTTGAATTTTATTGCTGCCTTGGGAAATCGAACTCACACACATCTAATTAATAACAATAGTTTTTAGTTAGATCCTGTGTTTGCCCATGCAACATATGGTTTTTTTTCAGTCTATACAGCATAGTTTCTGTATGAGGGGACATGTGATTCATTTATTAGTGTGTTTTTATCCCAGTTGTCTCTAATTGCACTATTTGTTGAGAAATATATTACACAGAATCCTCATACCTTATTCACTGGCATAATAAAAGTACTTGTTTTTATTGCCTCTGCAGTATAGTGGCTGTTAGGGAGGGCGTGTTGTTTACCACTGCAAGCGTGTTACTATCTCCCCCACAAGAACTTGTTTAAGTTTTTTTTCATGTGTGAAGTATATGCGAAACTTTTATTGGTAACAGAAAACTAGCTCGGATGACAGTGATAATATAAAACGAGTTTTGATATGTATATAAAGTCAATATCAACAGTCCCTGATTACGAACAGATGAAAGGGACAGGAAGATTTGGAGCTTCCCTGGAGAGCTTTCGAAGTACATACAATTAACCACTGCTTTGAAATGAAACATATGAATAAGCCATATTTACTAATATTCATTAAGCACCGAAATACGTAGGAAGCAAAGTTTGTGAACCAACACCAATGTGTGAATTTTTATATTAAAATATAAAAAATAACAAAAAAGAAATAATAAATAATAAAAGTTAAATACGTTTCTTTTAAAATAAAAAAATCTACCTAGTCTTAAAACATTTTAAATTTGTTTTCATTATTTCACGGCCCCCCCCTCAACAAAACCTACGGCCCCCAAGGGGGCCGCGGCCCACAGTTTGGGAAGCGCTGGTCTAAGGTGCTAGACTTGTTCCTCAAATGAAGATGCAGGTTTGAATTTCGCTCCTGCCATTTGGTTTTATTTTCTTCTTTAAAAGAACTTTAATTTTTTGATATCTGAAATACGCATTTGTGAAAATTACACAACTGATTGCTAAGCCATTAGAATGTAACCATTGTATTAGAATGTAACCACTGAAAACTGGATTCATCACTCTGTGCACCCTTTTTGTGGTCCTCTAGTTTTGTGGGAAGATTATGCTATGATTACCTTTTATTTATAAACACTGTCGGGAAAGCGTATTATTGTGTACTAGATGAATGAACACAATAACATGTATATTGAATTTTGTGATCTCATCGAGCTTCCTTCTGCCATTCTACTGATCTGCAATTTGGCAATACTCACGCTGTCTTATTTTTTTTTCTCATTATCATATAATTCTGGGTATACCAGAGGCACACTGTTGCACATAACCATCCTAGCAAGAAAAAAGATTCATCTGGCTCATACCATCTTTCCCCTTTTGAAGACAATCATCATGACCTTTGTTTATTATTACATACATCTATTTGAACCCAGTTATTGTCTTTTCTGGAGGCACAATGTTCCTATTTCCAGCATTCCAGCTGCAGTTTGCCTCTGGAAGAGATGATAGTCACCTGACTAGACATATAAACACTATCATAACATTAGCATTTATTAACAGATAAACATATTATTCGTAATTTATGAAGTATGTGTGTATGTGCGTGTCTATATATACATATATAACCAGACCATTTTATGAAATATTTCACTCTTTTTTAATAAAAAATATTTTTGTTATAAAAACAACTAGAAGATAATTATTTGAAAAAAAACCCCCACAAAACATCGATATTTGGCTGTCATTCTCTCCCCCCCCCCTAAAGACAATGGAAGCTCAGTTGTGATCCTTCGTGATTATTATTTTTTTTTAATCTTAGAACAGTACAATCAACTCTGTCCATTTTCATACATCCTTAATTCTCATACATCCGTTATTTTCCGCTTTAACTCTGAAGTCTAATATGCGTAAAATATTAAAAAGGAAACTTTTAAAATGGTGTTCAATACTCAAAATTTGCTACCCGTACAAGTTACCCGTACACACACACACACACACACACACACACACACACGCACATATATATATATATATAACTTGCCAGTTATATTATTATTATTATTATTATATATATAATAAAAAGATAAAGTATTAAATATATAAAATTGATTAATAAATAAAGGAATTATTAAAAATCTAAAGTTGAAAATAAAGAAAAAAAGTATTGAAATATTGAAAGTTTAAGATTGCAATGATAGCATAAAGGTTAAATAATTAAGAAAAATCGAATACCTTATAGTTATTTTTATTCTTATATATTAAAGGTGGTTAAGGGATATTGAAACATTCTTAAAAACCTTTCAGATAAATCGGAAAGTCAATTTATTTCTGCATTATAATCATAGATGAATATTTTTTAAACAAACTGCTTTATCTAAATATTTATTTAAAAGAATTTTAAATTTATTTACTGTACATTGACAATGTTCATTCACAGTATATAAATATTAATTTTCATTTATGATTATTATTATTATTATTATTATTTGAGACATCTAGGGAGTCAAGGAGTCATCGAGGTAGGCTATAAATCACCCGAACCAGCTATCATACCTTCCCTTACCTTAAATTCATTCACACTAGATGCACTCACTACCCCCTAAAGGCAAACTATTCCACTCACTCACTGCTCTCTGGAAAAAAAAACCTAGCTCTCACCCATTTCTTGACTGTGAACAACCCTAACTTCCATGGATGTCCCTGTGTTCTCTTCCCGCCTTCCATATAACGAAAAATTTCATCAGTTGAAATCCTATAACACCCATTCAAAATTTATAGATCTCTATCCAATCACCCTTCTTTCTCCTGTTAACCAGAGTCTGCAATCCACATACTCCCAATCTGTCCTCATAATCTAAATCCCATAATTGACATATAATCTTTGTAACTCTTCTTTGCATCCTTTCCATATTATTGTCGGGAGACTAAATCTGTGCATAATAATGCAGGTGTGTTCTTATCAAAACCTTATAAAGAGGCGAAATGACTTCCTTATCCTTACATGTCAAGGTTCGCTTCAACATGGCAATTATCCTCTGAGTTCTATAATATTTGCAACTTTTGCTATGTGACCTTTGAACTTTAAATTCAGTTTCTTGTAGCATAACCCCGCTAATATAATATGCCGCTGGAACTCTAATCACGCCAAAGTGCATAACTTTATACTTGCTAACATTAAACTGATAACCAGTTTCGTTTGCCCGAATTTCCAGCCTATTCAAATCATTTTGTAATTGCTGAATATCAGTAGCATCCCTGATTTCCCTGCCTATCTTCGCATCATCGGCAAACCAGTGCACATCTGATGTTTGACCCTATTTTTACAATATATGAAGATTGAAATATTTAAGTGATTAAAAATAACACTCCACACCTACGTTTACACACTAAGGGAAATTTTCAAGAAAGCAAATGTCACTCTTTACTTCTATAAGAAAACAAAATAATGTCATATTTGTAAGAGTTCAGATAATGTTTGTAAAATATGAATGTCAGATTTACAAATTAAAATGTAATGAATTTTCATAAACTGCGGAAATGAATACCTTAGGGTGCACGATTCGTCTTTTAAAAAAAAAAAACTACTTGTCAGGAGCTGGATTCAAACCCACGCGCTCTTACGAGGACTCGATGTTAAGTCTGGCACCTTAGATCACTCTGCCACCCTAACCAGCTGTTCATTTTTTTCTCGGAATATCAAGTGAATCAATGATATTTAAATGAAAAGTTTATTTAAGCAATGCAATTTTTATTTACCAGTAACAATTTTTTGTACACATTCTTCACGATCCTGTATATATATATATATATATATATATATATATATATATATATATATATATATATATATACAGGATCGTGATTAGCATAATATATATATATATATATATATATATATTATGCTAATCGCATCCACGAGAGGTTGTTCAACCTGTAGTATATGAGTATCGTGATAAACAAAGTTAAGAGAATAACGAAATTTGTTCCCATTCAATTTCAGCACTTGTAGATTGTTCTCTTTAGGAAACGCATAAGAGTGAAGACTTTTCCAAAACATAGATACACAAGGAATAAATTAATAATAATAGAAAAAATATTCTGTGAGTTTGGAGTGAACTGTAAAAAGGAGCGTTGAGTAGCTGATGTGTGATTTAGAAGAGAAATGTGGAATCATGGTGCCAATTATGATTAACGGCAACCAAAGAAGTTTGGTTGCTGTTAATATTTATAGCTAGAAAATGCAAGCATCAAGAGTCTTTGTGGGAAAAAGAGTGGAGTGAATTGATGAGCGCTGGATCATTAATCAACCTAATTGCCCTGTTCTGTACTGAGTCAAGTTTTTTTATGGAGCCCCTTATGAACAGCACTCCAAATATGAGAACAGTGTTCAGTGGTGGGTGGATTTATGATTTACCTATAATTAATTGCAAATCAGAGAAAAAGAAACGCCTTGTGCGAAAGAGTGCAGAACTGAACTGACCTCATATTTAACTGTTATAGTGACTCTACTTCTCTAACCCCAGTATACTGAAGCACAGATGGATGGCAATAAATAGCATTTAAATAATATTACTTATAAATAACATTTACCGATCGCATTGTTAAAACTGTAAGGCCAGAGTGATTTTCGTAACGTGCAATAGGATTTCAATTAACTGACTTAAACGGAACCGGGAAGGAATAGTCGAGCCGACAATGTGAACTAATTAAAAAAAATAGAAGAAAAACCACTTAAATTATGTACACAATTCAGTGCTGTATTAATGTTGTATTATTACTGAGTTCTGGATGAAAAAATACGTCTATCAGTTTATATATTAAATATGAAATTATGTGTGCATCAAAACTAGTTATTTTCTCGTCGGGGGGCGGGAGAGAGAATCATGTTTCCATATTAAAAAAAAAAGTTTCAAGTAAGTTCTTTCCAGAATCCCATTTATTATCTGTTCTTTTAAACCATAAAAAATTCAAAACTTAATTTTTCTCTAAAAGTTAAAAAATTCGCCAACTTTTTGAGCATTTGATCGATGGATTTTCTTTTCTCTATTTTTCTCAGGAGACTGAAGCTTAGTCGTTTCAACGATGTCCCTTTGGTTGGAAAGATTTGGGTTCGAATTCCGTGTAGGACGCGAAGAACCTTCACAAGGGCTGTTCAGCTGAAGGTGAGTTAGCCAGTCTGCTCCGTAGGTAGAAAAGGTTTTCCCTCAATAAAATTCGAATTTTTATACCGTGAAATAGGCGAACAGATCAGAAGAACACAAGCAATTTAACAAAGTAGAGTGGTCGCATAGCCTTAGTTGCTTCGAATTTCGAATTCTTTAATTCCGAATAACTATAAATGCAGCTTTTTTGCGTCTCTGAAAATGGTTTAGTTGAAGCAAAAATTGGAATAGGTTGTCAAGGTTTTATAAGGATTTATAATACTGAATTTCACTACAATTATGTACAGCTAAAACCAATAAATAGAAATGGCCGACCTGATTAGCAACAATTAGAGTATCCTCTCTAACCAACAAGTACAAGTTCGAAACTTGCCATGAATTTCGTTGCCCGGTGTTAGACCACCGCTGCTCTTGGAAGCCTGAAGAGGTTTGAAAAGTTGCCTATTTTGTTGGTCTCTAGAGTTGTCTCTAGAGCAGAATTTCCTGTTTATGTAAAAAAATCAACAAAAATATATTAAATTGATAAAAACAAGTAAACAAAATCCTTAAATCACTCAGGATACTGATGTACTATAGATTTACAACATTTAATGGCTGAGACTCCCATGCAAAAAATTAAAAATAAATAACCTGAGTGCGGATAGAAGGAACAACAGAATTTAATAGGTAATTTCTAATTTGCGACGGACATGTTGGCCTATCTGTCACAAACTGTATAGAACTGTAAACAGTATTTAATTGCAGTGAAAGTTACTTAATTCGTATGCCACCTGACACTAGTGTGGTTATTAAAAGACTTCGGTTAATTGAAAATATATTATTTTATTTTTAATTGTATTATTTTATATTTTTATTTAAATGCACGGGCGCTCGCATACATAATTTAGAAATATTAAGTATGCGAGCGCCCGTGCATGCGAAATCCCAATGGATTTCTAGTGGCAGGTTAGAATTTATAGCTATAAAATAAAATGCTATGTAAGCAGTCGTGGTTGAGTTCTAAGGTGGTATGGCCACTTAAATAGAATAGGTGAAGAAAGGTTAGCAAAAGGACTTGGCTTAATTAATAAATGTACATTTAAAGACTAATTGCAAGAGGAAAAATCATAGAGAGAGCTTACTCGAACACAAAGCATGGAGTGCATATATCATACACTACATGCGAAGAATAATGCCCCACCAAATAATTTGTTCCCTTCCACAATCGAATGGCAAAATACCAAAACTGTTCATTGAAGTTGCAGAGGGGTACAAATTCATTAATAATCATATAGCAATAAACGATTTCCTCAAAATGAAACCAAAAATTGCACATATCACTCTCACGCGAGCAGTTATACCACCACAACACCGAAAGTTTGAAAAAGGTAAAATTAAATTATCCAATGTACTCAAAAAGGCATTCAGATTACCTATACACCCGAAACTAAAAACATTTTATTACAAGGTTCACCCCGCTTGCCTACCCACCAGAATGTGGTGCGCATACAAAGGTATTCCACTTCAAGCCCCAGCCAGATGCTACTTCTGCCCTGAACCAGAAACATTATATCACATAATGCTATACTGCTCCGTACCTCTCCAATATGGAACACTGTTCAGAAATTCATAAAACACAAAGAACCAGTCACAGAACACACACTATTCTAGCTAAAGGATGGAAACATAACAATAACCGAAGCAGTTATAATTATAACAACAATGTACTCCATCTAGACATACAGATGTAACAGAATTTATGGAAGAGATACATGCCCAGATATAATACAAAAACTCAACAAAGAACTAAATGAAATCATAACAGACACAATAAACATAAAAAAAGATAACAAAACACCAATGGTGGAAAACAGGCCTTATCTCTGAAGAATATGAAGAAAACATAAAATAATGGAAATAAAAGACCCACCATAAATAAAAAACATGAAAACAAGCTAATAAAAATTCGGAAAGGGAAAAATAACGAATAGAAAACGAAACACATAATGTAAATAAGTATATAAGTAAATAAGTGCAGAAATATTGTATAGTAATGAATATATCTAATGGCATAAGAGGAAGTATTTGTCTTATGATATTCAGATAAGGTAAAATAGTGTAATATTTCAATGTGTAACTTATGTCAAATAGCAAAATAACTGCTCAAAAGATTGCACAGGACTCTAGGTGAAAATAGATATTGAGCATGTTATCATGTTGTAAATGAAAATTCTTAACTGAAATAAGCATGCTATGTACTTATTGTATATATGTAAATAGTTCGTCCGAATGTACATAGATGCTTTTGAGAAAATAAAATATAAGGCGATGGACTAGAAATCCATTGGAGTTTCCCCGCACAGATTCGAATCCTGTCGACTGCGCTTTCATTTTTTCAATGATACGTACTTCGTAAAAGCTTTGCTATTATACGAGTGAGAAATGATTATCTTAAATATATTTTCTTCTGTATGATTCACATAATTATCTTGTTTTTTTTTTTTTCAATATTAAAAAAAACTGATAATTTCTTTCCAGAATCCCGCTTTATTGTTTGTTCTTTTATAAAACAGAAACCACCCAGCAAAGCTAACTTTCCTCTACTCACATATTGTCAAATAAAAAATTCGATAATTTTTAAGCATTTGATCAGTAGATTTTATTTTTATTTATTTTTTTTTCAGAGCATCTGTAGCTCGTTAAACTTCAACGATGCCTTTTGGTTGGAAACACCGGATTTGAATCCTAGGACGCAAAGACCCTTTATCAGCGCTTTTCATTTGAATGGTAGTCTCAGTGTCTCATACAAAGATTGCAGGTTTTCTTCCCTGAAACGTGGGATTTTCATCACGCAAGAATGGAAAACCAGCTTAACCATCTTATTCCGTCAGATCTAGTTTCGAAAGTGTGTGGCACGGTGTGAAATTATGCATAAGAGTAAAAATGGAACAATAGCTTTCTACAAAATTTGGAGAAATTTTATAAACTATTCGCCCTATCCTCTTAACGTCAACTGTAATGTTCCCTTCTATATTATTAATGGAGTTCATTTTCAAACAGGAAATAGATTTGTCCATACCTCATGTGTTTGAGTCATTGCACTCATATTAGCGTACTTTATAACTGGCCAAATATTAAGTTAAGCAAGCAGCTTTTATAGCAGACGTTTGGGGCTCTTCAGTGGCTAATCTAGTGGAAAAGGCTACATTAAATAATTGGGTTTATTATTGGAAATTACTGGATTTCAAATATAAAACAGGATCATTGAAAATGAACTGTTAGGTTATTAAAAGCCAAATACAAAATAAAACACAGTTTCCTTTATTAGAACATTTAGAAAATCGCAAAGTAATGTCATGCCTTGATAGACTTTGATGTAAGCAATTGTATTCCTTCAGACATTCCCAAAATAACCTAGTTCTGTCCAGATGAGTCATGTACGACGTGTTTATAGGTACGATTTTTCACACATACACACAGACACGCACGCGTGTGTGTGTGTGTGTGTGAATAAAATTAGACGGGTGGTGTGCTAACTAGTGTGCTCTTGTTCAGTGTGCTCTTGTCATATGCTTTTCTGGAGGCTTTAACTCTCTGAAGATCCGTCGCTGCAGACACCACCCATCCATCTCATTGAGGGTCTACCCCTTCCTCTTTTTACAGGAACTTTACCTTCGATTACTGTTTTAAGAAGCCCTCCTTCCATCAATTCAATGTGTCCAAAGTATTTCAACTTTCATTTGTCAATATTCTTAAGGAGCCTTAAAGTTTTACTGATCTTTTCTAACACCCATTCATTTGTATGCCTTTCAGTATATGATATCCTCAACAGCCTTTTGTAACACCACATCTCAAAAGCAGATATCCTTTTCTTATCTAACTTCTTTAGGCTGCATCCAACATCCTCAACTTTGTTCCCATGGTGATAGATCCATCCTTCTAGATTTTAGACAAGTCTCTGACTGTTGTTTTAGCCATTCCTAATCTTCTTTTGACTTCTTCTGAACAGCAATTCTTCACATTAAGAATGGATCCCAGGTACTCGTACTTAGTGACTTCCTCAGTTATTTCTCCATTAAGATATACTCTTGTTTCTCAGGAGCTTCCCTCTCTGCATTTCGTTTGAGAACCATACTCTTTGTCTTTCTAGGATTGAGCTGACGTCCTCTGTTCTTCTTGATCTCGTTAACTTTGTCAGGAATTTGCTCTAGTTCCTCTTTGTTATTATAAGCAAGAACTGTTATTGTATGTTATTACTGTATCATCAGCTTCTTGCTCATGTACAAGTTAGCTATCAACCTGATAGTGTGTTGAGGTAAACCCACAAGAAGGTTAGCCTGGAATATTCCAAGGAGTCATGTAAAACACTGAACAGCTGAAGCAAAGCTATTACAAACTTGCGATGAGTACGTACACTATAAAAAAAATTTTTAAATATATAGTTTTATCCAATTAACAAACATTTAAAAAAATCACTACAAATAATGAAATGTGTAAAATGTTTGTATTTTTTTTTATCTACAGGAAGCTAAGCTTCCCGTAAGTCATGTGAAGAACTGCCGATGGGATTTCATTACTTTGACTGGATTTCAAAGAACTCAGTTTTGCTGATCTGAATTATTATCTGCTGTAATTTGTAATCTATTATTTGCTATCATGTAATTTGCTACGTTTTAAATCTTCCATGTTAAGTTCAGGATGCCTAAGTGGTCTAAGGCACTAGACTTACGATGTAACCCTCATGAGAGGACGCAGGCTCGAATCCGGTTCATGATAGCGAGTTTTTCTTCCTCTTTTTTATGTAGTGGACTTTGTGCTATTATTTACGAGCCGAATTGTGTCAAATTTGAACAACTTTCCGTTGTATTCTGTACCTTACGTGTAAATGTTATGGTGTTAATGAAACAGATGTGCAAATAATAAGTTCAAGTTGCATATCTGAAGCTCTATCATGCTTTATTATGTGGAAGATGCATCCATAAAAAGTTCAATTTTAATAAAAGCCGAAATTTTTCTTATGGACTAATAAAAGTCGTTTTATTAAAAATGGCTGTTATTAGAGGAGTTAGACAGCATTATGGTGACTTTCATAATGGCAGAATGAAACTATCGCTTTATTTATTTATTTTTTATAAAACAGCACCTACAGGTAGATAACACAATCTTTAAGGATGGTTTTTAAACATTTGACCTGTCAAAAAGTTAAAATTTTTAAAACTCACAGTTTTAAATTAGATCAAAGAGTTTAAATAAAAAAAATTTCACATTCGAAATTTAAGTTTTCTTTATTTTATAATTTCATTTTTTAAATATTAAGAAATTCGATAATGTTTTAAGAGTTGTATTTCCATATTTTAATTTCCGTAAGTTATTGCAATGATTCATGCTAAAGTTTCTAGAATAATAACTACGTGTAACTGGAATTAAAATAAATAATTTACGAATTTAATTATTTACATGCTGATGTTTCTTCACACACACACACACACACACACACACACACACACACACACACACACACACACACACACACACACACACACACACACACACACACACACACACACACACACACACACACACAGCAAATAGTGAAAATGAAATGATCTCGAGAACAAATAGTCACTTGCATGGAGAGCGACAATGGCGCTCTTCACGACGATCTTCTATATTACTAGTGACATGACGATAATGGACAAATTTTGTTACATCAAAATTTGTGTAGGATTACACCATCAGTTCTATTGCATTTAATCAGGTTCTGTAGAATTTCGCCGCTTCCAGGAAGTTTCTGTAGATTTAGAGTCGGTCTTGTGTATTAGCTTGGCTTTCTTGCACCTGATGGAATGCTTGTTATTCAAGACATGTTGTTCTCGTCCACTTTTAGACGCTCATTCTGATTACACTTTTTATGTTCTTTTCTTCTTATCAATTTAATAATGATCTGAAATAATGCATCAGACGTTGACATGTGATGCTGTAGACACGTAGGATGGCGAGAAGATCCCGATAATTTCGTGTAGAAATTATTTGTTGTATCTTTGATGTAGCGTAGGAATAGGGTGTGTGTATAGTCTAATTGAGTTTTTATATATATTATTTTATATATATATATATATATATATATATATATATATATATATATATATATATATATATATATAATCGTTTCGTTCGAATGATGTAAGTGAAGCCACATACCGTGCAGAAATACTTTGCTCTCTCCTGCTCAGGTGTTTACAGTATCTCC